>NW_004567145.1:2243909-2276109 GCF_000260355.1 Condylura cristata
AAAGTAAAAACATAAAAATGATCTGGAACTTTACAAAGACTAACTGTATAAACATTACTCCAGAAGACACTGAAGAGGAAGATTTAAATTATTTTGGAGAAAAGATAGAGGTGGGCAGACAGTAGAGTTGGCATCAAATTGTTAAATCCTGATACCTTTATAAAAATATTTCAAAGATAATGGGTGGAGCAAAATGAACAGGAGTTTTGGAGTCACACATAATTATGGGCTGGATCTGCGAATCTGATCAAGTTTTTTTATGCCTCAGTCACTGTCACTACACCCTAACCATACTAAGCAGGACACCACACCAGGGCTTTAGCGTGCACTGCAGGGCCATGTGGGGCAACTGTATTGGGAAGAGCCCCTGGGGAAGCCCTCCTTTGGCAGAGACAACAGGGTGGGAGAGGGGAGTTCTCTCTGCAAGAGAAGGCCTGCGGGGAACTATACCAACTACAGCAAGAGGGAAAGACAGACGCTAGTGACGAAAACAGTCTAGAACTGAGCGTCGCACAGCCAGCAGACAAGAGGCTCCTGACGGGCAGGGATGTGGGGGACTGGACGGCAAAGTGGACACTCACATCAAGAATCTCCTTGTTGGCTTTCGGAGATGTGGCTTCTCTTAATTCCTTGATAGCCACGGGGATTTTAACCTTCTCACCTTCTGGGATCCAGAGTCCCTGTGACAGAGAAAGGGAAGACATCAACTAGTGGTTGTCATGCCCATGGCAGGCCACTGCTGAGGGGGCAGGGTGGACTTTGTGGGTGACAGCACCCCACAGGAGAAGGGAGGTGGAGCTGCTCTGCACTCCTGGGCTGGGTGCCGGGTCCCGTATCTTAGCTGCCCCTCACCTACCATGTTCATGAGTCAGAGCAGTCACAGTCTAAAAACTAAAAACACAACCCTGAACCCCTACAACCAACATAGAGCATTCTGTCCAGAAATCCCAGATGCCAGGTCAAGACCCAACTGAAATCTGATGATTATCTAGTGAATAGGAAGCTCTCCTGACCTGGGCTTTTTTCAGAAGCTCTCATGCAGTTCAGGCTCCTGAGCACTGCCCCCCCCCCCCAATATCTAGTGAATAGGAAGCTCTCCTGACCTGGGCTTTTTTCAGAAGCTCTCATGCAGTTCAGGCTCCTGAGCTCTGCCCCCTCCCCCCCAATATCTAGTGAATAGGAAGCTCTTCTGACCTGGGCTTTTTTCAGAAGTGCTCATGCAGTTCAGGCTCCTGAGCACCCCCTGCCCCCCTCCCCAATATCCTGTGAATAGGATGCTCTCCTGACCTGGGCTTTTTTCAGAAGCTCTCATGCTCCCGAGTCCCCCCACCCCCACCCCTACCGCCTCCCCCAGCGTCCTTGTGCTGCTCTCCCTCTAAAACTCAATGCTGGTGCCCACGAAATGCTGTGCCTGACAACATGTCTGGCAGGACCTCTCATCTGTCACACGACTGTGGATGACTCCCTCTTGACAACGTGATGAAACCTGCCAAACCGCAGTGGCACATGAGCAGACTGCAGCTGAGCGCTCTGGGCTTGCCCAACAGGCCTCACCTTGTACACGGTGCCGAATGCTCCAGAACCCAGGACCTTGATCTTTTTGAATTCTGTTTCTTTTAAGATCCTCAAGAGAGCTTGGTTTGGTGCTTCTCCACTGGGTGTCAGGGGCTCCACAAGCTACAAGATAAGGAAGAAATAGTGCCCTGCAGCTCATTTCAATGCGATGGGAATATGCGTCAATGGAGATTATAAGACAGGACCCTCAGCCCAGAACCCAGCCCTGCATGAGTGGCTAGGAGAGAGAGGATCCCTCACCTCAGCTCATGGCATGGAGCGTAGGGGTGATGAGGAGAAGATGGATAGCCCTGCAGTTCAGCACCAAGTACCCTGTGTGTGTGAGTGTGTGTGGTAGGTCCAGACACAGCCACATGGTCCTATGTTAGCACAA
The DNA here is from genome assembly GCF_000260355.1 of Condylura cristata. Lineage (NCBI taxonomy): Eukaryota > Metazoa > Chordata > Mammalia > Eulipotyphla > Talpidae > Condylura > Condylura cristata. The sequence continues at coordinate 2,245,858 of NW_004567145.1, forward strand.
GAATTGACAGTCTCATTCAGAAGGAGAATAGAACCTTCCCTGAAGAACATCATGAAAGAGAAAGTGGAACCAAGTGCTCCAAATTAGGCCTGAGCTGACAGAAGAGCCACATTTCAAGAAACCATTGTCCATTTCTGCTTCCAAGTCAAACAGCTGGATTGAGGATGTTGTGGTGAGGAACATTTTCATATGGTGTCATTTTATTAGCCCGTCAGACCACAACACACATGCCACATGTCCTGAGTTGCTCTGGGGTCCTCATCCCAGGACTGTGGCACAGACACATGGCCAGACAGTCACATCAGACCTCAGAAGACAGCCCTGGTGTGGACAGAGGCATCTTGCAAATGGTAATACCTGACAGGAACTTGCAAGGGTCTGTGTGTGTGGCCTGTCTGCTGGGCATGCGCCTGGGCCTGCATTTTAACCATTCTGTGTGGCTCACTACACGTGCATTCCAGTGGCTAGATTTACCAAACTCTAACTACATACACAGAGTTGGACAGTCAGAGATGCTTTTCTATTACAAATAATAAAGCACATTAATACAATTAGAATAAAGTACATAATAAAACACAATTTCAGATGACAAGTCTTCAAAGCTAGTCCTGCTCCTGTTTTGGGCAGTGGAAGCTCTGGAGGGACTCTGTGGGGATTCCTCTCTGGAGTAGTGGAAGATTCTCGGTGTGCTGTGGTTCATCTTGGGTAGTGGGAGGTCCCAGGGGTTCCTTTTTGGAAAGTGACATTCCTGAGGGCCCTGGTAGGGGCCACAGGGCCTGGGCACTCACCTCTCTCTCCTGGAGCAGTCTTCGCAGGGTGCGTTTCCGGACAATGTGACGTCTGCGCACAAACAGGCCGACCCCAAGGGCCACCACCACCAACATCAGGAGGCCCCCCACAATGCCTGTGACAATGGATGGGATCTTCGTCCTGGAATAAAGTTTTGACATAGAAGGGTGAGATTTGCTGGCAGGTTTCTTTACATTGGCAATTTACCTACTTCCTGCATATTCTGATATATTGCCATCATTTGAAACTATCTCAAAAGTAGAACATTCTGAACCAAGAGTTCCAGACAGTTTCCAACTTTCTCTAGTAAAATCTCCCTCTTACCTTCCCCCACCTACTTTTCCTGCATACAAAAAAATCATCTGATCTTCTCCATATGATTATATTTAACTATGTTGATTATGTAAACACATAATTAAAAAAATAACCCAGTCTTCAATGATGCTTTTTATATCAATGTGTGTCTGTAGAGAACCTCCACATATTTGAAGCACAGCACCCTGAATCTTTGAGCATTCTAGATCACAAGTGCCCCAGATACAGAAGCACCTTTGACCTAGGGGAATTCCAGACCCATGAGCACCCCAGAAACAGGGACATATAGTGCTTATTAGGCAGCCTGGGGAAGGGGCCCCTTTGATAGTGGTTGACTCCTTGGGGTTCCTGGTTTTCAAGACCACACCTATGATACCTGCTTTATGACTGAGCCTGGAGGAGGCTATAAAGCTATAGACTTTCAATGTAAAGAGCAAGACTTTTATAGACGAGGAAGTCACCATGCAGCCCCAAATCATTCCTTCCTTCCATGGGGGTTGTATCTAATTACAGGGAGACTGAAAATCAGAACTTAGGTTCTTAAGCTCCCAGAGCAAAGAACTATTGGAATCATTAGATTGTAATTTTATAGTCTTTCTAAAGATATTACTCTTAGGTATCCATCACATCTGAGCGTGAACATATTCTTAATGTCCAGGGACTGTCCCTCCCTGGTCTAGCAGGGAAGAGAGCAAGGCCATTTGCAGAAACTCAGAACAGACTTCTCCAGGAATGACCCAATGACCAAAGAAAGATTTAACAGTGACCACTTAACCTTTGTGTCACCACAGTGCATTCTTTAGAAATCAGGAAAGCGATTAAGTCCTGTACTAACTTTTCTTTAGGTCAAGGTAACTGAGAAAATCTAAAGATCTAAACCTATAGATTAAAATGATTGTTTTTTGGACAACAAGGATTGCTGAAATAGGTAAAGAAACTAAATTGAAATGTGATTGCTAGAGCAGTTCTCACAGACTAAAATCTGTTTCCCTGGTTTAATTCCTCTTTTTGATTACATAACAAAACCTTTGCCTGTCACTGAGACTATTATTTCAGTTAACAGTTGGGGACCCAATAAATGGACTCAAGAACTGCCTGAGAACACTTGTGCATTGGGGGGGGGGGGCTGGTACCTTGGCACCAGCAGGGTCCACTGGGCCCACCCAGCATCCTGAGCCATGGCAAGAGTGAGTCTTTGGTGGTCTTGGTCTCAGACCTCCCAGCTAACGGCTGATAGTCTTTGAGTTTATAAGTCCAGAAAACCATTGTTTTATGTTGTTTGGATGGATACATTATCTCTTTCAGGGAGGGAAATTCCAAGCTAGATGAACAGGTTTTCCTGGATCTAAACCAGCAGCTAAAGGGAGTAAATTTTCAACTGAAACCAAGTTTTACCCATTTGGATATTTAAGATGACAGACTGGCTCAATTAGTCAAAACAAAATCTATCATGAATGAGAGCCAGCTTACACTCATTCTAAAGACAAAGGACACCTTGTTCTCTCTGGCTGGCACGATAGTGTCTCCAAGTGATTGGAGACCTAACAGAGGTGTCTGAGATGAATTCCTCAGATTTGTTATAGCCCTGAGGGAATTCTAGACTACACATCTGAGTTGTTTGGTTCTTTTGGGGTGGAGATGGGTGTAAGAAGGCTGCTCACAGCACCAGAGCTCCTACAATTACTTTAACTGTTAGGAAAATCAAGACACAGAGGCTGAACTGAGCTGGGGTGACATCCTTAGGAGCTAGGCTATCAGAAACATTCTCTGAGCCACACCCCAGTCACTGATTTGACTCACTGAACCAGTATAGGAGCAAACCATCAACAGAAAACCTGTGGGGCCTTTGCTGATCAGCCACCTACTAGCACTTGGCAGAATTTATGTGTAATGCTTACAGGACACACATTTGTAAGTAGCTCCCTATTGGGAGGAGACTACTGGAAGAAATCTCACTGTAAGAAGATCAAGGAAGGACACATGGGGATTTTCCAAGTTGATATTCTTGTGCGTGCAACTAATAAAAGCTGGCTTAAAAATCAAACAAAAATGTTTCTAAAAGTAAACCTAATGTTTGATAGGAAAGGACTTGAAATCATGTCTTAGCATGATTAGGGCCTTTGAAAATTTTTTCTGGGTCCACACTACCAAAAGGCCACGAAGTTTCAAAGGCCACTAGGGAGCTCTTTTGAGCTTCTAAGGTGTGCTCATTTCAAGTTCTTAAATGAGCTGTTTAGGGTCAACAACAACTAAAAAGAAGATACATAAAAGTCTATCTTTTTTTATTTTTGTCACCCTCATTTTCTGCTTTACCACCACTCACCTTTCCTCCCATAAAACTGGGACTTGGCTATAAAATTATGGCTGAACACAGCAAGGTTTTACTCTCACCCGCCTTCCATAGGAATTATGAAACTTCTTTGGTTATCTATGGAGCAAGTCTGAGATTTTCTCACACCATCAAAAATGTTTTCTGCTCGTCTTGACAAAAACTTGACAAGATATTTAAAAGAATTTTATAAGAACCCTGTAATGAACACTTTGGCCAAATAAGAAAATAATATTCAGAGATTGAAACTTTTGTAAGACAGGGTTTTCTTCTTTGTAAAACTAGTATTGCAAGTTTACTAGGCAGCAATATCCCCAGAATATAACTGGATGAAAAAGAATGAAAACAGAAAAAAAGAGAGTTGGAAGTAGCTTGGCAAGATTTATTAAGGCATACCTCTCTTCAGATAGTAAACCTAGCTGTAAGAATATAGTCTATTTCAACTGTTACAAAACAGTGAGATTCACACTTAAAGTGTGGAAAATTTTAAAAAATACTAAGAAATGTCTGCATTTGCCTGTATGTTTACATATGTTTTCTTATTTTATCTTCAGATAGCACTTATACCTACATAAATTATTTCTAAAGTCAAAAATATAACACACAAACTAATTCAAAATGTTCAAGAAACTGAGAGCTAGGATAATTTTGGTTAATAAGAATCAGTTTTAAACTTTAATAGTTTAATTTAAAACATGAATGAATGACTTTAAAGTTATAACATTGGATATGATACTTTTATTATTCATCTTTACTTAAACAAATTAGCTCATGTTACCTTATAAGAAAAATTACTGAATTGGCCTAGTGTGTTTAATGACGAAATAGCAGGTGAAAAAAGGGAGTCTTTTGTGTTGAGATTAAGTCACCAAATCTTTTTTTTTTTTTTTTAAGATTTATTTATTTATGCATACAGAACTGGGATACAGGCCAAAGGTGGTGAGAGGGTTCACCAGAGACGGAGTAGGGAGCAGAATAGGCAGATTGATGAAGTACACTGCTGAGGGGAAATGCGGGCGTGGCAGGAGAACTGTGCCATGTGGGTCACCTCCCTGGCTGGTATTGCACTTGTGCTGAAACGGCTGTGGTTAGCTTCATAGTGTTGTGCTTTACCTGTTGCGCCACCAGGGAGAGCCCAAATCTCGTTTTCACCTAATAGTGTTGACATAAAGTTTCCTGATCAGGTAGACTTGCTTGAAAAAAGGTAAATAAATATAAATAAAACATTCAGCAAGAAAGTTTTTTTAGAGTGTGGAGTAAGTCTATCAAGGAAAGTAAGGAAAGGATTACTTCAGGCAAGATGACTTTGCTAGACTGGATTGGGATTCCTTCCGTGGGAGAAGCTGAAGCTGCAATCACTTGGATACTGAACCTTGATGGAAGGAAGTTTTACTCCACTTTGAATCTGCTTCCTTTAACATGACTAAGGTAATTTCCCAAATCTCTTTTTGGGAATCTGTTTCCTTTAACAAGACTAAAGTAATTTCCCAAATCTGCTTCCTTTAACACGACTAAAGTAATTTCCTAAATCTCTTTTTAAAGTTTTACTAGGTTTAATAATGGGAACTCTTGGGTATCTAAACCATTCTGCTGAAATATAGCTATATAGTTCCACACCCAGAGGTTAAATTGGCATGAAATAGGGTCATTCATTATTATTTATTTAAAGCTTCCTGGAAGATTTCAGCTCCTCCCTACCCTGCTTGTTTTCTTTTTATTTATTTATTTATTTTTACTTTTCTTTTAGATTTACAAAAAGATGAAAAATTAACACAAATAGTCCCTTATATTCTTCCCTGCTGCTCTCCCAATACTCACATTTTACGGAGGTACCAAAACCTAGATAGTAACACTAATACAATGATACTCACTAATCTGCAGACCCTGTTCACATTTCATCACTTACAATTCTACATTATTTTAATTGTTCCATTTCCTTAATGTTCTTAAATCTTTTTTCCCATATGCAAATCTTTGTGTTACTTAATTTTTATCTTCGTAGACAGAGTAAACGATTACTGTGCTATTGCTTTTATTTTTAAATACTATAATAGTTTATTTTTACATCATTTTGTGCATTTTTCATCTCAGTTGTAATCCCCGTGGACTTGTATTTTATTTTGATTATCACTCTTCATTTTTGTACAATGTATGCTTTTTCATCTTAGTTGTCACTCCTGTGGAATTCCCACCACCAATTCACCCATGTGCCATCACCACAGTCCTGTCCTTTGTGCTATTCCCTCCCCTGTTTTGATCCTGTTTCCATACCCCCCTCCCCCCAGCCACCCCTGCAGAATGCCTCTGGTTTATAGCTGTCTGTTGATTTTGGTTTTTACTTTATTACAATTACTTTTTTCTCCCCTGAGCCCTTGCATTCCTCCTAAACGTGAAACCTCCTGGTATTTTTCTTCTGGTTTATTTCACTGAGATTGATCCCTTCCAGCTCCATCCATATACCCAAAGGACAAAAAAAAAAAAAAAAAAAAAAAAAAGAAAAGAAACATTAATTCAAAAAGGCACCTGCACCCCTATGTTCATTGCAGCACTATTTACAATAGGAAAGCTATGGAAACAACCCAAATGCCCCAAAATAGATGTCTGGATCAAGAAGATGTAGTACAGATACACAATGGAATATTACTCAGTGATCAAAAAGAGACAAACTCAAGCCATTTACTGTGTTCTAATTGACACTCTGGTTTTTGTATCAATCAAGAAGAATGTTCTATAGCTTTTGACTTCAAGTGATAGTAGATGCACTAGATGTACACCATAGGATGGAGGCCCGAAATTGCTTTAGAGACTGCTTTTAACTGTGCCTTCTTAAGGTTCTTTATAACACAAATTCAAGATGACCAAAATTAGTTCCAGCAACAGAATATTGTATTAATTTTTACAAAAAAACTTTTATGATTAATATTTTGCAGCGTATATTAATGATCAAAAAAAATAATAAATTAAGTAAATAAAACTAATAAATTAGTTCACTTCAACTCCCCGGGTGAAAAAATTTCCATATGATCCAAAATTCTCAGATAACTGAAAAAAATAAACAAAACTTTCTTTTCTCACTACTATCCCTTGTTTTTTTTTTTGTTTGTTTTTGTTTTTTTGTATCTTTTCATCCCTTTCCCATTTTAATCTCAGAGCTCTCAGATGTTTCATGTTTCCATGTTCAGTTCTGTAGCTTTTGAAAATGTTTTGGTTGTTATATTGTCTGCTGTGTGAATGTCCAATGTTTGCTTTTATTGTTCTGACTTACTTTGCTCCAGGTAATTCTCTCAAGTTCTTTCCATTTTGTTGAAAACAGCCACATTTTATCTGCCTGTATGACAATATAACACTCCATAGCTTGTAGGTACCACATCTTCTTGATCCATTTGCCTCTTGAAGGGGATTTATCCATTGTAAATAATGCTGCTGTGTACACTGTGGACCATGAGCTCAAGAGTGAGAATGCTGGGTCATATGGTATTTCCATTTTTGATTTTTTTAAGATTTATTTATCATGCAGACAATAACTGGAGTACAGGCTGGAGTTGTGTGTGTGGGGTGGGGCTCAGGAATGGGGTTGAGAGGATTCACCAGAGACAGAGTGGGGAGCAGAATAGGCAGCATGAATGAAATACACTGCTGAGGGGAGCAGCAGGCCAGGCAGGAAAGGTCTGCTGTGGCTGTAGTTAGCTTCATAGTGCTGTGCTTTAAACCCCTGTGCCACCAAGGAGGCCTCCCCCAAAAGACAAAATATTTTTAAACTGTGGTCAGCTTTACTAATAAATCGTAAGCCAATTTAAGTAAGAAAAATCTGATTTTTTACTCTCAATCTTGGTTCAGTGAAAGAAATCTAATTCTGTCAGCTATAATGTGCTGAACCATGCTAGAGATATTTGCTTTAAAATATTTGCCACTCTGGATAATTAAATATTGTTTCATATAAATCTATGAAAATATTTTAAACATTTACATATTTATGGCAAAAGTGCTCTGAAATAAAAAATTCTAAAAATAATAATCTCTCCATTATGTAAATATTGAAGTTTTAAAAAAATTCCAAAGGCATCTCATAAAAATGATTCCCTTCCTCCTGTGGAAAGACGAATTAGACTATTCAGTGGATTAAAACTTCATGGGGGCCCTTCATGGTAGCACAACTGGACGCAGCAGCAGTGCAAGCTAGCAGCAGCCGCTTCCGTGTGAGTTTGATCCCCAGTACCAGGGTGATCCACATGGCGTGGCAGACCTCTCCTGACCTGCCTGCTGCTCCCCTCAGCAGTGTACTTCGTCAATCTGCCTGTTCTGCTCCCCACTCTGTCCCTGGTGAATCCTCTCACCCTCCTCCCCCCCCCCCCCGCACCTTTGGCTTGTGCACCGTTCTGTATGAATCAATAAATAAATCTAAAAATAAAAATGTCATCGTAGGCACTGTCACATAAGGAGAAATGTTCAACCTCTTTAGCATGTACTAGTGTGAGTGTTCTTATATGAAATTTCTAAAAGTCTTGTATATTCTGTTATACTTTACATATAAACTTCAGTTATTACTCTAAAATAGTATATGCCACACTACAAAACATCTTTGCTAATTTTGTTATAAACATATCTTTAAATATGATCATTTTAAGCTCTTTTGTTACTAACAGGAGATATTTATTCTAAAGTTTTTGTGTATACAAATTCACAGGAAAAGGACTTTGGCAAATCAAATACAGATTTATGATGAAACTGAATGAGGATTAATTTCAGAACTTATGGGAAAAACTGGGCTTAAAAATTGCTAACAAGTGTTCAAGACCTACATGAGCTGAATGAACTATGGAGGACTAAAATATATTTAAATGATTTGTTTGAAACATTATTAGTTCTTTTATTAAAAGCTTTGCTTTTTCCATATTAAAAAAAAACAACTTTTACATTCTCCTAAATTGACTATGATCTGCAGCAATGGTAAATTACATTTTTTCATAAGTTGAACCCTCAAAATGTGAAAATATTTAGGTTCTAGAAGTTGTATCAGAAAATGGTAAAAAGGTAACTCCTTAACAGATCCAGGAATCCCACTTTTGGGGATCTTAAGAAGAGAGAAATTTACACAAAGATAAAGGGAACACAGGCAAAATCTATGGTAAGAATACACTGGTATGACTCCCCAAGCCTTGAGAGCCTGGTGTGAAAAAGTCACTCTAAATGCTAGTAAAGCAAATTCAGAGTCTGTATTTGTTTGTTTACACACACACACACACACACACACACACATGCGAACAGAAAACCTGGCCAAGACCTAATTTACAAAGAAATTTTACCATGGTTATTTTGTAGAATTGGGTTAAGAGTGGAGAGAAAAAACGTTTCAGTAACTTTCTTCCTGTGGAAATAAGATCATGGTCCTCTTAATCACTTTAAAGGCTTTTAACCACCTCCCTGTGAACTGGATTGCACTTAGTATCTGGTTATGACTTTCCAAATTAAGGTTTCCAGTTTTTCCTGCTAACCTCTTTGACTTGGTTAGATTAAAACCTCCAACGGACCTTTTCTGAAACCAAGAATCCAGAAACAGAGAACTTGACAAAACCTCAGAGAGGTCACTACAATGACTGCATGACATGACTGATTACTGTTTTCTACATATCCCATGACATCAGAGACACTGAAGCCCAGGAGAAACTGCTCTCTGAATACACTTTGAACTTCCGACTTGTTTGCTTCACTATTTAACATTTGCGTTCCTCCCCATATGCTTCTTATTACTGCTTACGCCTACCTACAGAACTGCCTCTAGAAACTGCACACAACTGTTTGATTTAATGCTGAACTATCTCACACAGGCACAATGGGTGAAACTACTATAATTGAATAAACAACCTTAAGATAATACTGACTGGGAGATAAAATTGAAACCTCCCAATAAAAATTGTTTCCATAGAGACCCAATGTCCTGAGGAGAAACTACACCTCTGGACAATGAACTCATGGATATCCTCCACAAAGCAACAGCAATGTACATAAAGTTCAAATCTTGACTGAAAAAGGGGGATATGGAATAGGTTAGTCAGTTTAGCAATATGATGAAGTCTCAGCTGGAGTTTTGGTTGGATTGGCTGTCGTTTTAAATCTTTACCTTCCTTTCATTATAGGACAAGTAAGTCTAACTTTACTATCATTGTGTATGTTAATGTCTATTACAAAAATTAAGTTATGTTGATTTAAAAAAATAACACATACACAAATTATGATAGTCCAGTACATGGTCAGTGATAGGTAAAATGCAAAGTCTAATTTTATATTTTCTGATGAGGCACTAGGGTACAAGGGTTAAGTGTTTGGCTCATGATGGAGGTGGATGTGATCTAGCATGCTTCTTTAGGTAAAGTACAGGTGCCCGAATGCTAGAAGGAACATATGATATTGGTCACAAAGATTGATTATGATCAAAAGGGAGGATATTGAGTACATACTCTTTAACTACTGGACACCCCCTCCCTGGTCTAGCAGGCAAGAGAACAAAGCCATTTGCATAAAGTTAAAACAGGCTCTGTCCTGTTCTGTGAAGCAGCCTTACAGGAATCTGATGCCTAAGGGGAGCCAACCTTTCACCTCCCCAGGAATGATTAAGGAGCCAGCTAGAGATTTAACAGTAAGCACCCAGCCTTTGTGTCTCCAAGATGCATTCTTTAGAAGTCAAGAAAGTGATTAAACCCCAACATTTTCCCTCCTCTGTACATGAATAGTATTGACTTTCTTTAGCTCAAGATAATTTAGGAAACTGAAAGATCTAAACCTATAAATTAAAAACCAGATGCTCTCATCAGGGATAACTTCATTTCAACACCAAGGACTGCTATTCCTTTACTTCTTCTTTGTTGTCTGCTCCCTTACAAGCATATAAACTAAACTGAAACTTGGGATTGTTGGAATTGTTCTCGCCGAGTAAAATTTGTTTCCCAGATAGGAATCTTTTTGGGATTAGCTAATAAAATCTATCTAACTACCATTGGGACTGTTATTTCAGTGAACTTGAGTTTCATTTTTTTTAAGAGAAATATAAATGAGTTTGAAAGATTAATTAATAACATCATTTGCACCAGAACATGTGGCATTGTTCTTACAAATTTCTTATAATAAGGTCAAATGAATTTTTAAAAATGATGACATTTTCTTCTTAGAGAGTTCAAAAGTCATCTCTTACATTATTCCATTTCCCCAACCAATGCATTTTGAAATTCATGTTCTTGAAACGTAAGGCTTTGTAGGGCCAACTGAGTTAGTGAGGAAAACAAGAGAGAAGTTAGATCCGGGTTTCTTGGAGTTAAGTGCTGGAACACAGCCCAGCTTCCTGGAGAAGCCCAGCACTGCATGTCCTCTGTCCTGGACAAAGTGGGTGGGGGAGGCCAAGAGCCAGTGTATGGTCTATGTCAGTGGGGACTGCTGCCGGCCCAGAGGAGGAGGTAAAACCACAGGCAAGAAGGTGGGTGGCAATACAGGGAAACACCAACTTCATCCTTAGCATTGTGGCTATTTCTGACAGTTCACTTGTGTTCACAGACACAAATTATTACTTACTCAGGTGTAGAACAGCCTTCAAGACCTGGCCCAGTACAGCTGTTGGAATTAAAAGAGAAAAACGTATTTGATCATTCACACTTTTTAGCATTTTTTTCTTGATGCATTTCTTAAATAATTCTTAAGGTACCGTATTTTAAAGTACTCTTAAATAAAATCGCATTACTTAATACTGGGCAGTGGTAAATCATTTATACATTATGTACTTATTCACTTGTTCATTCATATAGCACATATTTTTGAGTATCTATGATAGGAATTACTCTAGCATTGGACAAAGTAGAGTTTCTGGCTTTCATTACTGAAATATTTCCATGTATTATGTCGATGGAGGTACAGCTGACCAGCTCGTCACTATGGGGAGGGGAGTTTAAGGAGCAGAGTTGAAAGCCACTTCTGGGCCAAACTGATTAAGAACTAGTGGGGAACACTTGAGGGGAGACATGAGTCTCCATGGTAGGGAAATGACACTGATGGTGTCAAACCGAAGAGCCAGAGCGGGAGCTGGCTCTGTATCCTCATGCAGATGAAAAGCCTCCAGTGAAGCAGGGATGACATTTGTTCTACAGGGACGCCTGAGAGCCAGCATCCGGTGCCCATGGAGGCGACCATGCTGTCATTCTAACGATGGGATGATAGCTTAAAGGACAGAATAAGTTGACTTTGAAGTGCAACAACCTTTGTGAGTACTAACATAGGTAGGAAAATAAAATATGCTAGTTAAATGGAAAATCCTGACATCCCATGGCCACAGGGAACATAAAGCACTACATTCAAGAGTGTGAAGAGCACTAGGATGCTCATTTGATACCGTCACCTGATCCAACATTTCCCATTTCACCCAAAGGTTCTGACTGCTACATTCTGCCTTGTCTGCCTTGAGGGTTGTGCTCCCTTCCCCTTGTGCCTGACGACTCAGTCTTGCCCCTATGGTTGGTCTGTGTTCTGACACAGACTTCTTCAAGCAGGGACCACACAGGGAAGTTCCTGATTTCACAGCCCACTTTCTTGTTTGCCAACCTAAGCCATCAGATAACAATCTTTACTGATGAATGACCACTCTTTTTTTTTTTTTTTTCAAATCCTACTCAAACTAAGCCCCTCACTAGGATTTTCCCCACGATGCCAGGCAGTCCCTTGACTGTCACAGAATGGATGTGATAAAACATGAGTGCAGGTTAAAACTACAAATTTTGGAGAAGATGCAGGGTTTCTGCAGCCTGTGACAGTGTTGCTAGAAAAACTGCAGGGATTACTGACAGGGAACTATGGACAAAGAAGCTCAGAGGGTCTCCTTGGTGGTGCAGGGGTTAAAGCCTCAGTGCTATTAAGCTATAGCCGGCCACGTGGGCAGGAGTTTGATTGGGGAGTGGGGTGGGGGGGTGGGAGGTGGCTAACCCTCATATGCCTAGGCAGACCTCTTCTGTCTGGCCCACTGCTCCCCTCAGCAGTGTATTTCAGTAGCTCTGCCTGTTTTGTTTCCCACTTTTTTTTTCTGGTGAGTCCTCCTAACCACCCCACCTCTGGCCTGTACCCCAGTTCTTATATGCAAAATAAGTATTTTTTTTTTCTTCTTAAAGAAACAGCTCAGAGAGAAGGCCACTTTACATTTGAAGAGATGACCAACAAGGACGGTGACAGACTGGTGATCTTGAGTGAATGGTTTGACCACCAAAAGATTAAGAGGTCCTTGCCTAAGCTGAGGTTGCCCTGGCATGATTTTGCAAAAATGATTGTTGGGTATCAAGTAAAAGTGGCCTTATCATGCATGCTGTCATTTGATTTGGCCAGAAAAATTATTTTCTGACCCTGTTAGGCTTATTTTTTGTTTAATATAATTAAGATAGGCAAAATTTTTACATGACTTAGTTTATTAGCATAAAATTAAAAAAAAAATTTCTCCTTACAATTTAGTATAAAAATGTAGTTCTTTCAGCTATATACCAGAGACATTTTGTGGGGATGGAGTGGGGAATGGGATCAAGAACAGTGGGGGAAGGGAAATTCACTGGACGATGGTGATGGCACATGGGTGATTGGTGATGGGAAGCCCATGGGGATTACAATTGAGATGGAAAAATGCACAAAATGATGTAAAAATAAACTATTATATTATTAAAAAAATGTAGTTCTTTAATGTAGCATATATACATGCTGGTTTTCAAGGGTGGACCTGAAAAGTGTAGGATGTTATGATACAATGTTTTTCAATTAAAAAATAAATGGAAACTGCAGTTCCATTTAAAAATGGCTTTAAGTTCTTTACCTTTTGTCTTGGGTAAGGGAATTGCCCTGGTGGGGAGATGGCTTTTGGAAATGGACAGGCCTCCCTGTTTTAGGCTGGATAGCAAGTAGGGGAATTACTGAAACTTTTTTTTTATAATATAATAGTTTATTTTTACATCATTTTGTGCCTTTTCCCATCTCAGTTGTAATCCCTGTGGGCTTCCCATCACTAAATCACCTGTATGCCATCACCATAGTCCAGTGCACTTCCCCCCCGATTTTTGATCCCATTCCCCACTGCACCCCTTAAAATGTCTCTGGTACATAGTTCATTATTATTATTTTTCCCCCCTGATCCTTTATACTCCTGCTATGAGTGAATTTTTTGATATTTTTCCTTTCTTTCTGGGTTATTTCACTAAGCATGATCCCTTCCAGCTCCATCCATGTTGTTGCACAATGCATGAGTTTATCTTTTTTGACTGTGAGTAATATTCCACTGTGTATATGTACCACATCTTTTTAATCTAGTCATCTACTTTCAAGCTTTTGGGTTGATTCCACATCTTCCCTATTGTAAATAATGCAAAACTTTTAAAGTGTGGTTTAGTCATGCAACTGGGGCAAGAAAGGCAATCACTGTGGGGCACCAAGGAGACTGTATCTGGTAATCTGGCCATCATGCACACATAATAAAATAAATACAAATTTTCCATTTTCTTTACTCCATGAATATTTTACAAATTAAAAAAATCTATTTTTCTCATGTCATTCCTATGTGACTAGTTATGTTAGAAGAAGATACAGATAGTAATAACAAAGTTATACAAAAACATATGCTCTTCTAAAACCAAAAAAGACTAAGAATAAGGGAGGTAACATATTTTTGTGAAAGGGAAATACTGATGAAACTGTATGCCAAAAGTATAGCATCAGGAGAGTACTTAAAACACAGGGAGACACAGAAATTGTAGAAAGAAACAGTTTTAGTGGGACACAGAATGGCAAATATGATTGTAGTGGGGACTAAAGTCAGATAATAAAGATTTACTTTGGATAAAAAGACATTAGAACACATAGCCATTCACATTTTATATTTAAATCTTGATGAATTCTGTCTATATTTGGAAGAATTGTTTCTATATGGTAAATTTATTGAAAATTCCAGTTCCCCAAAAACTTTCTGGTACCCTCACCCCTGCCTCAAACCCAATGACATACACTCACAGACACACAAATACATGCATGGTTGTTTACAAAAGGAAAAGAAGGAAAGATACAATGTTTATTTTATACAGTCAATATAATTCCAGTTCAGAGCATGTATTCCAAAATGACTTATTCTAAGGGGACTATGAAAAAAAGATTACTTAAAAAAATGGCAGTTTTCCCATTTTTTTCTAGAGTGAGCAAATAGTTAATAGAACCAACACACTGATACTCACAAAGGGAAAGATATGAAAACCTTAAGTTGTTGCAAAGAAGGAAATTAGTAAAACTCCAAATCCACTTCAGATTTAAAAATTAGGACTAGATGACTATTCCCTTAGTCAGATAATAAATATCTCAAATGGATAGCAAATATTGTTCTTCGTTCATTAGTCATTCCCAACATCACAAAATAAAATTTCTGATACCCACAGCCACTGTCTCTTATATGATTCTGCAAAATTTGGCCCTTGTAATATGAGCTAAAACTTTTAGAAAAGAGATGAGGATATCATTATTGGAGACGACATGATGATTTTCCTGGAAAGTCAAGGTCATGAACTAAAACACTATTTCAATAGAAGATGAATGTGTACACCCAAATTAAGTTAGTTTATATATTAGCAGTAGAACTATAAGCTACACCAGAAAGCAAGAGTCATTCATAATAGCAAAAATAAATACAAACATCACGAGAGGCTGAGATTTTGCCTCTGTACTCGTGAGCCATGCGCTGCCCCTGGGCCACTGGCTGCTGCTGCGTGGGCCGGCCATGCTGACTCAGACTCCTGCAATTTACTCCCTGGAAACTTTGCAGACAAAGCCAACACACATGAATTTGCAAAACAGGAAACATTTTGTTCTGCATTTCCCACTCACCCGTAGGTACAGTTGGCATGGCACAGGTGGCACACACGGTTGGCATCTGCAAACTTCCAGACCAGGGTGTTGTTCTCTCCCATGACTCCTGCGGGGCAGGTCCTGACGCAGTGGGGACCATCGATGTAGTGGGCACACTGCACACAGTTGTCTGGCCCCTGCGTTGAGGCAGAAAAATGCATTCATGTCTATATCCTTACTTAAAATACTTATTGTGAAAAAGTCAAATAATAGTTTTTTAATGCAGGAAAGAGGTTTATATGTGATTGCACTCACTGGTGTGGCACTCTAGTGGCCTAGTTAAAAGCCTTCCTGACAGTACATGCATATGAAATAAAAAAAAAAAAATGAAAGAAATTATGCTGTGTACTTTATTAATTTTACTTTAAATGTTGTGGACATCTTTTCAGAACAATCTTGATTGGCATCTCTACACACACACACACAAACACAGACACACACACACACAAACACAGACACACATATATATCCTTATTGGTTAAGAGGATTTTCTTGCATATTTGTACTTGAAGTTAAAGGGAAGCTTGGAGGGATGTAAGACTCACTGAGGTAATTTTAAGAAAACCCACATCAGTGTTTCTCTGGAGACAAGCAGATAGCGACGTAAATGCAATGGTGGTTGTGTAATTAATTGTGCAACATGCTAACCTTGATTCTATTTGTGAGTGTTGGAATGTCCTGGTGAAACTCACAAAAGCAAAGGTCCAGGACTGTGGGGGTCATGCCACACACATTTTATAAAGTGTTTAAATAAAAGGGGTGCCTGATGGCTGAATCTCTACTGTTACATTTTTGAGTGTGTTCCTGGAGCCAGAACAACCATATGACTGAGTCAATATCACCCTTCACCTTAACTCCAGATGAAAATTTAACCCCAGACAGCTATAATCCACGGTTGGCAGCCTATACCTCAAACACTGTCTCATCTTCCGCCCAATTTAGAGAGACATTCTAAAATTGTTCTCAATCATGACCCATGTCAGAGAGAGTGAAAACTGACAGACACATCACATCTAGTTCTGTGTTTCTGATATGTCTTGGGACACAGGACAGAAAAGTAGATGGTCATGCCAGGCAGCTTTTGCGATGACTTGGACTCAGTCATCAGTCACAGGGCCTCTGACCAGCTCTGTGATGGTGCCTGTCTTCTGGGAGGCTGGCAGACATGACTGTTCTTGGCAGCTGTGGAGTGATTTGAGGCTGGGCCCTGGTTGTGGTTCTGAGACAATGTATGAGGCTTTCCCTGTGTGTGAGAGAATGACCAATGAGCTCCTTACTCGTCCTGT
The DNA here is from genome assembly GCF_000260355.1 of Condylura cristata. Classification (NCBI taxonomy): domain Eukaryota; kingdom Metazoa; phylum Chordata; class Mammalia; order Eulipotyphla; family Talpidae; genus Condylura; species Condylura cristata. Next base: position 2,262,472 of record NW_004567145.1, read on the forward strand.
GCAGGTGATGTTCATGACCTGGGGCAGGCACTCTGGATGACACTGTATGCACTCGGAATTCTCCACAAACTCCCTGGGCTCCCTGAGAGAAGAGAGGAAAACAATCAGTTCCCCCAGAGATCCCAGTTCAACAGTCCAACAGCTGAGCACTATCTGAGTTGATCTGTCTGACCCTGCAGGAGGAATACAATTACCTCTCAGAAATTCAAAACAGTTTTAGATAAAAGACAAATGGTTGGGGGCCCTCCCTGGTGGCGCAGTGGGTTAAAGCATAGCACTAAGAAGCTAAAGCCACTTCAGCATGAGTTCGATCTCCGCCTGCCCCGGAGGTGATCCACATGGCGTGGCAGATCCTGACCAGCCCGCTGCTCCCCTCAGCAGTGTACTTTGTCAGTTGGCCAGTTCTGCTTCCCACTCTGTCTCTGGTGAATCCTCTCACCGCCCCTGCACCTCTGGCCTGTACCCCAGTTCTGTATGCATAAATAAATAAATCTTTAAAAAATAAAAGACAAATGGTTGGGCTGTAGAGCTATCCTTTGATATAATAAACTGCGACTATTACATGAATCCTTGATCCTTGGTCATCTTCTCCCAGAATATAAACATGTAAGCTTCATTTACAATCAAAACAACTTCCCTACATTTTCCTAGGGGCATGGTTTTGTACATTTATGGCACAGTTTTTGTACATTTATAGGCAGTTTTAATACATTTAAGCATGTTAACAGTGAAAGCAAAAAAATAGTGCCTCTACGGGCTCCTTATCAGATTCATGGAAATTTAAATTAAGCTGGAAAGAACTGGTAATTGCAGCCTAGTGCACAGAAAAGGGATGGAAAAAACTTTAAAATTGGTGAGTGGTTATTATTAAAATCAGTAAGAATGAAATACAGTGAAAAAATTTTCTTGCCATATTTTTTAAAATAATTATTTAATTTTTCAAAATGTATAATATTAAGCAATAAGATAAAACTGTTGAAAAAATTAAAACCTATCTGGAAAAGACGGAGACATATCTAGTCAGGCAGTGTGCAGAACTTCTACACCTAAAACGTGTGCCATAAATTCCCCTTTCAAGACATGGCTCTAATTAAACCCAATGTACCCTGTCATCTTTCTCTGCATTCTTCTGGGACAAGCTAGAACTGGGAGCAGGTGGAGACCACCAGGTCTGTCATGGAAAAATCTGGGCATTGCCAACACTGCTAAGTTACTTACCTTGTTTACTTATAATTGAAAAAATTAAACAATTAAAATTATTTAAAGTTGAGACTTGAAAATTGAAAACATGAGATTAGTGTCTATTTGCAGCTGTAAGGATTACATTAATATTCTCACTTGCTGTTATAGTACTATCATTTATGTAATTTATTTTGTTAGATTGCTTGACCTTTCACCTAAAGGATTCCCACAGAATTGAGCTTGTTCCTGCTCCCGAATATTTCAAATCCCACCTGTCACCCTAATCCTGATAGTGAGACAGGAAAATGAATTTCTATAGTCATCTGTAATTGCTATGGAACTATCTTGTTTCCTTCAAATGAAAAAATATCACCTCTGTTACTATCCTGAAATATTATTTTATTAGTTTATTTTTAGTCATTATTCATGGCCAAAGTTTTCAATATCAAGATTCCCATAGAATCGCAGCTTATTTTTCATTGACTGCAATGATTATATGGTTATTTCTTTGTTCATTAGGAAATTTAAAGTTATTTTCATTATTCTCAGAAATGACAAGTGCTTGTGAGAGTGTGGAGAAAAAGAAACCCTCTTATACGATTGGTGGGAATGTAGTCTGGTCCAGCCCCTATAGAAAGCTGTGTGGAGAACCTCAAAAGACTAAAAATGGATCTGCCATACGACCTAGCAATTCCACTCCTAGGTATCTACCCAAGGAACAAAAACTCACTATTTTGAAAGGAAACCTGCACTCCTATGTTCATAGCAGCACTATTGGCAATAACCAAGATATGGAAAACAACCTAAATGCCTCAAAACAAGTGAGTGGATCAAGAGGTGGTATATATGCAGAATAGAATACTCAGTGATCAAAAAAGGTAAACTTGTGCTATTTGTGGCAATGTGGATGGAACTGGAAGGAATTATGCTAAATGAAGTAAGTCAGATGGGGGAAGATAAATACTGGATTATTTCATTTATATGTGAAATGTAACGAAATCAAAGGTTCAGAAAAAGACAACCTGAAAGTTGATCATGGATCTGAGGTCTCAGTAGAGGTAGAGGAGGGGTATTGGGAGAGAGAGAGGTGGGATTAGGGAGGCCTGAGGGGAGACAGAGAACAGTGGACTATGGGTGCTTGGGTGCTAGGAGAACTACGGTGACCACAGCTGACAGGAGAATTCATATAATGCCCCCAAATTAACTACGACAAAGAAAAAGTATTTCATTGAAAAACACATTAAAAAAAAGTAAAAATAAAGCTATTTGCACTGTTGCAATATATCTTGAACATTTTAGAAAAGCATTTCCCAGGAAATATGATTTATGTCAATACATCTGACCAGGAAGAGTGTACTTCAAAGAAAAGAGCAAAATGGCTATGATTTTGCTGTAGAACCATTTGCCACTGTCTTACTTCTGTGAGGAACTTTGTGCAATGCAAAAAAACATTTCTAGTAAAAGAGACTTCATAAAATATTGGATTGGATTAAGTAATGATAAAAGTTTCTATGATTTCTTTTGTGATTAACAAAATCACAAAATATAAAAGAAGGTGAGGGGGAAGGAATCACTTTCAGTAATTATGCCTACAAAAGTAACTATTTTTTTTTTTAAAGATTTATTTATTTGTGCATACAGAACTGGGGTACAGGCCAGAGGCTCAGGGGCAGCGAGAGGTTTCACCAGAGACAGAGTGGGGAGCATAACAGGCATCTCAACGAAGTACACTGCTAAGGGGAGCAGCGGGCCAGTCAGGAGAGGTCTGCCACACCATGTGGTCACCTCCGGGGCAGGCGGGAATCGAACTCATGCAGAAGTGGCTTTAGGTTCTCAGTGCTGTGCTTTAAGCCGCTGCACCACCAGCGAGGGCCCAAAAGTAATTCTTAGTCTTATTTTCTATCAAAAAAATTATGAAAAGTTTCTTACCCCTCCAGAATGTTACACTTCTCCACACATTCCTTGCCACGGCTGACATTTCGGCAAGACAAGCAGTCTTTGGGTTTTGGGCCCCAGCAGCCCTCTGAGGAGCATAAGGGATGGCACACGTGGCCTGCAGTCTCTGAGAAAACAGAGTAGGCCGCAGATCAGTCACGGGACAATGAGCTACAACAACACGGTAGTGTGGTGCCAGTATCTCTGTGATGGTAAGTTGCACAGACATGGTGGAACCAGAACATAGTGACACAACTTGCTTCCTGAGGTCAACTACAAGTCCCTTTTCATTACCGGGATGGGGTTTTGCCGATGAAAGTCATAGGCTGATGGTGACAATAGGGAAGATGTGTATGTAGGTGCTTGCCAGGCACTAACTGCCATGCCGACAACTTTACATACAGAACTTCATTTAGTTCTTTCAACAGCAGTATAGTGTAGAAACCTTTCCTCCAGTTCATGAATGAGGGATCCAAAGCTTAATGATGTTAAATAAATGGGTCAAGGTCCCAAAGCTATCAGATCAGCAGTTGAACTCAGATCTACTTCTGTTGGCAGCCAGAGTCCCAGAACAAGTAAGGGTGCATGTCAGCTTTGGGAGCCTACAAATCAGAATTGAAAATGTCTCTGGGACATCTTCATACATTTGTGTGTGTGCATACATCTGTAGCTCAGTAGAGGCAGAAATAGGTAGAAGAATCTATAACTAAATCATAAAAAAATTAGTACTAAATTTAGTTCTTTAAATCACCAAAATTGCTAGATTAAACTTCAAGGTGAATTCACCCTATGAAATGAGAGAGATCCATGGTAAATCTCACATGATAACTTCACAGTAAGGAATTTACATATTTTTATTGTTTCTTCAGAAAAGGAAAAAGTAGTTTAAATGTTTGGGAATGGCTGTTGTATACTCTAAATCCAAATAAAAGACCTACTGGCACCATCTCCACAGTCAAATCAAAGTTGTTACTTACTGCAGTCATTTTCATCTCTGTTCCTTATAATTTTGTATTTCTGACTTGAGGTCCCAAATAGTTTTTTCCAGTTTATTGTTTTTGTATAGCACAAGTTTCGGTTTGTTGAAACAATCACATCTCCATCACTTATCTCCTTGAGGGAGCGTAATCCCAAGGAGGTTATGTTCAGGCCAACAACTGCAAGTGAAAACTGACCACTAAGTTGGAGAGAAAAAAATAACATTGTGAAAAATTATGAAGACATATATCACCAAAAACTTTTTTTTTTTTGATTTTCAGGAGCACTTATGTTTTACTAAACCTGCCTTCCAGTTATTGATAAGCCATATTATGGAATATATGTATTGCAACTTTCAAAAACTGATTGTGGGCACCAGTGGCTGACTAAATGTCATAATTTTATTTGCTGCATTTTTACTTTGCCTGAGTAGAGAGAATATGCTCTAGCCTCTCTAGCATGCAAAAGGCAAGCCAGCAATTTTAAATATAAAAAACAAATAAAGTGCATATTTTCTGTACTCACCTAAATATCCATCCATACAACTATCTATTTACCTATCTATCCACTTACCAATCTATCCACTCACTCACCTATCAATCCATGTATATTTATTCATCCATGAATCCACTCATTTATTCATCCATCCTCTCCACACATCTATCCCTCCATTTATTGAACAAGTATTTGCGGCATTATGTGACAAATTCTGGGTTGATTAAAGATAGGCTCTTCCTGATTGCAATAAAATCCATGTCTGGGGATAGTTACCTGAGAAATCATTTTAACCCAGTATGAGGAGGATGGAGCTAATGGGCACCATGTAGGCAAAGAGTAGGGACATCTAAGCAAGCCTGGGGAGGGATATCTGGGAAGGCATGGAATCTTGGAAGAGGCAATATCTATGAAATCCTTGGAAGGAGGAGTTATATGTTTTCTTCACCACCCAAAACTCTGCTAGAATCCTACAAGGATCAATATGTGCATATCAAGTGACTGGATGAAAGTTATTCAGAGTAGGGGGAGGAAAGTGCTGATGCACCTGGAGGAGCAGGTGGTGCTGATCTGATGAGCGCTGAGTGTCGGAGCTGGGGTAGAATTGGGAAGGTAAGGGAACTGGGAGGGCATCTGGTAGGTTAGAAAGGTCAGAGACAGAAGACTTGGAGAAATTTGAGCTGCTTGTAAAAGAAGGAAAACCCCAAGAAAGAGACTTGTATTTTAGGAGGCTCATTGGACACCCATAGGGATACCCACGGTGAGGATGGACGCCAATGGGGATGGGCAGTGCTGAATGAAGAGACTGAAATCAAAACTGAAACGAGATGGCAGATGTTTAAAACAGAATTTGGAGACTCCTTGTTTTTCCTTCTATTCTTTCTACTCCTATTTCTCACATCCCACAACCTTGCTCCTGAGGAAAGTGAGGAGCTCTGTGCAGAATATTTGCACCACTATTCTGACCCAACATGTGTCCAGAAGAACCAGAATAATGGGGACATTTTGTCTGTCGGCTGTGCAGGCCTGGCTTGGGTGGGTGATACTCTAGGTCCGGGGGGGGGGGAGGCGGGTTACTCTATGTCTGTAACCTGAACATCATTGGAAAAGAAAAAAATCATCCTCATTTTATTTGAATGCTTAAAACTAATGCCAGTGGTACATACCAGTCAGCCAAGAAAACTGACCTACAGATCTTGGGCAAAGAAACATCCTGACAATTAGGGGCAAAGGTGCTTTTCTAGGAAACAATGAGAGCTGTATGCCTAGTACTAGAGAAACATATACTTTATATGTAGTGCATTGCCATTTTATTTAATATAATATAATAAAGTCCTCTTAGGAGTCAGTTATGGGAAACAGTTCTATATCCAAGGCAGGCTTACCCAGAAGAGTCCAAACTCCTCCCTACCACAGCACATTACTCTTATCACATCAATGATGCTCATGTGCATGTATGTACCTCACTGTATCTCAGAAAGTGGAAATCCTGAGACAACACATAATGTTCAACGTGTCTCAGACCGATGTGCTGATGAGGATGTCACCTCAGTGCTCTTCTCACCAAAAATGCATAACCTCAAACAAACTGTGAGAATAGATCAACCATTCCACAAAATACCTGAGCAGTACACTTCAAGTGTCAAGACCATGAAACACAGGGGGAGACACAGGAGCTCTTTATAAATTGCAAGGGACCAAGGACATGTACCATTGACTGTAGTGTGAGGTACCCCAGAAGAAAATAAAGGCAGATGAAAAAACTGTAGTTTAGTTCATAGTACTGTCTCCTTGTTAACTTATCTATTTTGATACTTGTCTCAAATTTATGTTGATGTTAACAAAATGATCATTGTTAATTTTTCATTTTCAGACTTTATCAAGTCCCTGTAAGATGTAAACCCTAGGGGAAGCTTCCATTGTTGATGTCTTCATTTTGATAATAATGCTGTGCTTCTGCAATGTGTTAACATTAGGGGAAGCTAGGTGAAGGATACAGGCCACTCTGCATTATTGTTGAAATACTTCTATAAATCTAATTTCAAACTCTTCTACAGATTTTATTTCAAAATAAAAACTAATCTATAAGGTTTCAGTGAAGATCAACTTACTGTTGTTTTGTTCTACCACGTATGATTTCCAGGTTCTCAAAAGTGTTTAGATCAGTCCTGTTTTCTGGCCAGGCCTGAATCAGTAGAAACCCTACAAGGCAAAAGGATAGCTCAAAACACACACTACTTGGGAACTTTTGTATGTGACATTACAGGACTCTCAAGAGACTAAACAGAAACAGGAAGTGTGACCATTTATGTTCTTTTTATCATCTTCTCTGAATGTGTACACATGTGTGAAGATGCCAGCTAAGGCACATTAGAGAGGGGACATCCTGCCTCTCCCTGGCATCCCCAGCTCACTGTACCCTGCCAATGCCCACCCAATGGGCTGTTACAAGTGCTGGGGCCAGAGTGTTGCCAGTTCCACATCTGATGACCTTGAACTGGATTCTGCTCTCAATGATAGCGGGCCATGCATTGAGCTGATACATACATGGAGTTTACATATTTCTTTATTTAAATCTCCCAAACAAAACAAATCCTCAAAACAAACATGTTTAGCTCTAATGCTCTCTTCTTAGAAGGAAAGAAAGTATCGCTCTGATGACAGACAGTGCCTAGGACCTGCAGTGACTGAACAGCATGTGAGGTTCGGTCCAAAGGGCCTGAGAGTCCATGGTCCCTCTGCCTATGCATGTTCTGGCCACTAGGACATGGCCATGGGCCAGGGAGACACATGATAGACATGTTCACGTGCAATCATAAACAACTGAGTCTTTGCTTAAAGATTCCTGCCCTCCCAGGCACGCTGAGTAAATATGCTCCCCCCTGAAGTCCATGTGTTAAGCAGCACACACCTGTGATTTCTTTTACTGTTTTCAGAATGTCCAGTTCCTTTGGGTCCAGAGGAAGTGTATGTGTGAAGGAGTCACTGGAACAAGTAATTATGGTTATTGATTAACAATTTCTGCCAATGAACAAAGCAGATTCTCTTTCTCTACATAAGGAACTTAATCTGTTACTTACCCCTTAAATGCTACTGGCAAGATGTGAAGATCTCCACTGATTGTGGTGCAGTTTTTGAAGTGCTTAATATTGGTGGCATTTATGGAAAGTGTGTCTTTAAATTCACCAATTCCTATTCCATTACAAACTGTAAAATAAGGGACATTTTTGTTCTATTCACATTTGTTGGCTTAAAGATAGCTAGGAACAATGATGTAAGAAAATTTGAAAAAAAATAAATAATTGCAAGGGTTCCTTAGGCAGGGGTGGGTAGGAAGGGAATTCTACCCATGAGAACCAGTTCAGTCGTTCAACAACTATATATGGGGTCCCAGTAGGTAGCGGGAAGCTAGCAGGCTTGGGGTTATACTGGTTAGGGAAGAGGCTGTCACTCTCACTGCCTTCCCTGGACACATGCTTTCTTCCTCATTATTTCTCACTTGGACCACGGTGTCCAGTTGCTCTTAACTTCTCCAACTTCTTTTCTTTTCTCTGCAGCAACACAATGAAACTGCTGCTGTCAGTTATGCTTCGCATAACTCTGATGGTGCCCTGTGAAGCACTTCTCCAGTTTCCCTTGCCTTAACCCGTGGGTTTTGTTGTCTGTATTACAGAAGCAATATGCAGAGTTGATCTTTTTTTTTTTTTCAAGCAAGAGTGTATTTTCAAAAATGTTGAAAACAGAAAGATGATGATAGACCAAAATGACCAGCAATTTCACTCTGTGTGAAATGTTCAACATTTTTGAAACTTTCCTTCCATGTATCATCTATGGTTGGTATGTGGTTAGTACATATTTTTTTCATTTATTATGCTGTGAATATTTGTCCCATCATTACAACTCTTCACAAATATTTAATGGCCGTCTGATATAATATCACAGGGAATATTGTAATATTTTTAATACATACATAGTGAAAGGGCTTTTCTTCTGCTGTGTTAACTTGAATGAAATGCTTTAATATGTGTCCAATTGCTACATCAGTCTCAAATGGCCTTTCCACACTTTGAACCCATTTTGAAATTTGTATTTACTTTTGAATTTCTACCTCAAATGCCATCTCCACCCCATAGCCCATTTATTTTTGAGAAGTCACAGCACAATTCTTGGTACTTATCTTTAGGATTTATCCTTTCATTACAACCCTCCCTGTTTAGCATGGGTCCTCCAGCTTCTCTGCTATTCTAGGAATTCCATGTCAGTGGCACAGAGGCCTCATTTCTGGCTGCGAGCCCATCCTGCCAGCTATAAAGGTCTCCAGGTTTGACTGGTGCTGGGTCCAACTCCTTGGGTTGTGGAACTCAATGGCCAGGTTTCTTTAGGACTCTAAGGGCTTGACTGATGATAGAGAAGAAGGAGGTGACTCCAGCAAGAAAGCCCTGGGGCAGACACCTGCTGTTTAATTACAGATCTGGAGGATTCCATGTGTGAGAGAACATTCATTCTCGCTCTTCTTGTGTGTGATGGGAGGGTTATTTTAAGCCCTAAATTTAGAGATAAATTGTACATTCGCCCATAGACAAATCAGATTTGGCATTTATTAAGTCTTTGTTTTCCTGACACTTCCTCCTTGCCCAGTATCTCTTGTCCTATATCTGAAGAATCTGATTCATCCACTGCTCCAAAGATATGAATTAGGGGTGGGTAAAAAAACAAAGCATAATGATTACAGGAGAATTAAAATGTTTGTTGAATTCAAAATTAATCTCTGAGCTTGCAGACCCATTTATTGATCCCTGGTAGTAATGACCCTCAGTGACTTAACTCTTTTCTTTCTACTTCCAATATGCCTGCCCTGCTACAGCTCCTCCTCCCCACCTATTATATTCCTATATTGATTCTTCCAGGTCTCCTCTGCCAGGTTTTTTTTCTGAATCCGTGGACACTCCTCGCTCAGAGCCTGACTCACCTGCTCCCAGGGGTCATGAGGCAGGGTGGCACATACCCGCCTACATGGACTTTACCTCCACTCTACCACCCTGGCTGTTGGGCCTGGGCAAGCCCTTCAGACTCCCTGTGACTCTGTTTCCTGATCTGAAAAATGGGGATCATATTAGCACAGGCTTCCCAAAGGGATTGAGAGGATAGAACAACAGGAACTTGAAGGTTGTCTGGCCATGAGATAGGCGTACAGAATGTCTACTGGGACAGAGGGACAATTTTTTCAGCTGATATCACAGATAGCTTCACAGGGGAGGTGGCATTTGAAGCAGCAATTCAAGGTCAGCAGCTGTTTTTGGAAGCAATATTTACAACAGCAAATCAGTGGCAACAATGTTAAGGCCCCTGAAAAGGAGAGAGATGGCTTGAGTTACAGGCAGGTAAGAGGTACAAGGTGAAATGAGCAAGAGTAACATGAACATGTCTGGATTGGTTTCCTGAGCGTGTTAAGAAACAGCATACATAGTAGGGTAGCACCTTTTGAGTAGAAGACATGGTTGGAATATAGGATGTGCCAAAGCAACAGGGAGCTAGCTAGAAAGACTCCTGCCAGCCACAGGTGAGATGGTTTGGACATGAGAGTGAATAATGGCAGGAGTAGATTATAGTAGACTGACTAAAGAAGGATTTAATGAACTTACATGTTAGAAAGTCTTTTTTTTTCTTTTCCAAAAAGGAATGTGAACTAACAAGTGTAGAAGAAATGACCGAATTGGGGAATGACTCATAGCCACCAAGAACTGTGACAGAAACAACTTTGAACAAACTATCAAATTTGTCATCTTAGTAATGGGATGTGCCTCCTGGTGGGATGAAGTGAGAAAGGACTGATACGGTTCTGCAACGCTCCTGCCCCAACGCTTAACTGAACCCAACCTTAGGAAAAACAACTGGCAAAGCCAGACTGGGAGACAGATATTCTGTAAAACACTTGGCCTCGAGTCTTCATAACACCTGGTCATGTAAGAGAAAAATCAAACAAGTGGAGAGGGGCTGAGAAGTGGCCCTTGGTGAAGAGTATGGGAACAGGGTGATAGCATAGTGACAGCACAGCTAAATGAAAATCACAAGCCTGGGTGGATGAACAGCTGGAAATGATACAGGGAATAGTGGGGTGAAGCCTGGATTAAACAGGGTACCAGGAAGTAGCGCTGAGTTGATGTTAACATCCCAAGTGTGAAACTTTATTCAGTTATTAGAGAATGCCCTGTCTGTGGGAAAGCATTAATGGGGAGGGTGAAATGTTCCTATCTTCGACTGTGACATGCTTCAGAAAAACACACAGATAACATACACACATACATGCAGATGTTATATGCACTGGAATTACAATAATCCTGACTGATCAGAAAATGGGTGTAAATGAAATGGAATGACTTATGTTCACAATTTAAAATGAAAGTGACCACTTGTTTATGAGAAATAGTGATAAATAGACACAGATAAGGATAGAGACAGATCAAACTGCACCGAGGCCAAAACTAACAGGCGGTTCTGATGATACATCTCTGAAGCCTCTAAATATGAGAGATGAAATAAGTTAATCTGAAACCCTCTGGACTCCATGCCTGGGAGACTCAAGCTTTCTCCAGATTGGCATCTGCTGCCAGAGGCTCTGCCTGGAGAAGTAACACTTCCCTCCCACCCTGCAAGGAAAGGAATGTTCCAGATACAGAGCGTGGATCTCAGGATGGTCTCCCAAACCTCATCTTAATGGTTCACATCCCCCCACCTTTGTGTACTGCCGACTGAATTGTATTGCATGCTTATCTTATTATAATATCGGTTTCCTCCCACAAATCATATGGTAATTATATGTGATTGGCTAGAATGCTAAGGGAAACCTTGCAGACAGGTGAAAGTCATCATGCTGAGGTCCTAATTGTATAATGCATAATACAGTATATAAATGCAGACATGGAACAAAAACGATATGGCAAAACATGAAAAGCTGCAGCATTTGTGCTTCCCTGGTGGCCTAGGGGTTAAGTCTCAGTGCTATCACCACTACAGCCTGAGTTCAATTCCCAGCCAGGAAACTGACCCACATGCCACAGCAGACCTCTCCTGTCTCATCACCTGCTCCCCTCAGCAGCATATTTCAGTAGATCTGCCTGTTCTCTCCCACTCTGTCTCTGGTGAAGTCTCTCACCCCCTATACCTCTGGCCTACACCCCCAATTTTTTTATGCATAAATTAAAAATAAAAGCTTTTGTTTTCTTCATTCTTTAAAATATTTTATTTATTTAGGATTAACCAGAGACAGAGTTGGGAGGAGAACAGACTTATCTACTGGAATACACTGCAGGCGGGTCAGTAGAGGGCTGCTGTGCCATATGGGTCAGCTCCCTGGCTGAGGATAGAACTCACGCGGCAGTGGCTGGTGATAGCTTCAGAGTGCTGAGATTTAGCCCTTCTGTGCCTGCAGAAAAGCTGCAACACTTATGTGAAAGCAACGTAGGAGTCATGACACTATTCTTGTAACACTGATGGGTATTTGAAAATCTTCAAACTTTTAAAAGGTGAAGGATAAGTAGGCTTAAATTACGCTTGCACACACTCCAAGCTCAGGGTACAGTACAAACGAAGGACCAGATTTCTAGGCCTGAAGACATTGGGCAGACTCATTCCCAGCGTGACACTATGGGGCCTAGAGGGGCGCCAACTCCCCAGTTTCCCCAAAGGGAAAAGCCTGGTCGTGTGCACAAGCAGGCTTCCTACCTTTACGACAAGGCCCGTCACACTTTTTACACTTCCGGACACCATCCTCCTCCACCTCATAGCTGTCTGAATTGCAGGCGCGGACGCAGGAGCCATGGTCGGTCACCACGTAGTTCCCTGGGACAGAGACATGAAAGGGAGGTGATGACAGCAGCACCAGGTGCAGGGGCCACACACAAACACCTGTGTTACCTACAGAGAATGATGAAAAGGCCGAAGTCCTCTGGTTTTATTACTTCAATGACAGAAATGACAGGTTGCAAACAAAATGAATCACACTCAAGAGTTCTAATAGCTTTCTAGACCGAACATGGGAAATAAAGATATTTCACCACAGGCAAGGAGTGAATGTGTTGGAAGAAAAGGTCGTGCATGGACACAGTTTAAACATCTCTTGGAAGCTTGTTTTTTTTCTGTATGTTGAACTCTCACCAATTATATCTGTATGTAACTGTGGCAATTTTTCTTTATTGTAACTTTTCATTTTGTTCAATGGCTTATTATTGTATTTGTGAGTCATATTCTCTGTACAGAATATAAACTTCATGTCTATATATCTAGTAAGCAAATCTCCCCCTCATAATTGCTGCTTAAATTTCTTTAAGTTAATCTCCCTTCCTAGAAATTAAGATGAGTTTCCAATAGTTTTTAACTAGACAATTATATGTTCTACTAGAAAATAATTTATGTCAGCATTTTCTGAAACTCCATGGCCACCAGTAGAACATCAACTCAAATAAGCAAAACCAAGACAAACTCAAAAAAAGACAATTTTCTCCACATTTCTCCTAAGACACACACTTTTACCAGAACTTAACAACTGAAGAAGGCCCATCTTTAATTAAGTGTCCCAAATACCTACTTGTTCTAATAGCTAAACAACAAACTGCCCAGTGGCCAGGGGTTTATGCCTGGACCCCAGTTCCAGATGGGGATACTGTCCTGGAAACACAGTACAGCAGTGACAGGGTGTGCAGAGCAGTGGCTGTATAGCTGGGTGCCTTTCCTGCGCACTCATTCCTGCCCTACTCCCTGTCTGACAAGGACGCCAACATGGTGACTCAGAGTGGACAGAGACAAGGGGTCATAAAGCTCCTGTAAAAGACTCAACAGGACACTTCTCCAAAGAGGAAATGCAGATGGCCACCAAGCATATGAAAAAATGTTCAACATCACTCGTAATAAGGGAGATGCAAATTAAAACCACAATGAGATACCACCTTACCCCAGTGAGAATGGCACATCTTCAAACAACTAGCAACAACAAATGTTGGCAAGGATGTGGAGAAAAAGGAACTCTCCTGCACTGCTGGTGGGAATGTAAAC
>NW_004567145.1:2276209-2298483 GCF_000260355.1 Condylura cristata
AAAAGTAGAGGACTGGATTAAAAAGATGTGGTACATATATACAATGGAATATTACTCAGCAACCAAAAAAGAGAAACATGTCTTTTGCAGCAACTTGGATGGAGCTGGAAAAGACCATGCTTAGTGAGATAACCCAGAAAGAGAAAGAAAAATACTGGATGGTTTCACTCATAGCAGGAGTATAATGGACTAGGTGAGAAAATAACAAGAATAATGAACAGCCATATACCAGAGACATTTTGTAGGGGTGGAGGGGGGAATGGGATCAAAAACGGGGGTGGGATGGAGAGGGAAGTGCACAGGATTATGGTGATAGCACACGGGTGACTTGGTGATGGGAACCCGCGGGGATTACAATTGAGATGGGGGGGGGGAATGTACAAAATAATGTAAAAATAAACTGTTATATATAAAAAAAAAAAAGACTCAACAGGAAATGGAGGCCTAATCAATGGGAGGGCTTTAGAGGAGACTCACGAGGACATTTCTTCACACAGGTGGCGCCAAAGCTGTACTTCCCCTCTGGGTTGACATCCATCTGGTAAGTGGTGGGGTTGTAGAGCATGAGAGGGGGACAGGTGTCCTTGCAGGTGGCTTCATCCCGGAACTTCCGGCAGACCTGTCACAGAAGGCATTCAGGATCAAGATGGGCAAGACAGTGTTGTGACTGTGTTCAGCTTGGGTGGCATTTCTCAGCATCCAGGTACTTGGAGAGAATAGAAAAATCTAGCAAAATATTTTTGGTAAGACCAGGTTGACCTTTCCCTTTAAAACATGTTTTTTTCTTAAATATACTGTCTCAGTCATCATAATCTATGGATTGTGACTAGAGAAAAATACATCACCTGAATAATTTACAAAATGACAAAGGTGGTTACATTGTAGTGTGCCAACTTTTGAGTGAAATTATTATTATTTATTTTTAATTTGTGCCCCTACCACTCTCCGTTTTCCTCCCCCACCATCTTAAAATCAAACCCTATGTCAAGTATTTATTTTTATTGTTTTCCCTGTTTTGTTCCATATAATTCTTTTAAACCTCCTCTGTTTGTTGAAAATGACTGCATTTCATCCTTTGCTGTGGTTCTCATAATATTCCATGATATGCATATATCACATCTTCAACCAATTGTCTGCTGATGGGCATTTTAAGTTTCTTCCATGTCCTAGCTATTGCAAATAGTGCTGCTATGAACATTGTGGAACATAAGAGCTTTTTGTTGAAAGTCTCATATTCTGTGGATACATGGCCAAGAAAGGAATCATTGCATCATACAGTATTTCCATTTCAGTTTAAGGTAAATCCAGATTGCTTTCCATAATGGTTGTATCAATTTACATATTAAAACTCAATTTACACTTCCCTTATAAAAAATGAATCTGGGATACATTTTAGAATTTATTGCCAAACCACAAAGACACTTGATGAAGAAAGGTGCCATGACCATAGAACAGACCAAACACAGTGGTGGCCTTGATCAAATGTCATCTTTGCCTTCAGGTTGTATAGTAAAACCAGTCCAGCCCAGCCCAGTCAAATTCCTTGGGGCTGGTCAGCTTCTGGAATTTAAAACCGTCCCCTTCCTGAAATAGTCTTTTGGCACCCACTTTAGGTGGGCCTCCCTGTCTTGTGCCCTTGAGGGTCTCCCCTTGCTGGTACTGGTGTCAGGACTCATTATCCAGCCTGGCAATCCAGGTCCCCCAAAAGTATCACAATGAGGTGCCACCCTCCAGTCACTGGGGTTCCATGAGGTAGAATCACAGTCACTGGTACAATGAGGCTTTGCTCAAAGCTTTCTGCAGTAACAGGGACAAAGAGAAGCTGAGTGGGGCTGTAGGAGGCCTCTGAACTGTGGTGGAGACAGTGGAGGGAGCAGGTCAGAAGATCCCAATGCAGCCCCAGATATGCACTGAAGTCATGTGACTTGGATGGGTCTTAACATCATTCTTTATATTTTAGGGACCCATATGGTGTCAACTCCCTAGGTTGGTACTGAGAAACAGTTGAAACAATAAATAGTTTTACAGTGACGCTGCTGCCAGCCACAATAAACATTTAAGGATAAATAACACATATTTGGCCTTTATGCTCATTCCACTTCCAGGTGCCGGGTCAGACACCACATTCATTGTGTCATTTAGATCACTCAGTAGAGAGGTACTCTATTATCTGCCATTGTCAGACCAAGGAATCTAGGTAGAAGGGTCAGATAATTTTCCCAAGGTCATAAAGTATGTGACGAATGCAGGATCATTAAAGATGCTTTGTCATCTGGCACAGGGCAACCTTTTGCATCTGTTATTAAAAATGCTACTTGACACATTTCTCCCACAGGCGGTTCTCTATGTCCTGGGATGGAGAAGCCTCCAGGGGCTGGGCTGTGGGCTGTGATGGCACCGTGGGCTGCAGGCTCACTCACCAGGCAGTCACTCTCGCGGGGCCCAGTGCAGCCAGCAGCACATTGGTTGTGGCAGCAGTCGCTGGGGGACTTGCCGCGGCAGCGCCCAGAGCACTGCTGGGCACAGATGATTTTGGTCACTGAAAAGAAGCACAGATGGTTGTGAGCTGAGATGAGAAGCCAGGAAAGACGAAGGATCAGTTCCCAGGGACCTTAGAGCATTAGGTCCCAGGGACCTTGCAAACAGTGCTTGAAAAACTTGAGAGAATGGATTTCATGATTACACGGCTTGTTAAAATTCCCAAACATTCACATGTTGGCAAACTAAATTGAATTACATCTTTTCTTTTTTTTTTTTTTGTACCTTCCCCCGCCCCACCATTGTTTTTAATCACTTAGGTGAACCAGCCAGAGTTAGTCTAAACTTTTAGACCTGGAAATAATTAAACACTTGTTAAAACTGTGTTTTTGGTTCATATAAAAAGCTCCTGCCAGGAGTTAGTGCAAAAAAGATGTAAGCCATGTCACTATTAAAATTAAGGATTACATGTCCCCAGATGCCATGGCCATCTATGCTTCTGGAGCATAAAGATTCAGGCAGAAAAACGTGCCTGAAAACGTTGCTCATGCTTCTATGGACATGGATACCAAAGACAGGGGAGGAAAGGAGAGAAACAAGTTTCCTATGGCTGGGGAAATCTGTCCAACACATGCACAGAAAGTGAATGGTACCCACATTCTGGCTTTCAAGTATTGATGACAGGTGGAAGTGCCAGAACAGTCCACACTGGAATAACCCACACAGCAAATTTTCAGGACAGTTGTTCATGCAATCTCTGCTCTTAAAATCAAGTGTACTTTTTGGAGTCTTTAAAGGGGAAACAGACACTATCATGTAAGTACAAGAGGAGAGGGTACCTCGAGTTTTGCTCCTCACTTACATTTCTGGCAGTTCTCCTTTCCTGGGCCCCAGCAACTTCCATTGGGGCAGCTGGGATCACACTTCTGGCCTAAAAATTAAAAGTGATAGTTAGTTCCTATCTCAGAGAAAGGGAACAAATAGTAGGAAACTGATGACATCTTCCCAGACTGTGAGCAAAAGAAATTCTAGAAACAGGGAGTAGTTTTCAAAGCTCTTATTCTATGTTTCACTTGTTGGTTTGTAAGATGATTACAAGACTTTCTTAAGGAAAGTAAGACAAGCCATGTCACAGTTGTTATGAACATTTCAGGTGTAGAAGCAGAGACAGAAAGAAATGATCAAACTGTCACTGGCCAGGATACCTGGGATTTAAGTCAACTCAAGGGTGTAGGCTTCAAACTGGAGAAGTTTTGAGTGTTTCCACAGCCAGGCGATGGTGTACAGTCTGGTGGGGTTGTGCTCATTCTCATCTGCCACCTTGAGTGACTGTTCCAGGGAGCTGATCTGCCGTAAGTAAAAATTCCCAGACTCAAAGCCAGAGCGCTTGTAGTCCAAATGTTGCACAAGGTTGAAATGTTTCCAGTGTGTGTTGTGTCACTTTTTGAGTTACCCAAAATATAAGTCATTAATTTTTAGGCTACTGTCTAGAAATATTTGCAACTGATTAATGGTTTGTAGATTTTACAAATAATCACCGAAAATTACAGTTACAAAGGTTTTTAATCTCGCTGATGTGTGTTCATCAGCATTGAGAAGAATGAAGACCAAAGTGATCTATGTGTATATAGAGGACAAGGTGACCACCATATTTGTTAAGAAGAGATCAGAGCACAAATATTCTTGAGTATGAAGACACAGTAACTAAAGGAAATTGAGGTATGTGCCAAAGTCTCCAGCAGTCAGGAAGAATTTAATCTCTGGGAGAGTCTAGATTTCAAACAGAGCAGCTGAAGATTGCCAAGTGGCTGTTGAATTAGAACACCTTTCAATATTACTGATTATTTTTACAAATGTCTCCAGAGGAGAATGGTATAATGTAATTCTGAGTCTCTGTAAAATTATGGAAAATGGTGAAGCCAAACCCCACATGAATGTGTGGAGTTTGATGGGGGTGGGGGTGGGGGAAGAAGGGTCAGGGAGAGAAGAAATAATATATAAAATGTTCAGTGATTTATGCCATGTTATTTTCACTTTTCCCCCATTACTTTCCATATTTTCCATAAAAGAAAAATGCTTTTCCAATATTTGCCAGCCAACTAATTCAAGGTCTACTTATAATTCTTGTCACCATCTGTGACAAAAAAACAAAATGCAGATACATTATATAAAGTAAGAATAATAGAAAAAAAAAGCAAAAAAGAACAAATGAGAATTATTTAGAAATAATATATACATATAACAACAAGCCTATGTAATAATTATCACAATTTATATTGTTTTATAGTTTAAAAACAAATCTTTGTGAGTTTATATATGACAAATCTTTGTGAGTTTATATATTTTTCTTTGTGAGTTTATATATTTTTATGACAAATCTTTGTTATGACAAATCTTTGTGAGTTTATATATTTTTCTATTTATTATGATTTTTAATGATAAGGCTGCCCCATAATTTAATAAATTGACTTCTTATTTTTAGATACATTCTATTTCTAAATTCATTATATGAAGACTGCAAGGAATATTGTGATACACAAGTATTTTTCTACAACTCTTTAGATTTTCACTCACTTTAAAATTTTTTTTCTTATTATTCCTAGAAATGAAATTCATGGGTCAGAGGTTTGCGTGTTTTAAAGCTTCAATACCTATTACCAAAAATCTTTCCCTGAGCAGGTTTTAGTAATTTATGCATCTACAAGCAGAATGAGACTTTTTTTCACCTCCCTGCTGATATTTATATACTGAAACATCAAAAGGAACCGATCTCTTCAGCAAAAGCAAACAGGATGCTGCTTTATTTTATCTTCTTTATTATAGTATGAAACAACATTTTGCTTTATTTCTTGTGTGAGCATGTGTAAAGAGGAGAGCTCAAGTTCTTGGGCTATTTTTTTTTTTAATTGAAAGGTTCACCTTTTTCTTAGGAGTTCTAAGACTACCACATTAGCAAGAATATTAACTTTTCAAGGCAATCAGATATTGCACAATGTTTTCAGACTCATCATTAACTTTTTTCACATAGAAATTTTCTTTTATGCTATCTAAATTTGGCTTCTCTTCAATTTGATATTACAAATAGTTTACCTTCACTTTTTTTCCTAATGGTTACATACATATCAACATTGTATTTAAACTATGTATTTGGAATTTATATTGTATATGAAGTGGCAATAGATTTAATGTCTTTTCAGGTAAACCTACTCATTCAAACTTCAAATTGCATGTGACTTCAAAAATAATGATGGGCCACATTGGTAACTCTTCTTCATTTCTTGAAACCCTTGTCATAAAACACTTAAATCATCTTTCAAAGTTGAAGGAGACAAATTTGCAGAAGGCCTCTGTGTGACCTGAAAGACACTAGGTGGGGGTGGTATCTCTTCTGCAGGAAAAAGTTGGGTTTCTGAACTGTCACTGGCCAGAAAACTAACAGGGAAAACACAGATGGAGGCGAATGATGATTTCTAACTTTCAGTGTGACCAATGAGAAAGCCCAGTTGTTTTTAAAAATCCTTTGTAGTTCTGTCACTTTGATTTTCTTCTTAGCAACTAACTCATCCTCAAAACAATTTATTAAATAAAGAATTCTTCCTTTATTAAACATCATTTCTTTACAGACAATTGATTTAGTTAGGCTTGTTCTTATTATCTCATTTTTTTTTTAGATTTATTATTTATGCATACAGATCTGGGGTACAGGCCAGAGGTTCAGGGGCAGTGAAAGGATTCATCAGAGACAGAATGGGGAGCAGAAAGGAAGATCAAAGAAGTACACTGCTGAGGGGAACAGCAAGCGAGACAGAAGAGGTCTGCTGTGCCATGTGGGTCACCTCTGGGGCTGGGGATTGAACTTGCACTGAAGCCCCTGTGGCTAGCTTGCAGTGTCATGTCCTAACCCACTGGGCCACCAGGAAGGGCCTATTGTCTCATTCTTATATGTCTCATATATGCATGTATGTGTGTTCATATATATAAAGTACAGTGACATAATATACATATATATGTGGAAAAAAAACAGTCACTAAGGACAATCAATATACAATCCACTCACATGAAGCCCCTGAAAAGATGATCATACAGACAGCAGATGGTGATTGCCAGGGGTTAGGGGGAGGACAGCAGTGAGTAGGTGCTTCATGAGTTAGGATTCCAGTGGGATGATGGGAAGTGCCGGAGATGGATGTGAGTAAGTGTACTTAATACCAGAGAAGTGTACACAGAAAAAGGAAAATGGTGGTGCTGGTTTCTTATTCAAAAGGACTGAATGACTCAGGAGATAAGGAAGGAGCTGACTGGAATTTACACATTGTAAGCATGTGTCTCAGTTTCCCTCAAGGACAGACCAAGAAGCTACTTGGCAGGCTTGCCCTGCATGGCTCCTTTCCTTATGCACAGCTGGGACTAAGTTGTTTGCACCAGGGGCAACATGGGCAAACAACATCCAGTTTTGTTATCTCAGGAGGGAGAGTCAGTCCAATGCCCAAGAGGATCTGGCTCCAGTTTGAGTCTTGGCAACCTGTCAGAAGTACACAGCTTCAGTCCAGTTTCCCCTGGCACCTGAAGAATCTCTGAGCCAGAAATGACTGCCACATTGGAACTCAGCTGTCTTGGGGGGTCTGCCCTGCCTGCAAGGGCACTAACAGTCTTCTAGATGCAGATCATTCATTTGCCACCATTTTATATTAGGTTAATGTGACTTGACCTTTGCTCTGCCTTCTCTCATCTCAACCCCACACACCCCGACTCTTGCCCACTCAGGAGCTGGAGCAGGAGACTGGGTATCACTTACAACTGCTCGGGTTGTGCTGAAAATCCATTGACATGTTGCTCAGAAAATCATTGTCGACGATGTCCCGCCACTGCACAGAATCCATGTTGCACAGGATAGGGTTGTTGCTGAATCGCACGGCACCATGTAGGATTTCTGTGTGAGAAAGGAAGCTCCGTGAGCAAACCTCCAACTCTAAAATCTCACAAAGTCTGTGTGCAGTTTTTATATCTTACGTTCTGCTAGAAGTGCCATAGAATTTCCCCATATAGCTTCAGTGGGGGCAGTTGGAAAGTGAATTGATAATACTGATGTCAGGGAGGTAAGACTTCCCCCTGAATTGTGTCTGCGAGCAAGAATGATCACATGTAGACATGTGAGAAGGTATAGGCATATGATGAAGCCTGTCAGTGGCACAGCATGAGTAGAATGTGCATGGTGGGTTGTTGATTCTGGGGGTGCTGACCAGTTGGGCTGGACAGAAATGAAGGGCAAGTGACCGAGTGCCAGGAGCAAGGCAATGAGGAAGCCAGGAGCATGTCATGGGAAAAAGGGTGTGAGAATGCAGACAACAAAGAACCCTAGTGGATACCATGAATGGGAAGGATGTAGAAGACAGTGTAGCTATTTCAAAGGAAGAATTAGGAGGACATGAAGAATCAAGAATGATACAAGAAATCCAAGTCTGAGTAAAAAGAGTGTCACCTCATTGACATTAATTATAAACATTGACTGAATGGCTTATGTGTTCAAAACACTGTAGCTAGTGCTTTGAATCTACAATAATGATTTGGCTTGTTGGCTTCTCTTGAAGAACTGACTTATACTGAAGAATCTTCTGCCCCCAGAAGACTAAGACACAGGACAGGGCTGGGTACATGCTAACTAGTATATGTGGTCTCAATTGATTCCTACCATGGTGAAATGGCTATGTGATGATGCCCAGCACCCCACAGGTAGGGATGGATGTACTACACACAGGTACAGGATGGAAAACAGGGTTCAATCTGGGAAGGCAGTGAGGTTGTCAAAGACGTAGTGTTTCCCACAACATGCTGCTGGAGGGGAGGAGGGTGCTGTGGCGATGAAGACACAGGAGAGACAGGTGTGGGTTTTTCACAGAGGATGACAGAGAATAAAGGGGTCAGGGGAGGCAGGTTGGGGAGGACAGTCATCTTGAAATATTCACTTGGGAGGAAACCAATGTCAAGTGGGGAGATTCTAAGAGCTCAGAACAAGACAGAAAAGTGACATCTAGACCACACCTATGACAACAGGACCTGTTGTCCAGGAAAAGAGTGTGAGATGGGAGTCAGAGTCAGGGCTGGGGTCTGCCAGATCACCCACAATTAGAAACAATGAGATGGGGGGTGGTATGGATGCTGGGGTTCTGGTGACCCTGCCTGGTACTGAGAGAACAAAGAAATTGGGGGGACAGTCATCCTTTGACTTTTACTTTCAACATTTAAAGACTTTGTAGAAGCACTGGGTTAATTGTTAACAATGGTAGCTAATTTATATTAAATAACTACTTAATAACACTATATGATCTATATTCATATAATCTCAGTACTAATAAGAGAAATGAAAGCGACAGCAGATATAACTCCTTAAGAGCTTTCTCCATAGTAATTCACTTAATTTCTCAGCAACCCTAGGAAGGGTTACTGTTGTCACCCACCGTTTTGAAGATGAGTAAACAGATAGGGGCTGTCTGGTCAGACATGGAGCTGGACTGGAGCCTTCAGGTTCTAGCCACATCCATGTCTGACTGGAGACACTGTGAGGGGAGACAGGCCAATGGGGTCGGGGTAGCACATGGACGGGCCATTCCATGGAATGAAAGGACAGCGTCGTTAGTGGCAGCAGAAACACAGCCACCTGCTTGGTGCCCCGAGCAACGAGGCAGTAGATGGGGATTCTTATAGCACGGAAAACTAGGAACCAAACCAGAGCATGGTGGCAGTTCATTCCACGAGGTTTTCACACATCATTCCCACTCAGCACTTAAACTCCTGGGCCCCCACAGTTCCTGGGACATCACCTCTGCTACACCTTCTCTTCCAGACCCTTCCGAGTGGCTCTCCCATCAGAAGTGTGTGGTAAAGGGGTGGCTAGGACTCAGGGGCAGAGGGTGGTTGCCAGCTGGTGTTTTCACTAATTTGGGATCTATGGAAGATTACTTGGCCCCATCTCTTAATTTGAAAAATGCAGAGTGACTCTCTCAAGGGAGGCATGGGCCTGAGATGAAGTTACCGATTTAACATGCCTGGCACCACAGCTGCTACAGAACAGCTACTAAGGCTGCCACAGAACGGCTTCTAAGATCTTCTATTTAAATCAGCATCCCGTTGCTTCTCATCCTCCCAGTGTCATCTCACAGGGCCCTCAAATGAGTCTCACTCACAAGAACTCCAGCTTTTCCCATAATGTCTTTATTCCCTATCTCTAACCAAACCTGACTTTCCATATAATAGCAATACTCCGGAAACCCTTGCAAACATGGGTTGATGTTACTGTATGGCCCTTCTATCTGAGGTTCATGTAATGAGATTGGCACAGAAAGTCTCTCTTCCAGACCAACTGCCTTGGTCATACTTTTCCCCAGAGCTTTTACCACTTCTCACTATCTCTCTGTCTATTTTCCACTAACATGAAAGAACTGGTATTGATGCAAATCTTCCCTTCCCATCCTCTCATTTCTCTTCTTGGGAATTGCACCAGCTACACCATGCATGCAATATGCTTGTATTTGATGAGTAAAGTCTCTGAGCAAATTCAGAGGAGTGACAGGTTCCCTGAGTGTCATCTGAGCAGCTCTCAGCACTCAGCCCCCGCAACTGGCCTCACCCTGTAGGTTCCGCAGCGGCAGCTCCCTCAGACCCGTTCTGTTTTCTCCGTAGTTGGACAAGACTGACAAGGCATGGGTGTGTTCATACAGCATGTTTCCCCTGATGATCTGCAGGTTTTCCAGGGGGATCTTCTCCACTGTATTGAGGGCGATGAGCACGTAGCCAGCCACCTCCTGAATAGTCTAAGGGGATGAAACTTGGATGTGATATTTTTGAAAATGGGTCTGGGTGATCAGGACACCTAATGGATTGTCCTTACATTTGACAGTGGCTGTCAAATGTAAGGCACAAAGCTGACTGCAGGTTGGGGAAGTGGGAAGTGGTAGGGTTTGCTAGGAGTCTGCCATTCTGCCTGCCCATCTACAGCAACAAGGAAGGGTGATGTGTGTTATGGAGGAATGCTGTGACTTGAATTTGACTTGGTGTTCAACACACTCAGATGAAAGTAGAGGTGCTTTGTTTGTTTATTCTATATTGGTCTGGCTTCCATTCTCTTTTCCAAAAGGAAAAGAAAAGCAAATAGAGAAAAGAAAGAACTCTGAGAAGGCTAGTCAAATCCAAAGTTCAACCACCAGCAAACTCTGGCCTTCTCAACTGGCTCCTACCAGCTCACCAGAATCTATTTTAAAATACTTGGGAATTCTGTGAACTGGTTGTTAAACTCTTGGTAGTGGGAGTGTTTATTCCCATGAGATAGGCAAATGCCACATAGTGTGACTTCTTATTTTTAAAGGACTGGTATACCAGCATGTCATGCCTGAAGCAATGAATAAAAATGAATACCACTCTCAGTGGTGATAGTGGATTGCCAGTTTGCCTGGTCCCTTCAATATTCTTTTATAACTCGAGATGAGCTGGTAAAGTAGCCTCATAAAACTCCAATTTATAGTTCCTTAGGACTTGTAATTGCCATGGTACATGCAAATACATGTCATTAAATTCTGCCAAGGCCTTTATTGAATATATTCACTCCTGTTACATTTGGGTAAGACAACGATATTCACCAAACTAACCTTTAAGAAGGAAAGGTCATAGTTCTTTTGCATGTAAGTGATTTCCAAATTCCCAAGGACCACCTCACAGTTGTTGAACATCCTCTGGAGGCTCAGAAAGTGGTCTTCATAGGTGCCCAACTGGGTGAGCTTGTTACTTGTGCCTTGGCAAACTGCAACAAAGGGAAAAAAGATACTACATGAAATGCCAAATATAAGAACAAAGCTAAAATAAAACAATATTCAGACATTTCAACTAAATTTGTATACTTTGGTGAATTACAATATTAACTCTGATGAAGTATGACAAAAATCTTTATACATAAGGTACAGTTCATAATAAGGGATAACTCATCTCTATAATGCATGCAATTGTTAAAAATGTTAAAAATTTATGGGGAAATTGATGAAAATTCAAAGAAATCTTTAAGACTAAATGGTCTATAAAAGCTAGGACATATAAATATTTACATATAAAATATATAGGTGATATAATTACAATGTTGAGTTATCAACTACATAATGAACTTTTTATTTTACCAAAAGATTTTGTGTTACATTATTGTGAGTCCCATAGAATATTCATTTATGTAAAACATACACTAGGCAATATTTTCTGACCACAAAGTTGTACAACTTAAAAGTCCTTGACAAGAATATAAATTAAAAACCCAACTGGCTGGAGAGTAAAAATATTTTTCTAAGTTAATGTATCAAAGAACAAATCAAAGCTCTAATCATTCAATATTTATAAAATAACAAAAAAGAAAAAATCACGTTTAAAAACACATTTGGCTAGTGAGAAGCCAGCACACCCCTCAGCTGCTCCTGTTGCCAGTGACCACACCGGCACATCCATACATGCAATTGCTTTGCCCCTTCTCCGCTGTCACATATCCGAGGCACGGATAACTCCCTCATGTTTGGAGGTAGCAAACTGAACACAGGAAAACATTTTAAATTAAGTGACAAACTTCCACTATGGAAAGACACTTGGTAGTCTATATTTAAAAGCAAAGGAGATTATATTATAAAGTCTTATTTACAAACTCAGCTCTTTGAAAGGCATGTTTAGGCAAGCATAGCAAAACAAAGAGATTTGGGGCTTTTGAAGCAGGGAGCTCATTAAGGGAATATACTTTGAACCAAAATTATCATAAGAGTGTGGAAATATGGCCTCTGGCTTTGGGGTTAGATTCAGAAGTGGCCAGATTCTTCCATGCTGCAGAGGCATGACCACAATCAGCAGCAGGTGGCTGGGTACAAAAACAAGGCCAAAGTCAATATACAGGCACTTTCTTCAGGAGCCTTTTCTGAATCTACACATCTAGTTTATAGACTTCTTTGTTCCCTGCACATGGGGATTGCTCTGAAGTGCATCATCTGACTGTCTGCCTTTGCATTTCAGCACAAGCTCAGACGCCACATAATCAACCCAAGGCATTTACACCGACATTAAATATGAAGTAATCTTCACATCCATTTTACTCTGGGGGTTTCCCTCTGTGGTCTCATTCAGGTTTGGGGGTGGAGAGAATTCCCACAGGGGAACCAATGGTGGGCCAGATGGAGTCCCTCCCCCTGACTCTGGGGCATCATCTTCCAACCATAGTTGGGGTCAACTCGACATCTCCGGTCTGCCTTTGCATGGCATATGAGTTGCATTGATGGCAATCTCAAGTTGGAACAATTGTTCACAGTTGGCAGCAATACATATTGGTGGGTTCAGAATGACGTCCCAATTCTAAGGTTCTTAAAGATGCCACCACCGTGTAGGCACAGGGGCTCGATAACAACATATGAATTTTGGTTGGTGCACTGTGGAACAAAGGTCGCTTAACCAACTGACAGACAGTGGTCTCAGGTGGGCACAAGTACTGGCGAGGCCTTTCCAGACCACAAGGTGAATGATGCTGACTAAAAGTGGGACTGGGCCCTCCCTGTAGCACAGTGGGTTAAAGCATAGCACTAAGAAGCTAAAAGCCACTTCAGAATGAATTCGATCCTGGCCCCGAGGTGATCCACATTGTGTGGCAGACCTCTCCTGACCCTCACGCTACTCCCCTCAGCAGTGTACTCCGTCAGCTGGCCTGTTCTGCTCCCCACTCTGTCTCTGGTGAATCCTCTCACTGCCCCTGAACCTCTGGCTTGTAACCCAGCTCTGTAGGCATAAAGAAATAAATCTTTAAAAAAAGGGGGCTAGAGGAAATTTCAGAAAAGTTTATTCAGTACACAGAGTGATGAAACAAAAATAGTTGCTTTCATTTTTAAATAATCAAGGATACAGTTTATAAGTTTCTCTCAGCTGAACAGAGAATTTTTATTATTGAAATCAATGAGAATGTAACTTCTATCACTATAAAAGGAAGCATTCCATTTAAGTTTAGCCAGTTATAGAAAAAACATCAATAAAAACCCTGTACTTCTTTTCAAATGTGCTAAATGAGTACATCAAGGATGAGGGTTACCTATCATCATTCCTCATTTTATTTACAACTAGTGTGAACTATTTAAAAATTTTTTTTTTCCTGGCCCTCTCTGGTGGCACAGCGGGTTAAAGCACAGCACTGAGAATCTAAAAGCCACTTCTGCATGAATTTGATTCCCACCTGCCCCGGAGGTGACCACATGGCATGGCAGACCTCTCCTGACCCGCCCGCTACTCCCCTCAGCAGTGTACTTCATCGATCTGCCTGTTTTGCTCCCCACTCTGTCTCTGGTGAAGCCTTTCACCGCCACTGAGCCTCTGGCCTGTACTCCAGTTCTGTATGCACAAATAAATAAATCTTTTTAAAAAATGTTTTTTTTTACTAGTATCAATAAATATAGAATCAAGCAAGTTTAAAGTTAAGTAAAACTAGAGTAGTAATAGGTTGAATAACTTCATAGGATGGTGCTATTAGAGGAGGTGTACCTAACAGATAGTGAGGGTCTCTGTGGGTAACTCTGGCTTTCAATATTGTCTGAATCGGGACCATTTGGATCTGTGGAGAGGCTCATTCAAACACAGCTTCTTTGTAGAATGTTTATCAAATGAAAAAAAGAAAATCTAGTCACATAGTACTTTAAGAATTTCATTAAACTATGAACTTAGGTATTAAAGCAATTTATTAAAATGAATATTTAATATTACTTAATATTACATTTGAAAACCAGACAAAAGAGTTTGTGTCAAGGGTCATACAAAATGCTAGTGATTTGCTCTACTTGCAAATCTAAAGGCAAATTCTACTGAACCAAGAGCTGCAATCTTTTTGTATGTGCTTTATTATAAGGGCTCATAAATTATAAAAAAGCTGAAAGAAGTGTACTATGAACACCCTTAGATAAACATGTTACTATATTCATGCATCACACTTTTTTCCACCTTAGTTTTTATGTATTTTAAAATATGGGAGAGGCAGCAGGCCACTTTGCCCTAGTATACCTTGGGTTACAGCTCACTAGAGCTTCCAGTTTCTATCTTTGGTATTGAGGCAACATCCACCAATTGTGAGATAATCAATCGTACAGGCAAGACACCAGTGTACCTGTAATCCAGTCAGAACAGAGCCAGCCCCTTTCTTCACCCCAGAGGGCCCTCAGGCCCCTCGTAGACAAGCACTGCTGCAGGTGTCACAGGCAACCACCACTTGGACTTGTTTCCACATACAGTGGTTTTAGGGACTTCGTGTTAATATAATTATGCATGTTGCCCTTTTGTGTAAGGCTATTGCACATCATATAATTTAAGACTCACTCACATCATGCTGAGCTTGCAATGACCAATCAGACAGATGTTTGATGGGAAGTTATCTGCAGATTATCCTTGCACATCTGGAGTGACCCATGGTGAGGTCGTTCTTTATCTCAAGAAACACATCCCCTTCCCTCACTTCAACTCCCCTCCCCACCAGTTATCTTAACATTAAAACAATCTACCTCTTTTTCTTTTGAAATACCCCTTATTTTAGGGAGTAATCCCTGTGTCAATATGGGGGTGTCTACTCTTTGCCCACAAGCCTGGGCAAATCTGTACTACTGATTAAGAAACAATATTAAAACAAGTTTCTCCAGATTTTCCTAGATCCACTTAAACACTTTTGGAATTGCCTAAGTCAATTTATAATTGTCCTAATCTGCTTCTTTCTCAATTATACCTTGATGGCTGCCCAAGTAGTTGGTTTCTTGTAGCTCTCGCCCCTTGATCTTCTGGGCTGTTTTAATTTTTGCCCCATTTTCTACAAAATGTCCTGTTCTGAAGCAGAAATTAACTCACACTCCTTGGTGTAAACCATCCTAAAGTTCTCCAGTGTCATGAAAATGCTGTGCAAGCTTTTCTCATGGTCAGCAAGGCTGGGGTCCTCTTTGTCTGCCTTCTCTGCTTACTGTCCAGCCACATTCCCTGACTTCCTTCCAGCTGCCAGGATAGTTCTGCTTGGGATGCCTTTCCGATTCTCCCAGATCTTTGCCTCACTGTCACCTTTATTCCCTGGGACTCTGACTCAATGGTCATTCTTTCAGAAATGTCTATTGTGGAACCGGCTCAGCATAAGCCATCACATAACCGTGCTTTCTTTCCTTCCCAGAATTTATCACTACTTAAAATTTCTGCTTATAGAAATTATATATGCATGTTATTTGTTTATCTTCCATTTTGGGTGGGGAAAGGTGGAATGCAGACATCACTGGGCTGGCCTGATGTGCACACACCACATTGCTGCATTTGTATTTTAAGCTTGAATGCAATGGTGTCATGTGACTCGCAGCGCATGACTTACATGGTCTCCCTGCCCTTCTTGCTTCCATGTCTGATGGAGGAAAAAGAGGAGGAGGTGACAGGATGTCTTAGAAGACTGTTAATTCTCACAACTTTCTGGTTGGTCATGTAACATCTTTGTTGTCTAGGTAACATATTTGATTAAGCTTTAAAAGTCAGAGGAGGATTCCCTCCCCATATACAATTGCATGTTGAAAAGACTTTTAGAAAATTTCAAATAAGATGGTATTTACATATGGATTTAAAAAACACATAAAGAGGTGGGCTCCCTGGTGGGAGTGCTATTACCACAATGGCCTGAGTTTGATCCCCAGCCTGGGAGTTAACACATACATGGGTTAAGTATAGCAGACCTCTTCTGTCTCTCCTGCTAGTCCCCTTTGCAGTGTACTTTTGTTCATCTGCCTATTCTGCTCCCGACCCTGTCTCTGGTGACTCCTCTCATCATCTCCCTGCATCTCTGGCCTGTACCCCAGTTCTTACACACACACACACACACACACACACAGAGGAAAAGACACATAGAATTCATCATATCAGGATATATCCTTCTATTGCTTTACTGAAATTGTAAAAGCATGCAATTTCCAAACGTGGATGCATGAACAACCCTGCTATGCCAAAATGCACAGAATATGGCAGGAAGGACATATACCAACTTGTTAACAAGGTCTTTTGTGAACAGTAGACTTTTAGCTGTTTTTCATATTTATTCCTTATTTATTGTATTTCTTATTTATTAATGCAAATACAGCTTGCATTTTCCAAATTTTCTGTAGGGTCATATATTATTTTATAATTAAAAATTACCAGGGAAGGGCCCTCCCTGGTGGTGCAGCAGGTTAAAGCACAGCACCAAGAAGTCACTAAAGCCACTGCAGCATGAGTTTGATCCCAGGCCCCGGAGGTGATCCACATGGTGCGGCAGACCTCTCCTGGCCTACCCGCTGCTCCCCTCAGCAGTGTACTTTGTCAGTCAGTCTGTTCTGCTCCCCACTCTGTCTCTGGTGAATCCTCTCACCACCCTGTACCCCATCTCTGTATGCATAAATAAATAAATCTTAAAGAAAAAGTTACCAGGAAATATTTACAAAACCCTGTGTTAAATAAGGCCAAACTAAGCGCATTTTAATAAAATATAAGTACAACTACTAAGATCCTTAAAGTTTTGCATTATACACGTTAAATGGTTTTTATGAAAGTTTTTTGAAAATTAGAGATATTTGACCAGCAGTAGACCAGGGAGAGTGTGTGGGAGCTGCACTGGTCAGAATAGCTACATATGGCCGCTTTCAGAAAACACCATGTACTGCACAGAAAAGCTACAACCTTGAGTGTTGGACTTAGAGTCCTTAAGTTGTACTTTTTGCTGATCTATATAATTCCATTTACTTTATGTTGGTTTTGGGGAGCATAAAACAAATTTACCCCATTAAAAATGTTATAAATTGTTACTAAAGTGCTAGACTAGAAAGCATACTTAACTCATATCACAGTTGCAATAATGAAATAATTGGGAAAACAATAAAAGTAAATACAAAGCAGCATTTAAAATTCACTCTGGATTTAATCAAAGGCTTTGTCTCACTATAATCAAAGGTAAAGTCTCACCATAATTGTGAAAAATTTTTCTTCTAAAACTTTTTATTTTATCAGTAGTTCCCAATTTTGTTGTATTTGGTTTCAAAACCAGTACGTAGATAAGTAGTTCTCAGCTAGCAACCATCCGAGGATGACTGTCCAATTGAATTTAAAACTACACTGCAACTTGGAAATGCACATGAAAGACTCAAAAAGTTCTCTTAAATATTTGATAATTTGCCATGTAAATTATACTTTGTCTACTGGACTAAACATGTCAAGCTTTGGCATGTTCAACACGACTGTAACTAAAGTAACTCTAATTAAGTTAACAAGCAGAAGATTTCAAAATAACCCCTCTTTCAATTTTGAGTTAGAGAACAGAACACCAAATTGTGTTAATTTCCATTGCCATGATTCTCTTCCTACCCATCAAAATAATTCTATATCACGTGTATGATTTTTAAAAATTATATGAAAGAGACTCAGGACAACTTGCATGTCAAGTTCACTGTCTTGGGAGTTAGCTGATGTCTGAATCCCAGGTAGGTAGTTCTGTGAGGGAATGTGGGATATATTTCCAGTGACATCACCAAATACCAATCAGTGTGAAGGTTGTAACACTGTCATTTTGGGTGGGCTCCCAGCCAGGCATCTCCACTCTGGGTCTCATTCTTCTTGTATTTAAATGGGACCAACATGAAATATTTAACAGGGGACTGTGAGCAGTAAGGAGACTGTGAACATGGAAATACTTCACGAGTCACAAATCTCTCTAAATACAAATCTCTGAGGTTTGCCACAGCATCAAAGCATTCAATATATTTCTGCCTCTCTGTCTTCAATGCTATCAGC
The DNA here is from genome assembly GCF_000260355.1 of Condylura cristata. Classification (NCBI taxonomy): domain Eukaryota; kingdom Metazoa; phylum Chordata; class Mammalia; order Eulipotyphla; family Talpidae; genus Condylura; species Condylura cristata. The sequence goes on from NW_004567145.1 coordinate 2,294,501, forward strand.
AAAGTTTTCTCCTCAGGGATTTTAAAACCTATTTAGTAGAAATGATGGGATGTTTAGAGTTCTGGATGCTTGAATATTCTAAAAAGAGAGACATCACTTTTCATTATTATAGGATGTTGTCCACAGTATGATGCTGAAAATGGAAATTAAAATCTTAAGTGACAGTGCTGGCAATACACTGTGTTCCTCGTAGGTGGATGAGTGGCTAGTAAATCAGAAATGAATTTGAATTCTTGTTGAATTATCAGAAATATGGACTACAATAATATTTCAGAAAACAATACCCACTGATCTTTTATTCATCCAAGCCAATAAATCTCTTTTCTATATCTAACTATGCGCCTGGTGATGTATTTGATCATCTGTTCTTCAAACACATGTACTGAACTAACTTTATGGAGGAGGAATCAAACAAATCAGATTAAATCTCAAAATCTGCATCAGATCCCCTAGAACTAGACATACGATCGTGTGATCTGCATGCGACTGGAAGAGTCCTTAACTGAATGCAGTAGACTGAGGAAGACAGTGTACTGGATCGGGCCTCAAAGTTTTATGTGAAAATTCAAGTACTGGGCCCTCCCCTGGTGGCGCAGTGGGTTAAAGCACAGCATTAAGAAGCTAAAGTCACTTCAGCATGAGTTCGATCCCTGCCCCGGAGGTGACCCACATGATGCAGCAGACCTCTCCTGACCCACCCACTGCTCCCTGCAGCAGTGTACTTCATTGATCTGCCTGCTCTGCTCCCCCATCTGTCTCTGGTGACACCTCTCACCACCCCTGCATCTCTGGCCTGTACCCCAGTTCTGTATGCATAAGTAAATAAATCTTTAAAAGAAAAGAAAAGAAAATTCAAGTAGTACTGAATTCAATGTGTCCAGATTGTCCTTTTTACAAACATCCAGGTTCTGGTTTGGATTCCATTTCTCTATTCTCTTAGTTGGGTCTAGCTTACTCATGTTAAGGGGTTCTCTTTGCATATGGGCATACTTTGGGAGTGAATAATACCACTTCCCTTCCAAAAGTCTGTGGGCCAAACCACCACTCATATCCTTTGCCTCCGCTGCAATTGTGGAGCTTCATACCTCTTTCTCCAGAGCTTTCTCAGGTTAGTACTCAGACCTACCAGTGAAGGGCAGTGCAGAGTAAAGAATTACAACAGTTCCTGCATTTACACATTGTTTTCTAAGTCTTTTCTCAAGAAGACTGTGCCTGCCACCAGAATGTGGACGTGCTGAAAAGCCACTTGCTCTCTCACCAGAACAACCCACAGAAAGGTGTGGGTTTGCTCACTGGATTTGTTGGTGGTCACCACGAAGATAGGAGACTGCAGAGCCTGGGGAAGCATGGGGTTGGGGGTTAGCAGACACAATCTATTCTCACGAGAGGTAAGTACAGAGAAGACAGATGGAAGGAAGTGGAAAGTAAAAAAATCCACATTGTGGGTGGCGTCAAAGATCACCACTTGAACCTGGGTTCACACCTAACTACTTTGCCCTTGTGTAATACCACCATTTATACTGACAGAATTGGGCTGTTCAGCAAAGAAATGGTGTAAGGTGTGTGCAGTATGAACCAAGAGGACCAGCACCCCCAAAGTCATCAGAATGTGTGGTGACTACCTGGCTATTTCCTCAATGGCTTATCAGGACAGCTCAGCTACACACCAGAGAGCAGTTCCTAGACACGCCCTTGTGGGCATTGTTCCCTTGAGGTGACATGCAGGTAAAGTGAGGCAGGGCCGGCAAGATGGCTTTTCTCTAGGCTCAGCCCCACCCGAGTACATTCCTCCTGTTGCACATTGGTTCAGTGTCACTTCCTAGTGTCAAAGGCAGAGAGTTATTCCTCATGTGGCTGTGGACTTGTTAGTTGAGTCTTCCTTCTAGAATGCATCGGAAAGCCACACCTGTGGTGTCACTGCAGGCACTTGGGCAGGGCTCATTCTGTCCCTGCTCTCTGCTCTGCACCAGGGAGACCAAGTTGCTTGTTTTTTTGTTCATTTACTTATTCAACTAAAAGATATTTAATAAAATAGCACAAAGAAATAAGGAAGGAAGAGCACAAAGGACTATGGCAATGGTGCACAGGTGAATCTGTGGTGGAAATTCCATGGGGACTACCTGAGAGGAGAGAGCCAACATTGTACAAAATGATCAATTTTGCAATATATATATATATAATTTATTTATTTATGCATACAGAACAGGAGTACAGGCCAGAGGTACAGGGGCGGTGAGAGGATTCACCAGAGACAGAGCGGGGGGCAGAACAGACTGATTGACAAAGTACACTGCTGAGGGGAGCAGTGGGCGGGCCAGAAGAGTCTGCTGCCTCATGTGGGTCACCTCTGGGGCAGGGATTGAACTCATGCTGAAGTGGCCTTTAGCTTCTTAGTGCTGTGCTTTAACCCGCTGCGCCACCAGGGAGGGTCCCCTGATTTATATTTTATATAAATTATAAATATATATTTACAAAAGATGGTGGCTAAGAATGAATCTGAAGTACTCATTGCCTTGGAAAAGCATTTAAACAAGCTGGGGAGATGACTTTCCATATGACATAAGCATAGGCCATCTCAAAGCTACAATATGTAAAGTGACTCAGAAAGAGGTCCCACCTAGGTTTTGTTCTATGAAGACTTCCAATGGCAGATCTAGCAAAATCACAGGAAAGCCCAATCTGACATGCAAGAAGATCACAGAAGGTGCCCTGAGCTTCTATTGGGAACCTATGGAAAGATGAGCAGATCTGTAATCTTTCTGAGTATCAACTGTGGTATTATAGGCACTAAAAGGAGGAGGAAAAATGAAGCAAAGATGTGGGGGAGCAAAAGGAAGCTCAGTCACTCTGTGGGGGAATTTGGGAAAGAAACGGACTTGTAAGGTGGGAGAGGGGTGCAGGGGACAAAGCTTACAAGCTGAGATATCTATATCGTGTCTGCAGTCTCTGTGTGGACAGTCAGTCACCTTATCCTTTTATTCCTGAGACACACAAGAAGCAGAGACAGGAAAAAAATTCATCTTCCTTTATAAAAAAGATGAGTGGCGTGGCTTTACCTTGAGCTACTTGCTTGTTTTCAGCCAACAGGAACACAGCAGGTTTGCAGAACTATTTCAACCAATACTTCATATGTATGCCATAAAGTATTTGAAAAGAAAAAAACTGAAAGCTACCGGTCACTGTTTGACTACAGACAATAAACAATCCGACATTGATTGGCACCTGCCAACCACAGTGGACAGCCCCAAGGCTGGGTGAGGCAGCTTGCCCACACATGACTCTCTTTTTCTCATCCCTGAAACAGAATGGAGGACTCCTGCGAGGCGTCACGTGATGGGAGAATCCCTGGTAGACCACCTGACATGTGTAGGCCCTTTGTCAATGTCACCATGATGAGTCTGAATCAAATCTGGCCTGCATCCCAGCAGGATGAATTGCTTCCTTCCTCCCAAGCACTCTCAGAGACTGACCTCTCCTGCCCTTCTGCTCGCACTGTTGTGTGTGGCCTGGCGAGCAGCCTTGGGCTCCTGCCACTGAGGAGGCACAGCTGATGCTGATCTCGGCTGACCTGCCTGCCTTGGTCACAGGACGAGCCTATGGCCTGAAAGGACAGCATCTGGACCCACGCGTGGCCCGTGAGCCTGCACTGGGCACTTAAAGCCGGGGAAGCCACACCTTATGTGTGCCTATTGGGAGAATTCCCTTAAGAAAGTGCCCAGCTTGCTGCTCAGAACATTTCCTACTGTTGTTATTTTTTCATTTGAAAAAGGCCTTGCCTGACCTATTGTTTCGTAAGTATAGTTGGATTTGTGTGGTGTGTGTATGCACATGTTTCTATTTAATGTCTGTTTTAAATGAACATTTTTTCCACATACTCCTACCTAATTTAATTATCCCTAGTAAGTTTCACTTTAAAACAGGTAAGAGGAAGTCAAGGTATATGCAGTACAGCTTGAAATACAGGCCTTGTGCTGATGGAGAGC
>NW_004567145.1:2298623-2324706 GCF_000260355.1 Condylura cristata
TTGTAAGGCATCTTAGGCCCCATGAGAAGAGCTATCAGTCAAGATAACAGTCAGGCATGACATCAGTGCTGGATGGGCCCCCACCTGAGAAAAGGAACAAGTGCAGATGCCAGCCTACGCTGGCTCCTATGCCGCAGAGCTCAGTCCAGGAAAGAGAGGCCAGAGCATCCTTTACAATGTTCCAGAGCAGGAGCTGGCAACCTTTTCTGAGAAAGGCCAAAGAGTTATGATTTGCATTTGCAGATGTTTGGTCTGCATTCCAGTTGCTCAACTCTGCTGCTACATTAACATCACAGTCATCAACAAGTTATGAACTGGAAGCCCTGTCTGTGTCAATCGCATTTCCTTTGCAAAAACAGACAGGAGGCTAGATTTGGGTTACCCTTGGCAACTTCTGTGTTAAAGGAAGGACAGCAGATGTCAAGAAGTATATGATTAGAGTTTCCTTTTTCTGGCACTTTCTAGATAGGAAATTTGGTTAAAGTGACTCTCTTCCCCCTAAGAACAATCCCCAAAGAGTTTTGTTGGGATTAAGATCCTATTTTACCATTAGGTAAACAGAGGAACTAAAGATACAAAGGTATTGAAAATCAAGCCACAGGGGCAGGGTGTGTGCATGTTTGGGTGGGGGTTTTGCAACTTTAGGCATTGTGGGCAACCCCCGCCCCCTCCGCCCTCCCGTCCCATGATATCCAGGAACCCTGGACTTTCTATGCTCATGTCAATGCGTCTTGTCCATTATGAGCATGTGAGTGATGAGTTTCAATTTGGCTAAGATTTTGTGAAGCAGGCAACTGGTATTCATAAATCAGTCACACAATCATTCCTTAGATTTATCTGACTTAGTCCCCTGGTCATTTCCTCTGTCCTATCAACTCAATTCTCTTCTATGTTCAGCCCTGCTGATACTTGGAGACAATGACTGCTTTTCACCCAGAGCTCCCCTAGAAGCTCCTCCTCCTCACACTCCTGGGAATTCCACGTGTGTGGCCTCCTTTCCCAGGGACATCCTCTGGAAAGACGCCCCATCCGGCTCCACTTCCCAGCTCCTCTAGCCCTGTGGTGGCCTGTTCTAGATGTGCACGGGCTCATACTTGGGCGGTGAGAGCATTCTCTTGTTTCACAGCACATTTTGTCTCTTTAAAGAATAATATGTCATCTGAGAACAGCAAACATTGTGTTTCCTTTGGCTTCCCTTTATTATACTGAGAAACTCAGCAAGCTATAAAAGAATGGATGAATATTCTTACTAAAATATCTGCATTATCAAATCTAATTTTTCAGCAGTCTCGTTTCCCTCCTTTTTAGATTTAATAACTGATAGTCGAACAATGAAAATGGAATTCTCACTGCATCTATTAATAGTAGGGCTGATGGCAAATTCCTTTCAAACTTGGGTGAGGAAGTATTTTTCCTTGCTTGGGTCTCTCTTAAGTTTGTTTCTATTACACCCTACTACACTAATCAAATTGAATTTGCTACCGATGAAAGATAGAGAATTCTGTTGTCGAAAACTCATTTTCTGATTGAACATATTTTAATCGTAGTGATATCTTCCACAAACATGGAGTTGTCAGAAAAACAGACAAGAAAACCTGTCATTGCCATCCTTGTTTCATTGTGAGTCACCACCTGAGAGAATGCATAAAAATAACTCACACAGGTGATTCACAAAGCATATTTCACATCTTCTTTTGAAAGGATTCCTACCCTCAACTTTTATGTCTCTGCTTTGCTTGTTAACATTTTATAATTCTCCTCTTGGTTAAACTTCTTTAATAGCCTTTATACTTAAGTGCCATGATGAAAGTGAAACTTCCACCATGGCTGTAATTTTAGGTCAGAAAGCACTGGAATGGATTTCCTTATCTATTTTTTTTAAGATTTATTTATTTATACATACAAAAGTGGGTACAGGCCAGAGGTGTGGGGGTGGGTGTGGTTGGGAGGATTCACCAGAGACAGAGTCAGGAGCAGGACAGGCAGACTGACTGAAATACACTGCTGAAGGGAGCAGCGGGTTTGGGGAGAGGTCTGCTGTGCCATGTGGGCCACTCCCCTGGCTGGGGATTCAATTCGTGCTGCAGTGGCTGCAATAGCTACATAATGCTGTGTTTTAACCCATTGTACAATGAAGGAGGGCCCTGGATTTCCTTATCTTTAAGGAAGGAGCCATTCATTATTTCCCTTGGGAAAATTAGAGATTCATTCCCAGGAGTCACAAATGCTGTCTGCAATTGCAGATACTGTTAACGTAAGTTACCAGACTGTCACTAGGATGCTCTACAGTGAATGAAAGAAACTCTGTTCACTTGCTTGCGAGGCTAAATCTAGGAGGCTCCACTTAATCACAGGCAAGGAACAGTGGCATGATGGGGCTGAAGTCAAGTCCCTGGGTCTAGAAACCACCATGGTGAAAGCTGTATGATATGTTTAAGCACCAAAGCCAGGCCCAACAATCACATGGGAGATGGGAAACCTTTTTATTTGTTCTTGTGCCAAACCTGGCATCTCTGGCTGTCCTGTTCAATCTGACAGAACATGTTAGCGGAGATAAATTCATTCCTGGCAGTCTGGGTTTGCATGTCCCTGCAAGGCTGGTGTACTGCAGGAGGATGGTGTCCAAGGGTCTTTAATGGCCAGGAAATCTAGGCCTACCACATGGCACATATTTCGATCAGAAGCACTTTTTTGTTTGTTTGCGTTTTAATTTTTAAGTTGCTGAGGATAGTAACCACAGAATGATGAATGTGTGCTGTATGTTTTCATGGGTCCCATCCTTTGGCTGCTTATTTTGGCACACTGTCAAGTCTTTAGAAAGGGGCTGGTGGAAGCAGAAGGGGTTTACTCTAAGGGGTTGTAGGAAAGTCTTCTAATGAACAATTTCTACTCTGTTGAATGGTCATTCAAACCAGATTTTTTTTCCTTAAAGCCGAGAAAGTTTTCTACACAAGCATTTCTTTGTAAGCTCAATTAATTTTTACAATAATTTGTGCTTTGAGTTTCAGAACTACAGATGTTGTGTGGGTGGTGGCAAGGGTAAGGGGGTGGGAATGTGAGGATGAAGGAGTAAGGCTAGGGATGCCTCCCCATTGGAAAATGTGGGAACACTTCCTTTCATGGAAAAAGCACATCAAATCTAAATCATCTGTAGAACAACTGGAGAAAGCATGGTCTGTTAGTCCGGGGAGACTAGACTGAGTTGTCTCCTAGCTTACCACCTTCCTAATGAGACCCACATCTTTTTGGCAGAATTATCTGGAATTGCAATTTTATGTTTGGAAATAGCCCCGAAGTTCAGTAGCAGAACCAGCCATTCATCATATTTTTGTTCACTTTGCAAAAGAAACACAAGACCAAACACACAACCAAACAACTAGAGTAAGAACTCCTGTACAAAGGAATAGAAAAATCTCATTAATTAAACAATACATTTGTTTTCACTAAGAAATGGCTGTTACCACTAGAAATACACTTGCGATTTCTCCCTAAGTCTATTCAATTATCATTTGGTGTTGATTTGAGGTTAAATGTGGGTGTTTAGTTTTGCTGGATATTCGTGGCTGTTCTATAGTACAGTTTCTAAGTAAATTTTATATCCCAAATCCACAATACTTTCAATTAATGGATATCCCACTCAACCCCTTACATATAACATTTACAAAGTGCCTTATAGCTTATACTTGCAAATCATTTAGACTTTCTAATTCATATCTATTTAATAGATATGAAGCTAGTTGAAAATTTAACCTAATTTGGAAATTACTGAGAATCTAAGTGAAGGCCCCATATAATTTTTGAGCACGTCTGGCTTCTCTGCAAGTAGCTAATCAGAGCCAGCACCAGAAACACTTCCCTTCATTGTTCCTCTGGCCAATGCTCACAGAACATCTTATCAGGGAGGGTGGCCAGGTGTACAGGGGCTGGGCATCCTGGCCGAGTGTGGTCATGTTCAACAGATGCTTGCTTTTGAACCAGTTCTGTGGGCACCAGTGATGTCTCCTTGGGCAAATGACATCTCCCAGCTGACCCTCCCTTCTTTTCTCATTTATAAAATGAGAGTATAAAGTACTTCCAATGAGGGTTGTTATAGCATTAAGCTGTTGCTATCTGTCAAACAGTCTGGCTCACGTGAGCTGACTCTATCTCCACTGCCGTCCTCACGGTCATCTCAGCGTTAGTGCGCCCAGGTACTGGGTGAGCTCCAGGGACATGACGCTACAGGACAAAAACTGCTCCTGCCTCATGAAGTCCATGGGGACATTTGTGCCATCATGAGTCTTTTGGCACTGAAGGATGGCTGTGACATTCGCTGGGATGCTTTGAGAGTGCAGACCATCTGCAGCTGTGGCAGGATTCCCTGGGGAGTGGTCACTGCGCTCGCTACTAGAGACAAGAGGAATTTGACCTACTGTTTGGGGGACACGGGGCTCTTGTAGCAGGCGCTGATTGTGAAAGGCTCTGTGAGAAGTCCAGCCGGAAGCTGAGAGAGCAGGGGCAAGCAAGAGGCAGGAGGTCCAGTTCACAGGCTTGTTGCTAAGGATTTTAAATTCCATTTTAAAAACAGTGAGAAGCTATTGACAGGTTTCAAACAAGGAGGAACATGTCCAGATTTGTGTTTTTAAAATATTGGCTGCGTTAGGAGAAGGACCTAGAGGGCACCTAGAAGTGGGTGTGTAAGAGGAAACTCTCCTGGTGATGGAAATGTTCTGTACCTTGCTTGTGTCAGTGCCAACATCCTGGTGGTGATGGTGCCAGGTGCTTCCACAGGGGAAAGTGGGCAAAAAAATTCTTTGTGCAATTTCTTACAACTACCTGTGATTCTACTCATTATTCAAAACAAAAAGTTTAATAACCTAAGTTATTTAGAAGCATGAGGCAACAGTCTCACAAACAAGTGTGATTCCTGGGAACACGTTAGCTTTGTGGGAAGAGTCGGCACCATCACGCTGGGTGCCAGGGCTGGTGTGATGAGCTCACATTGTCAACATTGTGGTGACTGCGGCTTTTCCCTTCCAAGTGGATGGGTGGAATGAGGCACAATAGCTTGTAATTTCAACACTGATTTCTTTCTTACAAAGATAGAAGTCATTATTTTGTAAAGCATGTGGTTTTGATGGTGCATACTTTATTTATGACAAAAGATTATTTTCTCTACACTGTATTTCTACCTTCACTAGATTAAACAATCTCTCTCTTAACTTAAAGAAAGCCCTTGCTTCCAAGTGAAGAAGAGCCTTGAGACCTTGAGAGAGTGTGGAGAAACAAGTGGTTCACCCAGAGTTGTTAGAAATGCAGCGTCAGAGCCCCCCACTGTACATCTTCAGTTAGTCTGCATTTTTTTTGACATTTCCCTATTTTTTCTTTTATTAAAAAATAAGTATTTTTTTGAGCTTCCATATCACCCAGCAATCCCACTCCTAGGAATCTACCCAAAAGACACAAAAACACTGATTCAAAAAGATACCTGACCCACTATGTTTATTGCTGCTTTATTTACAGTAGGAAAAACATGGAAACAACCCAAATTCCCAAAAGTAGATGACTGGATTAAAAAGATTTGGTACCTATACACTACTCAGCAATCAAAAAAGATAAACACATGTCTTTTGCAGCAATGTGGATGGAGCTGGAAGGGATCATGCTTAGTGAAATAAGCCAGAAAGAAAAAGAAAAATACCGGATGGTTTTACTCATAGCAGGCGCATAAAGGACCGGGGGTTGGGGGTTTATAATAATGAACAACTATATGCCAGAGATATTTTATGGGGGTGAAGTGGAGAATGGCATAAAAAATGGGGTGGGGGAGTGCACTGGACTATGGTGATGGCACACGGGTGATTTGGTGATAGAAAGCCCATGGGGATTACAACTGAGATGGAAAAAGGCATAAAATGATGTAAAAACCAATTATATTAAAAAATTAAAAAGAATATTTATTTTAACTGAGGTAGTATTAGGATGCCCCCATCAAGTACTGTCACTGTTATGTACCTACCATCAACTCAACCATAATCGACCACTGCAATCCATTGTGTTTCATTCCTTCTTTGTTCTTACTCCCTCCCCCTCCCCCTCTGGATTGCTTTGAAGGGTCAGAATCTGTATCTTAACAAGATCTCCAGGAAATGCCTCTACACAGGGAGCTTTCTGCACATGCTCAAGGATACCTGATGGGAAGAGGAGTCTAAACTCTAGTATTGGGGATGGCTTGGTCACAGAAGCATGGAAAAGAGTGGTATCAAGAGCTATTCACCTTTCCAAGTACCAACTGGACTGTCAGAGCTACTCATTCAATCAGGAACACCAGAGCCTCGATTCTGGGGGCAACTTTCTGTGCAGTCTGGACAGGGTAAGAGTGGCAGCTGGCCCTATATGGTGGCCAGTCTTCCCACCTGGACTGTGGATGACTCTTGCCTGGGGTGCGCTCAGAAGGTGAGAGCTTCAGTCTAGCTTCCCACTGGGCTTGAGTTAACCAAGTGTGCTGACCCACAGGGACCCATTCTTTGGTTTGTTATGCCCTGTCTAAACCTGAACATGGTGACAATGTAGATCATTAAAAATCTGAGATCCATAGTTATTCATGGAGAGTACACTATAGTTTTTCAACCATGTGTTGCAACCACAGACTATGATGAACACTGTCCTATCTTCAAACTTATTTGGAATTTTGGAAACCTGAAAATTTAAAGCCAGAGTCAATCAAGACTTCAGAGCCTCAGTTCATATCTTATGTAGTATTAAGGTATGAATTGAATGTTTTAGCAATTTCATGCCTAATGCCCCTCTGCAGAATCCTGGTAGAGATTTGAAGTATACTGATATCAATAAAACATGCTGAAACAAAGCTTTTAGATTTGATATAAGTGGTATGGAATGTCACAGGGACATTTTGTGCCAATAGAACAGGAGAAAATATCAACAAGTCTGGACATTTTAAAACCGTGACTGATCTAGAGCAAAGTTTTCCCTGTAATTTCAGTTCCAGTGTTTTTGTTCCCATCCATTGCCTTTATGTACTCACCTTATTAGATTTCAGAGCTTTACAAGATTCACACATGAACATATACACACACGCAGTCTTAATTCTAGCTTTGAGCTGGGGAAGCACAGTTAACTTGCTGTCCTAGTCTTTTTTAAGGCTTACTACACATTTTGATCACTTTCTCTGACTTCTGCAGACTTTTTCCCTCAAATGTATGTTGGATTTAAACTGACATTTTTATTAGGGTTACTTTGCAGCTCTAAAGCTCTAACAAAGCCTCTTCTTACAAAGCCTTATGAATGAAGTGCCTTGAGATGCAGCTCTTTAGAGTAGAGCTTGCAAGTGTTTGTATACATCAGTGAACTATGCAAGGAGGTACACTTCAAGCCTGAAGAAATGTATTTTCCCACAGACTCTATACTATAAAGAAGTAAAGGCCAGAAAGCTTATAGCAAAAAAAAAAAAAAACTTTTCTGGGGTATTATAATCTAGAGCAGAGAACCTTAGATATGTTTTCTTGTTATCTGTTTAAAGCTAATTATGATAAGTCAATTTTGAACACTAGGTTTTTAACTACATGAACAGAGAGAGGTATTTATTTGTAAAATACTGTCTATTTTATTCCTTGGCTTGGACCACAGCGTCATCATCATTCCATGAATTACTCAGAAACTCATTAGGTTACCACACAAAGAAATAGTCACATATCATCTATTTTTCCAGACAAGATATTTAACATACAGCATGGAAAAAATTGGAGGTAAGTAGATAATTGTTAATATCTTCTAGAATAAGCTGGTAGACCAAAAATGAATCCATGAATCTCTTTAGAGAATCTTGTGACTTCTCTAAAGATCATTAATCAGCCCTGTGATCGGTCTAAAATGACCCAGCATATGGATTATTTTAAAGTGATCTTTGCTCAAAGGTGAGTTACTGTGAACTATTAATTAACTGTTCAATCCATCCATTCGGGAGCACTTACTAACAACAAGGCCCAGTCACTGGCCTCTGCATGAAGGCCTGTGGATGGCAGAGGGACATGTTGAGAGACAAGTTAAAACAATGGCTCAGACAGCTAATTTGCTGCTAAGAGAGGGCAGAGGGTAGCTCGGAACTGCTCTCGGAGGATCTGACAGCTGAGCTGCATGGAGGAGAATAACACAAGGGAGGAAAGAGGGAAAGAAAACACAAGGAGAACCTGAGAGGGCGTGGGGAGGGGACAGTAAGGACACAGGTACCTTTGCTGAGCCAGGGGGGTCCCAGGCTACAACTAGGGGGAGTGGGCTGGCAGGAGGAGGCCATGGGACTGGTGGGGACAGAGGCTTTGTGGCCGGGAGTGAGTGGAAAGTGAGGGCAATGGTGTGCTGAAGGCTGCTTGACAAAGGATGTGAGTCTACCTAGGACTGGCTAAGCAACGTCACATTAAAAGAGTGGGGACAATGAGAACTAATGCTCTGGGAGGAAGGTTGGGAGAGAGGATGAAAAAGGTGAAGGTGAAATGCAGGTGATGGAGCCTTTGGATCTGGTAAGGCCCCAGGATACTCATGGAGGAGGTTTTTCCAGTTATTTATACAGTTGCTCGAGAGACTACCAGAGGAAATTGTTATCATCCACCCTGTACCCGTTTGAGGATAATAAAAATACAACAAAGAACTTCTAAAATGGATTAGAGAGATTTCAATGATCTGAATTGAACTTTTTTAAAAACAGGGCCCACCCTGGTGGTGCAGCAGGTTAAAGCACGGCACTAAGAAGCTAAAGCCACTTCCGCATGAGTTCAATCGCCGTCCGCCCCGGAAGTGACCCACATGGCATGGCAGACCTCTCCTGACCTGCCTGCTGCTCCCCTCAGCAGTATACTTTGTCAGTCTGCCTGTTCTGCTCCCCACTCTGTCTCCGGTGAATCCTCTTACTGTCCCTGCACTTCTGGCCTGTACCCCAGTTCTGTATGTATAAATAAATGAATCTGTATAACAATAAATAAATAAAATGTTTTAATATGTTACTGTGGAAGAACACACTACTAGATTTACTGTGCCAAGTGCCAAGTGTACATACAGCGCAAACAGATGCAATCAGTGAGTAAGAAGCCACCTGTGCAGGACAGAACCCAGAACCGGAGGACACTCCCTGATCCCAGTTAAGTCAATGGGACACCCAATGACAATAGCACTTGTCAGATGAGTGAGTGAATCACAGTACACACATGCATGCATCACTTAAGTGCCTTCATATTCTGGTAAGGAGTTCTTTTTATTATTAACTTCAGTTAATTGGAGTTATCAAGGAAAGCTTGGCGATTGGACAAAAGACAAAAAAACAAAAAACAAAAACAAAAAAAAACCCCACCCACAATGTTGTAGAGTGCTGTGTTTCTAGTCTGTTTATAACGGTGATTTCTGAACCAGAAATGGGAGGGGGTGGTTGGAGGAGGAGGTATGGAGAAGGCAGACAGAGCAGCAGAAAGCATGGCTGCAGCCAGCTGGCTACCAAGACAATGAAAACTCTAGAAAGGTAGAACCTTTCATTCTTCCCATCAAAATGTGACTGTGTTCTTTATCTGAGAGGGAAGAAAGCATGGTGCCATCAAACCCACATGTTATGCCTGTCACCATGTTATTATGCCTGTCACCTCCTGGTTCCTGGGTGACAGTGGTGTGTGCTTTGTGCCTCTTTCATGGAAATATATCTGGAAGAGCAGAGCCAAGGGCAGAAGAGAGCAGCCGCCTGTTCCCCTGAAGACCAATAAATTTTTTTTCCCTGGTATCATGGTTTATCCATAAAACTACTCCTGACCATAAACATCAAAGCATACAGAGGCTTGGATTGCATGCCCTTCCAAGGAGGACAGTGTGAGGGATTCTTATTTTATGTTCAGCTGGGGCTTCCTTACCCTGAATGGTCTGAGTGAGACATTACCCGATGTTGTAACACTTGGATCTGGCTCATGGAATCTTCCCTGCTTTCAAAACAGATGACCTCTCACTGGAAGATTCACTTATCTCGTTCCCCCTGGCCCTGTAAACCAGTCCAACAAAGTCCTAACTTGTAACAAACAGGCGATTCTCTCCACCAGAAAACACAGTTATCTAATCTCCCAAAAATGACACCTGGCAAGTCTCTAACCATAATGCCATTTGACTCATTTCCATTAACATTTCTTTTTACAAGCAATATTAATAATGTTTTTTAAAGTCAGACAGCCCCATAACCAGGGGAGAAATGAAATAATGATAAGCCTGAGGAGCCACCTTCACTCCACAGAGTGTTTCAAGATGTGCCAACAACATTCTGACACAACAAATCTGTTCCCAATCATTCATTAAATATTTACTGGGCCCTGAATATGTGGTCACCCCATGCTTGGCACTGGACTCACAGTGGCCCTGGCCTCACACTGCTGCTGGTCTAGGAAGAAAGACAGACAACACACTCACACACTCAGTGAGTGCCTCCCCCACCACTGATCAGACATTCAGGAGGAAAACGAGAAGCTGGATTTCACATGGGTCATTTCCACATAAATGTCTTCCCTGTTGCCAAGCATTCTTTTCTCTTCTAAAGTAAGTAACTTTCAAATGCAAAAGCATGGAAGTGATTGTGGAACTAGGAAAGCACTTCCTGTGACCATTAATAAAGTTACTCAACATCCATGTGTGAACTGAGTCATTCTTACCGAATACCAGGAAGCAGAGACAAGTCACAAACAAGCCCTCTTGGCCATTGTGTGTACATAGACAGGCACAAGCCAGTGGGGTGGAAGTGGAGGGGGAGGCGCTCCAGTCCTGGACAGCAGCTTTGCAGAAAATCCTCCTGTCTGGATTTCTTACATGAGGGAGATGGCACCTAAACTCACTGAGAGACACGCAGCATGAGAGAGAAACTGAGAAAGACCAGCTTCCCCGGGCCACGTGGATGGCCGTGGGTCTGCTGGCTCCAAGAAACAGCTTCCTCACTTGTGTCTGGTCTCCTTGTTGAAACTCTAACCTCAGCAACAGCTGTACTTCACGAGCTCATCATATCCCTTCCCAAACCCAGATAGGCACATGAATTGTGAGGGAGCTTGTTAAGATGCAGATTCAGCGGTGATGTAATGCAGAGCTAGGAGCCTTAGAATGGCCACTGATGGCAACAGAGCATGTCCTCGGGATGGGAGAAGCCTTCCTAGCACTAAAGGGAGGTGCAAGGACAGAGTGGGTCACAGAGCACAAAGACAAATGCAGACACGAGGTGTCAAGGCTTCAGAGCCAGGTAAAGGGAACGGGAGTACAGGAGGGCGGTGGTAAGTTTTTGGGTTTTTCCCAGATAAGTTTTGCTGGGATGGCGAGAAGAGATCATCTGCTGAAGAAATTCTGACTCTGAAAAGGGTGGGAGAAGACGTGGTGGTATTTTTGGGGGTAAGGCCATCGCTGACTTTGCTGAAACTCTCGTGACCATGCATTAGGCATTTGGTGGAAATGCATCCTGTCAGAGCCAGCGTTATCCCCATATATTTCCTTTGGTGTTACTGAAGTATAACTGACAAGTAAAAATCGTATGTATTTAGGGTGTATAACGTGGTGACTTGATTTACATACACATTGTGAAGTGATTACCACAATCACTTCAATCAGCACATCTATCACCTTACACCTTGTGTGTGTGTGAATACTTATTTGGAAAATCTCAAGTACAGAATGTAGTATCGTTAACTGTAGTTATCTGCAATTAACATTTAATAAATGCCGATGCATTTATTAAACACTCCACAGGATGAACTGGTATCAAGCAATTATCTCATATCTTATTCAATCAAAGAAAGGGAAAGTCTGACTTTCAGTTCTGAGTCTATAATCTTGTATGTCACATCTCATGGGAAAAGGATTTATAGACAATTACATATACTGTGCATGGAGGAAAAAGAGTACTCAGAGTATTACTAGACAATCCTTTGAAAAGGCCTGCGATTTATTAATTGCATATGAATTTTATAGCTGTCACATCTTTATCAGATAAGGCAAACTTTGGAATCAAGGTCTTAATAATGGTACATCCCTCTTGCAATGATAAACATAGTAACACTTTAGATATAAAATGAACAATGAGGAAGAAGGTAGTGGTTTGGGGCTTTTACTGCCCCTGTCATGGGACCCTAACTTTTCTCTTTGACTTTGGAAGACAGATAGCATTTGTTAAAAATAAAGATATGTTTGACATATAGTTTTAAAATTAAACTCTAGTTTTCCAGTTTGAGTTTTTTTTTTTTTTTAGATTTATTTATGCATACAAGAACTGTGATTTAGGCCAGAGGTGTGGGCGGTGAGCAGATTCGCCAGAGACAGTGGAGAGAGAACAGGTGGACCCACTGAAATATATTGGTGAGGGGAGCAGCGGGTGACACAGGAGAGGTCTGTTGCAACGTGTGGGTCAACTCCCTGGCCGGGTATTGATCTCAAGACACAGAGGTGACAGTGCTGAGATTTAACCTCTGCACCACAAGGGAGGGCCTCCAGGTTGAACTTATTAAGTGAAATTACTTAACCAATGTTCTTGCTATTTTTGGTACCCCGAAAACAGTTATACAAAGATTTTGAGGAGCACATTAGGCTTTCTAAGCTGGTGCTTCAATCTTCAGCCCTGGTGCCTGCCCTTCTGGGGCACTAGACCATCACAGTCTGCATGTGCACTGTCTGGAGGGCAGGCTTGCTGTCTATTCGACTTGCTGGTTGCCCACCCCATGTGGGTGGTTGCTGTGTATTTGTTAATCCACAGGAGAAAACCCTTCCAGGCCCAGAGGGGGCGTTGGAAATTCAGACTGCTTCCTGTGCTGGGCTTTGGGATGGCATCACCTGCCCGGTCAGCATGCTCTAGCATTCCTGCTAAAACCTGAAGGGTAATGTTATTCTGACCAGCTTCTGAAGACAAACGATGGATGCATTGTAAAGATTTAACTCTTGTTGAAGACATAAAAGCTACCAAAATATGAAAGCATGCTCACACTGCATTTCTCACATAGGACTTACAGATGCTGCATCTGGCTGTGGTCATCCCTATCTCTGTTGGATGTACTTTTTTCTGGGCCCAGTTAGTGCATCTAAGACCAACCCACCTGCTTAGTCTCAGTGCTTCTGTCCTAAAAGAAACACCTACTCAGTTTATCTGGCTGCAAAACTTTATCTTTTGATATTCTGAGCCAGTGAGTATACCTCACCAGTGGTTCTTGACAACTGATCACAGCATTCAAATCTCCAAGTACGAACACGCACACATGTGGCAACACTATGAGGCAGCTTCCCTCCTGCCCTGCAGAGAGCATCCTGTAGACGCCTGTGAAAACTGTACAACATATGCTCAGCAAGTCCTTATGGGCTGCCTTAGTGCGTTTACAGAGGTACTTTGTTAGGGCAGGCGTCTTCCTGGGTGGGGGGGTAGGGGTGGGGGTGGTGGTCCCCTCTCACCCAGAATCGTCCCTTCCTACTATTAAATGTCCTCCCACAGCAGCAATCATGACCAAAAATCCTTGTTTTGACAAATCATCTTGTTTATTTTTTTGGAGCTTAACCGTAACATGATTACCAAATGTGAGAATGAGAAAATAGGTTTTTCCCAGAGGAAAAGTCCCTCCTTCCTAGATGGTTACAGCTTTCCTTGTGGCATCCTATCCATTCCTGTGCTCCTTTAATAAACGTTCACTGATCTTAAAAAAAAAAAAAAAGGATGATGAGAAATTCTCTAACCACATGCTTGTGGAATCTGTAAATGCTTTGAACCAAGCAGAGTAAAGAAATCAACCTTGAATTTACCGAGAACCTAGGTCATATAGGAGGAGCATGCACCACAATCTTTAGGACTTCATGGTGAACATTTGGGAACCAATTTTCATTATTGCTCAAAAACAGACTTATAATTATTAGAGATATCAAACATGATAGAACCAGTACTGGACTAGAATGGAGGGGGGTTATATTCTAATTACACGGAGGCTACAGCCACCTGCATGGTCTCAGGAGACATTCCATCTCTCTGAGGCTCAGTTATGGTTTTAGGGCAGTAAATTGTTGAACTGGACAACTTCCAAGCTCTCTTGTGAGCGTTATCCTCTCTGGTTTTAGGAATGGCCATGGGAAAACTATGAAAATTCACATTATCAGAGTAGAGAACAAAGCAAATCAGACCACACATTGGCTCACCACCCTTGGTCACGATTGTGGCCGAAAGCCATACATAACCCTCTTGCCAGTTTTTCTGTAGCAAACATGAGTTTGTGTTAAAAAAGAAAAACAAAAATCAATCTGTAGGGACTGGGATATGAACAACAAGCCATGATTGAATCTAGTGTTCCTTTCTTTTGGGCTTTCCTTTAGACATTTTTGCTGATGAATCTTCACTTAATTCTGTCCCGCATCGCAATTTTACAAAAGAAGAAACCAAGGTTTGATAATGTGAAGTTCCTCAGCTGACAAGGGCAGAAGCAGCATGGAAGTCCAAATCTGCTTAACTCTGGTCTGTATGCTGTCCAAGGCAGTAAAGGGTGGATTGATTAATTTTAAGAGCTGATTAATTTTTATTAAAGTAAATAATAAAATATTTATAAATGATAATAATTATTGATTATTGATGAAAATTTTCATTGATACACTTGCAGGAGCACATGTGTCAGGAGTTAATTGGAAAATCAGACGACACAAGTGTTGAGGGTGATTCAGAGTGCCGGAATGCTCAGACACCTCAGGTGTGGTTTGCTCAAGTCACTTGGTGAACTTCTTGGCAATATCACTGAAAAACTAAGCAAACTCAGATCCTGTGACCCAACAGTTTCACTCACGTGTGTCCAACAGACGTGTACACAAGAGTATACCGAGAGAAATGCCCCACAATAGTTACCATCTCACAACTACACATTTGCCACTTACCATCTCACAACCTGCACAACTGCTACTGGCGGCTCAGGTTGGCCGAGATTCTCTCCCAATCAATCCAGAGACACAAGAATGACACAGAGACAACCACAGAGAACAACTGGGGCACATTTTACCCATACAATGTGGAGGGAGAAACCAGACCAGTAGTACATACTGATGACTCCACTTATACAAAATTCATTAACAGGCAAAATGAATCCCTGGTCTTAGCATCAGGAGGGTGTAAATGTCAGATCCACGAGAAGAGCAAGAGGCCTGGGTTGCAGGCTACAAAAGGCTAGTAGGGTGTGAGTTCATCAAGTTGCAAGTCTTTGATCCGTACTCTTTTCTAACTTTAGGTTATGGTTGAAAGGAAAATTTGCTTCAAAAATGCTCAGAGAAAAGCAGCTGCTTGGGTGGAACAAAGTTCCTTCAAGGGTAGGTTATCTCAGGGGAGCATGCTGGAGAGCAGAGAGCATAGACCTGAGAGCCCAGACCCTTTATACTGCCTCCACAGTTACCTGTACAGGTAACTCCTGCACAGGAGGTTCTGGGTGGTGGAATTTCTCATGGGGATCTACAGGGATGGAGTTCCTAGCACAATGCAGGTGGAAGACTGGCTGCCCCACTAGAGCAGAAGCAGAGGGCAAAAGTCCTGACTCTCCTAGAGCCCAGAATCAGGGAAACTACCTGCATACAGGCGTGACTTAACTAAGAGGAAATGCAACTTATTTGAATGTGTTCTGCCAAACTATTTTTCCTCGATAATCTGTCTTAAAAATTATGATCAAGATATATTTTCAAGTGTCAGTCAGGTAAGATTATAACAACCAAAGAATCTTCATGTTCTTTCTACCCCTCCCCCCAATCCATTGAGCAAGGTAATAAAAATTAGTGAACCTCTGCTTAGGAATACATTTCAGATGCTTATCCTTATGACCCAGAAAATTCTGTGTGCATGAGTGTGAATGTGCACACACACCTATAAATCTTCACACACACAACTTGTGTCATTTAAAACAACAATATGTATGGATCACTTTGAGGATTATAGGGTTTTATAAAATGTTATTCTCTATTCCAGTTGTGCAATCCAGGGGCCCACCTATCCAGCTACTCAGCGACGACACGCCAGCGTTGTAGGAGTGGAATCTGGTGGGAGAGGGAAAGGCCTGCAGGACGTGCTTGTAACTGACAGGCTTGACATAAAAGAATGACCAGGTCCTGACAGCAGCATTGTGGACATCTGGAGGGAATGACAGGAGGAACATGAAGACTCAGGGGGTGTCCCTACTGGTTTTGAAGCCTCTCTGCCGGGGACCAGGGAAGGAATGCTGCCCAGTCTCTGCCTTCAAAAAGCCTTCTGGGAAGCCCTTGAAGTTTAGAGTCCAGAGAGTTGATCTTCCCTGGGACTGATTATCACGGCTAAAATCTTAGGTGATAATAAACATAATTTTTTACACATGATCCAAGACATTACTACTTAACAAAATTTACAAAAAGAAGTGCCTACTAAATGTCATTATATTATACATCAATTTAAAACAACAACAACAAAAAGCAACCACTAACTGAATATTTACTCCGTGAGGTATTTGCTGTAATCCTGGCAGGCCAGATTCTTACAGTTTATCCTGAGGTTAAAAAGAGATCAATGTCTGACACATTTTTATTGTACTTATGTTTGAGTAGAGTCTTGGTGGCATTTTAGATTAGGGTTCTTTTTGAACCAATAGGGAGTTTTCATCTGAACTTAAAAAATTGCTCGGTTTCATTATATTTATGCAACTTCCTTCTCTCAAAATCTAATTTTACATAGATTATAATTATATATGTATTTTTTTGTGGTAATACCAAAAAAATCAAAAATACAATATATCAACATTTTAAGTCTATTGGACAGGGATACCATAGAAGAGAATGAATTTTCCAATTATATCAAAGCCAGTGTTCGTTATTATAAAAAAAACTAGAAATGTAGATTTTTTAAATAATATAATAGTTTATTTTTACATCATTTTGTACAGAAATGTAGATTTTTTAATATATATTTTCAAAGAAATCTGCAAGTGTCCGGAGTGAAGGAAAAGTTAAATAATTATCCATAGATACAAAATTGAGTGCTCTAACAAGCATTAAAACCCTTTTAATATTCTCTATATTTTTCTAATATTCCAGAATGAACATGTCTTATATTTTACGTCAAAGAAAAGATACTCAAAGTAAAAGGGAAGATACTATTAATAGTACCTTTAAAAGGCAGCGTGTTTCGACCAAGGAAATCAAAACTGTAGGATACACCTCGACAGCAAGATTTGTTCAAATTCTTCCATGCTGCCCATGGTGACTGCAGGAAGGTATGCTTCCTGCTTTCCAGAGTTCTGTGGGCATTCTGGTTAGGTGTGAATTCATCACAAATAATTCCAAAGCCCAAGTGAATTCAGCTTCATGATTGAGGCATCAACTGATGTTAGGTCTAATGGATATATCTGGGCCCTTTGGGTCATTTGATCTGAAATTTCTTCTGTTGGGTCATGTTTTGATTCTCCTCATCTTCCACACTGTGTATATTAGGAGTCTGTCACTTCTGTATTTCTTTTATTGTTACCCTAAAAGAGGCTGTAAGAACTCCTTTCATGCATGATTTGTAGTGTATATATTCTTTTAATTTTGTTTTTCAGTGATGCTTCTTACCCTTCTTTTTGTCGTGAATGATAATCTTTCAGGATAAACTATTCTTAGCTGAATTTTTTTTTATTTGAATACCTTAATTATCTTTCCTGTAAAGTTTCCACTGAAAAGTTTGAGGAAGCCTAACCTTATTACTTTTCCATCCCTTGATGCTTTTAATAGTCTGTCCTTGTCATTGCCCTTCATTATTTTAATGATACTGTGTCTTGGAGTGTGTCAGTTAGTATTATTTTGCTTGGAACTAAGGGTTTCTTGGATTAGGGCATCTGGCTTGTTTCCCAAATTGAGATGATTCTCAGCAATTGTTTCTTCAAATGCATTTTCTATGTCTTTCTCTTTCTCCTTTCCCTCTAGAAGCCCTATGGTATGTGATTATCCCAAAGAACTCTTATACTGTTTTCATTTTCTTTTTATTCTTTGTTCTGTTTGTTCCCTTCTACCGTATTTCAAGCTCACTGATTCTCTCCATTTCTTATGTTTATCTACTTTTGAGGCCCTCTAACTGTATTTTAAAGTATGGTTATAGTATTTTTTCGATCCATTAATTCTTGACATAGCAGCATCATACTTTCCTGATCTTTGTTGTGCTCCTGATTTTGTTCACTCTTTGTTTTTCTTAATTTGGCAAGTATGGTTATAACTGTTACTGTAAGCTCCTCATCTGACACACTCCTCAGTTCTGCTGGTTTGAATTTCTTTTGGAAAGTCCTGTTCTTATCAAATCACCTTGGGGTCTTTGTCAAAGCTAACCATTCATGGATGTTTGTATCAGAATTGAGCGTCTGTGACCTTACAGAGCCAAATGTTGAACACCAAGCTGGATTTCTACATTTTGGATATGAGTCTCACTGAAATTTTTAATGAATTTCCCCTTACATATTTCTTTTTTGGAAAATATTGTTGGGCAAAATAATGGCATTGTGATGAGAGGATGATTTACTTGTCTATTAGACAAAACTATGTTTGATGCATATCAAAGATTTTTCACATTTTTTGAGGAAAAATGAAATCTGAACCACCTTCTTAACAAACACCTGGAAGAGTTAGAGCTATCAGGTGTTCTAAGCTACACGCTTCACTTGGAAAGTAAGGAAACTGCCTATGTGGTGATTTGACTACCTACTAGGTGATTTGACTAGGAGACTTTGAATTAACAAGTTACTACTCACTCTACTAGGCAAGTGTTTATCTCCTTTAGTCACCACAACCACGAGACAGTCAATCAGCATATGTCATTATTAGTCAGAACTTTGGTTTTCATTCACGGAGCATTCCATTTAACTGAAAGTTCCCAAACTACGAGGGAGGCATGGTTCTTTCTGCCCTCAAGATCCTCTCCACTCTATGGTTTCAGGTTCTGATCCAGTTTCCACCCTCTTCTCACTCTCAGAAGTGTCTTAGTTTGGAAGGAAAATTGTGTAGACACCCTGAGTCTATAGGGAATGATGTTATTCATATTCCTTTGTTTACATAAGGATCAAAATTATCAAATTGATACCTATCATAAAAGATTGAAGCTGGAATCTAGGGACTTTGGCTGTAGTTCCTGTATGAGTGCCAACCAATGAGTTATACTACAAGGAGTATAGGACAATGGGTCAGGAGTTGCCTAGTTCTGCCTCTAAGTGCTGAGTTGAGTTAACATTAACCTGTACCAAAGTCTTCAGGAGAGCAATTTTATAACCTGTACAAAATACCACATTTCAAATAGTGTTCATACCCACTATTTCTAATTTTTCACTTCTAATAGCAAGGCTGAGAAGTATGTGGGAAATCCCACATCACTTTTCACATGAGGTTATTGATATGCAGAAAACATTTGGATTCGGCCAGCTTTCTGGTCTGGACCTGCTGCATCTCCTCCTCCAGGCTTCCTGTTTGTGGCCATCAGGGAGTCCCCCAGGTCTCCTTGTGAAGCCATGTCTAGACAATGCTAAAGCCCTTGATTGAAAGTGACAACCCCCAGCTAATCATCTGTTTGTTTTAACCCCAAATTATGGGTTGAGTAACGGAGCCCTCCCACCAGCTGCCTTCGTGCCTGGTAGTGCTGCACGCTCAGCTTGGCTCCTCTTGTCACTCCCATACATCTCTGATGGCTGCCTTCAGCCACCAAAAGCTCTAATGAGGGAGGCCCTTCAACTGCAGTGGTCAACAAGATTAACCACATTTAAAATAGTGCTGTTCTTTAGGTGGATAGTTAAGATCTACAGAAAATTTATCCAGTGTCTCTTGGTGAAAGAGTTTCCAACTAGAGTGGAAGACAGCTATAGAACACAATTTAAATTCTTATTGGTGTGTTGATTTTTTTTCAGTGTGGGGTGGAATATGTCAAAGGCAACTCCCATGCATCAGGTGGAATACAGGAATGGCCTTTACTGTTCCTTGCTTACTAGTCCTGCCCACTGATCAGCTAAAGATATTTTAGTTGATGTTGGTTTTAGTTACACCCTGAGGTCCCCATTACCATGCGATCTTAAGCCATCATCAATGACTCCCTTAACATCTGTATCCTCTCTGAACATCCACCTAGGGTGACTCTTGAGTTAAAAGAGATAATGGCAGGGTGATTACAACTGAGATGGAAAAAAGCATACAATTATGTAAAAATATACTATTATATTATTTTTAAAAAATAATGGGACAAAGGTTTTAGCAAAAGACTGCATAAAGTAACATATAATCAGTGGTATGCATTTCACTTTCTTCCTGTTTCCTTTTATTGGTACCATCCCAAGGTTTCACAAATATGGTATTTATATGGCTATTTACCTGTGAAATGCTAACAGAAAGACCAGATCTTTTATAGAAGAACTCTCTAACATAAAGGAGTCTAAATGCTTCTCAGGTTAATACTAGTCTATTCTGATCTTATCTTAACTTGTTTAATTGAGCTCATTTAGTTCAGTTTTCTTCCTGAGGCAAAGCCAGCAGCTCACTTATACTTCACATCAAGAACTTCATTCTACAGGATTATATTCAATCTGGGTAGTTATGATATCCTTAATGTATTTTAGACCACACTTTGGGAAATTTTAAACCTACTAATATATTCATTGCTGCATTATATTTAAGAAGACTGGTAGGTTGTGTTTGGAAAGCTTGTCTGAATCTGAGGTAACAAAGGCTCAGGAAACTGGCATTCAAATCTAATAAAAAAAAGGTGTGATGGTAAAACACACACACACACACACACACAACACACTCCAGCAAGCAAGATCAAACCTGTTTCACTGGGCAGCTGCTTCTGAAACTGGTGACTTTGGATTGCAAATCACACCCTGGCTGATTGAGCCCCAAACCACAAAATGTCTAAAGAATGAAGCAAAAACACTTTAGTTCTAGTGCACTTTGCTGTAAGATGTGAGTTTGCTGGAAGTGCAGGACTCAGCTGGCCAGTCGAGGACAGAATGCATCACTTGGTACCCTAACCCAGCTGGCATGATTTCTTGGGAAGGATAGTGTCAGCTGTCTGCAAGCATTCAGCGATTCCAAATCCAATTTCTATGGTTTCTGAATCAGTTCCTGGGATGTAAATGGAAGGGGGGAAAAGCAACAATGGTGCTTCCAAGAATAAAAGCATCGTAAGTCTGGAAACTCCCCAAAACTCCACTTGCTGGAAGGAAGCTTTTCTGAAGGCACTTGAATCCCCTCATTTCTGCATAGTGTCAATGGAAAATGAAATCACTCCCTTCTTGGCTTTGAAATGCTTTTCCAGCAACTTCACACCTGGGCCCCAGATCTGCCAGGGGCCAGCTGGTCACTGCAGTCTGGTGGCTGATGGCCAGTGAGAAACAGGAGAAAGGAAAGCGGGACTAAAATTGGTCCTAGATAGAGTCTGAAAAGCAATACTTGAAATTCAACTTCCGGACATGATGAGGAAGCAGCTTATAGAAACCCAGCAATTACAGTAGAGTTGTCTGAGCCCTTGATTTTGTCATGAGATACAGAAACAGGCTCATGAATTTCTTGGTTATAGACACATGCTAACTGGGTTGTGAATATTTTAATAATCTTAAGATATTTAAGATTTAAAACGAACACCTGTAAATCACTGACATTGGTGCCAATGAAAACCCCTGTTGTGCCCAACCGTAGTCTGCCTTCCCCAGTGCTTCTGGAAGGCTAAGCAGGCTTCATTTTATGTCACACACTTCAATTTTTTTATCTTCCAGGATTAGAGGTGGTCAGTATCTACAGAGAACCCTTGTCTCTCACTTTCACTTCTTTCTTATGAAAGTTTAAAACTACTTTCTTGGAAAATTCTCGTAAGATTCAAATGAGTCTTCTCCTCTACCCACTTCCCCAACAGAATGCCATAATGATAATAATGTGCGTTGTCTCATTATAATACAGTCTTTTCTCTTTTTAAATCTCCTGTTCTATTTTCACATTTACTTATCTTAATAACCTTGTACCCCTTAGAGTCAACCTGCTGAGGTCAAGCACAGCAAATGCACAGTCAACTATGGATGAAGGTTGGGGTTTCCTTTTCCTTTTGAAGTTCACAGGGGAACTATTTGGGAGCTCATTTCAAGAGAGAATGAACTTTTATTTTTATTTTTGCTTGTTGAAATATCAAACAGGCCTCTCTGTCATGCAGATAAAGGCCTGCCCACAGTCCTAAGCCCAAAGGATAGGTAGGATCTGGTCTTTGGGACAAATAGTGGACTGAAGCCCAGAGAAAGCAGCTATCACTTTAAGGGCTGAAGTGGAATTAAACCTCTCTGCAAAGGTAATATTCTGATGAACAATGACTCATATGGGAAAGAGAGTAAAGCTTTGAGTTATGGCTTCAAGACCTGTCTCGTCTTGCTTTTTGCCTGGTCCCTGGCAAAGAGGATCACTCCCCGCCAGTAAGCAACAGGCACTGTGCTTTGTGCCTTGGAGCAGATCCTTGATTATTTTCAAAGATGGCCATGAGACCATACCTCAAGGGCAAAATTAGCCTGAAGTCACTGTACCTGGGAACTCATCCCAAAGCCTCATCTTTTGTTCCTCTAGATATTCTATACAATGGATCTGAAAAGAAATTTGACTGCAATAAAACGTGAAACTTGGAAAAAATATGAGCTTTTGTTGATACCTTTTGCTTGGATTACATCAATGTATTTTATGTGGAAAGAAACTTTAAATGACTTTGCAGATCTCACAATTTAATCATCTAGGCACATGAACATATTTCCTTTCTAACTTCCAGGGTTGCCCAATTTACTCTCTTAAGAAGGGAGCATATTTCCCCCTTGGGCCTTTCTGTTTATCTAGTTAAAAGTGGCTCCTCATTCCTCCTCACTCTCTCCATCACATCACCTTCTGTTTTTTCATTGGGCATAACCAGCAACAGAAACTTTTTTCTCTCTTTTCTTCTGTATTTTCACACTAAACTGTAAGCTCCTGAGGGCAGGCACCCTGCTCATTCTGTGTCCTGCTGTGAATGGCCAGGCCTGGTAATTGCCAGCATTCTCTCCATTTGTAATTCTAATAAGCCTACAGAAGTTTTCACATGTCTCACTGCCACCCACTCACTCTCTGTAATTCCTCCATCTGAGTCTAACAATGCTTTTGAATGATAGTTCTATAAGCTTTGAGGATGGGGATCATATTTCAAATTGCATGGGGATCATGGCAATTTCCTGCAATCTACCCTATTATAGCTAAACAACCTCAGCTCTTCAACTCTTATTCATGAATAAAGAAAAGGTGACTTCTAATTTGTAGTAAGATGAGTGAAATATGTCAGAAAGTCACTCACAGGCAAAATACAGTTGGGATAAATCTTGAACTCACTGGAAGAATTCAATGGTTACCAGAGGGAAGGGGGTGGGGGAGGACCGAGCATAGAATGAGAGGAAAGCAGAAGAGGTATTGACCGGCATGTGTAGTTTGGTGGAGGGTGAGTGGGACATATGCACAAGTGGGAGGACAAAAGTGTGACCCCAAAATTAAAAGAAAACAAACAAAGAACACTTAAGTTTTGTGACCTGAGGTTCCACTTGCAATAATTACCTCATGAAAACTTGACTAAGTGCACAAATGTGAATGAACAAAGATGCTCACTGAAACCTTTTTATAGAAAGCCACCAAATCTCCAAGAAAAGGACTTGATGGATAGACTGGGGCTCACCCATATTCTGGACTCCGGAGCAGCTAGGAAAGGACTACTTCGTGTTCAAGTGAGAAGTTAAAAAGTAAAAGGAACTTTCAGAACATGATTACAAGTAGGAGTAATGAGCTCTAAGTTTACAGCATGGATGAAATTCTATTTTTGTTGAAATTGCATTATATATAGCCATAGCCATAGCCAGAGATGCACATACACACATTTCCACTATACACACAGACTTGCTATGTGATCTGTAAAAATTAGGGGAAAGCAACAGCATGTCATTTCTCAGCTGAGTGGAAGATGGATGGATGGGGCTTTTTAATTTTGTTTCTTATATTTCTGTAATTTCTGAAGGCATTACTGTTAAATATTTATGTTACTTTGAATATCAGAAAAGCACAACTGTTGCTCCAGAAGTTGTCTAGCAGGTCTGGCCAGCACTCTCCTCCTTTGCTCTGCATACCAGCCATCCCTGCTTCAATTCACAAGAGGTGCTCAGGGAGTGTTTTAGTCTGTGTTGGTTTTGGGGGTGGAGATGGGAGCAGCACAAATGGCCTCCTGTGAAGCTGCAGTCAACCACATCTATCTGCCCCAGATCACACTTCCACAAGAGACTACATATGACCATTTTGCTACACTATATGTCAAAACTATCAAACCTTTGTTCATGGCTTTTCTGGGTCCCAACATGAAAACAGACTAACTCAAAGGCAGAGAGAATCCTGCACTTGGATTGAGCCAAGATGCAGCAAAAATCACCTTTCAGAACATATGCCAACTTTAAAAGAATACAACTTTTGTTTTAGGTTCATCTTTGAAGGGTAATGGCGAAGAGGAAGAAATAAAGAAAAACTCCAACAGTGATGAGTTATGAGCTAGTCCTTATTTCCTGAGATTTTTATACATAGTAGAACATAACAATTTACATGAGATTTAAGTACTACTCCATTGCAAACCATGAGTTTTACAAGTAGCCGTGTATTTGCAGTATTATGTTTCAGATAAATAAGTGAAAATAATGTCATAGAAGAAAACAAACTATTTTAGATAACATAATGTAGGCACTTTTGCAAAGCCATCTTCCAATTTGAAACACAAACATTTTTCTGTCTCTGTGACCCTGAGAATTTGGAAGTCAAATGTTTTCTGGACTAGTGGAATTCCCTTCTGCCTTCACTGCATATTTGTTGACAGGGCATTGCTAGGGCAAAGATCTCTAAATACCAATTCGATTTTTGATAAAATCCGATAAAGGAACTGGTTTTAAAATCCACATTTCCATTGCAGATTTGCAGAATAAGGAAAAGTCACCACACACTAAGGCTACATGTTGATAAAATGCAACATAAATCCCAGAATTTGGGAAAATGTGTTAGAGATGAAAAGGCATTAAAAGTCACTTTTCAGGCCCTCCCTGGTGGCGCAGCGGGTTAAAGCACTGCACTAAGAAGCTTAAGCCACTTCCGCATGAGTTCGATCCCCGCCTGCCCCGGAGGAGATCCACATGGCGAGGCAGTCCTCTCCTGCCGGCCCGCTGCTCCCTTCGTCGATCTGCCTGTTCTGCTCCCCACTCTGTTTCTGGTGAATCATCTCACCCTCCACATCTCTGGCCTGTACCCCAGTTCTGTATGAATAAATAAATAAATCTTTAAAAAAAAAAGTCACTTTTCATCTCTTAGGTCTAGACTTTTGAGCAGTTTAAACCTCTACATTAAAGCTAAAATTTCCTTCTGTGGACTGAAGCACATATACAATTCATTATTGGACTTATGGGAAGATGTATGAAGGAAATGTAACTGAAAATTGATAAACAACCACTGGATAATTTGGTGGCCAAATAAACTACATCAATTTCACGGTAAAGGAGCAGGGCAACACCCATTCTGAAATACAGAAATGTTGCTGCAAATAACCAGGGATGTGCTGCCTGCACTGGAGGACCTCACTGGAATTCTCAGGTTAGGGCAAGAATGGCAGTACTAGGGAATTCTGAGCCAGAGTGAATTTCACCTAGTCTGAGACCCGCCACAGCGCTCAGTCCTAAACAGAGAGTACAGAGAGTGGGTCTGACCCAACAATGAGACCATCAGGTTCAAATCACCCAGACAGTGTTTGGCGGGGGTGGGGTGGGGTGAGGGTGGGGTGGGGGGGGGAAGGGGTCTTGTTAGCATCTGAGTTTATGTATCCTACTGGAGCCTTTGTCTTCACACCCTGGCATGACATTTCTGCCTGCTTCTTAGCCAAGTGAGGCCTGCTACTGCAGCCAGCATGCAGCTCGAGATCTGGGCCAGTGACTATCCCCGGGCCTCCATGGACTACCTGCAAACCTCTTTTCTTAATTCTTGAATTTTCTTATTTTCATGAAAAAGTCCAGAAATCCACGTCAGCCCTTCTAGTTTTCATACTTAGTTTTTTTTTTTT
>NW_004567145.1:2324956-2330379 GCF_000260355.1 Condylura cristata
TCTGCTCCCCACTCTGTATCTGGTGAATCCTCTCACCCTCCGCATCTCTGGCCTGTACCCCAGTTCTATATGGACAAATAAATAAATCTTTTTTAAAAAAAAATAGACAACACATCAACATAAGGTTAAATTTACATGAGATTTAGAATTAAATCTGGATTCTCTAACTTTTTCTATATGCTTTAGTTGGAATAGTTTCTGTGATTCCCCTGGGAGGTAATTAAACTCCTCAGAGTCAGAGAGTTTAGCTTGTACCAAGCTCCTGAAATGTTCCGGGAAGTTGGGGGGGTGGGGGCCTCACTCATTCACTATAGGTGTCATTTATAGAGGGGCTGTTTTCACCATGAAAAGGAGAGAAACAATTAGACTTAAGTGTAAGGTACCAAAACTACTAGACTTTCCCCTTTTATGTCTCAGCTTTATTGAGGAATGACTGACAAATAAAATTGTATGCATTGAAAGGGTACAATATGATTTGAGAAATGTATGTATTATGGAATAACTACCAGTGTCAAAACAATTAGCACATCCATCCCATCATGTATCGAGCTGTCTGTGTATGCATGTGGAGAAAGATCTACTGCCTGAGCAAATTTTAGCTTTATAGAATTTTATTGTTAACTGCAGTCCCCATGTTGGACATTAAATCCCGGGAATTTATCAATCTTGTTAATGGAAGTTTGTATCTTTTTCCTCCTTGAGACCCAAGATCTCTTAGGTCATAGAAGATAGTTTTAACACTCTGATTTACAAGGCAGTTGCAGAGTCACCCTCCCTGGGCTAACAATAGGAGGTCACTTTAGAAACTCAGGACCAACTTAAGAAACCACTTACAAAGGTATTAAAAAGTAACAGATGAACTAGTTTCATGCAGTACTTGAAGCATTAGAGAGCAGACTTTCTGCAGTTTTCCACGTGTGCAGTCTCTACTCTGAGCCATAATTACACCCAGAATACACTTTTCTGAAAGAGCTACTTTGTACCTGAATGTATGATTCCTGCCTAAGCATTTGACGGCTCAGAAGCTAGCTAAAAAACAAGCAATAACACAAAGATACAACAATTACCAGCTCAAATAATTTAAAATATTAATCATATTCCAAATCCTAAAATCTGAAGCAAACACTGACTGCACAATTTAAAGACGCATTTCTATAAACTGACTGTACTAACTGAAAGAGATAGTTATAATACTTCCATCCCTGAAAAACATATCAACCTAAATTTGCCACTCACATTTGAGCAGCTTTCTCAGAGCAGCTGATCTGCATTACATGAAATGAAACCAAAATATAAACAAAACGTTATCCTAAATCACTTTCCCTGACAGCTGCCCACTTCCTATTTCACTGGAAAGCAACAGAAAAAAACAGAACCAAAAACAGGGTTATTAACTTGGATTTTGAAAGAGACAATGGCCTGTAAAGTACATGAGCAGAGGATTCAGGCTATGGACAAAAGTGGTTGTTTGTCCTGGTGCTCAGTATCTTACTTAAAATACTGGGCCTGAGTGCCATACACATCCTTCGTACCCTAAAGTTAGCCCCCCACCCCTGCCCCCCACCAAAGGGCTTAGTTTTTCTTAACTCGTATATGAGAAAAGTGAGACCTTAGAAAATGACCTTGTCAAGGTCACACAGTAGGCAACTGGTGCAGGATTTAAGCACAGCTTGTCTTGAATCCAAAGTGGTGCTAGCTCCTCATCTGCCCAACATCATTTACCAAAGCAGTTGTGGCAGAGGAGCTGGAAACCAAAGGCCTTGGGCTTCACCGAGCTTGCAATCAGTTAGCTGTGTGGTTTTGGGAAATTTACTTAGGGTCTTTAGCTCAGTATGCTCATGCTGAATTGCTTACATTGCTTTTTGCCATAGAGGGTTGTTAATGAGAACCTAAAGTCCAAGGGACAGAGTCTACCACTGAGAAAGTAAGTACTTGATAAGCATTTCTTCTTATTATTAGCAACAGATACTCTTTCATTCTCAGCATGTCCATGGCACTCCTATGGGCATATGTACTACATATCTTATATAGAGGGTTTTGACTCTGGCAGAAAAGAACATCGCTGCTCTTTAATATAAGCCCAAGCACTGAGAAATAAAACTAAAACAATGGAATGCTGATAATGATTTTCTTAGAAACCATATATAGAAAAAAGCAATTCCTATGAATTAAAATATGCAAACTTTTTATACAGTATCTGCTATTATTGCAACCAGAGATGTCAAAACCTGCATGAATAGTCCCAAATAGTACTTGGTATATTTATTATATCAATTGTATATCAAGATGTAAAAAGGGAGGTATGGGTTCAAGAATATTTAGGAGTTTTCTACGCATGATATTATTTTGACAGACTATTAGGTTTAGAAGAATATACTCTAGGTCTGAATCCCTTTGACATTCCTTGCTCAGATTTGGACACCTCCATCCACCATATCTCATTTCTTCCCAAAGCATCCCACCTGCCAGCTCTGTACATACAAATTCCTTCCTTAGGTTGAGTTTAAAGTGCTGTGTCAGATTTCAATTCTGTCTTTCAATGCAACACTACAGGTTCATGAAGATTTGATAAATTTTGTGATGATATTTTTACAAAAATACATTAGAGAGTGTTAGAAAAGTAGAGATATTTTTAAGATAGATTACAATTGAAGAATTCTGCAATGAAGCCATCTAGTTAATGAAACCATGGCATTAGTTAGTAAATTAGTTAAAAAAAAATCCCTTTCCACAGATTAAAGACACAATTCAAATAATGCCCAGAGAGGGCATATATTTAAGGGTTTGTCCAGACTTGGCAATGATTATCAATTTAATAAAGCATTCTGGCTTCCCCATATGAGTTTAAAAGAATGAAAGTCTTCATTGTCTGCTTGACATTGTTTTTTAGCAGTTCAGTCTGTAGAGATAATGGTTGCTGAGAGAATTTTTTTCTGAGTAGTGATAGCTTGCCCAGGAATGCACTCAAGGTCTATGAACAGCAGAAGGCTCAAATAAGTCTGAGATGTTTTGAAACAGCTTACAAATCTTCAGGAAAAAAATACTGAAACTGAACCAAAGCACTTCAATGCAAAAAGATACACCTGTGAGAATGATCTATCTCAAAGACAAGACAAAGTGAATATTGATGAGGATGTGGAGTAAAAGAAACCCACTATTGGTGGGAAGGCAAATTGATGCAGTCACTGTAGAAAACAGTATGGTGGTGCTTAAAAATTTAAGAATTAACATTATCTCATGTTTGGGTATTTATTCAAAGAATATAAAAACACTAATTCAAAACATTATGCTCACTGTAGCATAATTTACAATAGTCAAAACATGGACACAACCCAAAGGCCCATCAAGGATAACTGGGTAAAGAAACCATTACCCCCCCCCCCCACACACACACAGTGAGAGAGGGGGGGATATTATATAGCTATTAAAAATGAAATCTTGTTGTTTGTGAAAACATTGCTGGACCTTGAGGGTAATGATGCTAGTGGAATAAATCAGCAAGAAAATGACAAATACAAGTTATTTAACTCATGAATAGAAAGAACAAAACAAATGAACAAACAACACAAAACAAAATAAACCTTAGACTCTGACAGAATGGTGGTTACCAGAGGGGAAGGGTAGGAGGAATAGGTAGAGGACATTGTTTGGATGGTGATGAATGATACTAGAATTTTGGTGGTGAGTGTGGTGTGGAACATACATTTATCAAGGTGTGAAGCTGTCCTCCTGTACCTTATCTAGTAATGAAACAGCAAGCAAAACAAGAGAGATTTTTGTGATCCATTTGAGTATTCTTTTCCACATTTCCCATCTTTCCAAATTTCCCAACTTCTCCAAAGAAAGAGAAAACCACTTAGAGGTATTTTACAAATCCAGAGTCCAAGCATGTTGCCTTCTTTTTATTGGACTGCCTGAAAATTTCCTTTCAAATACAAGGCTTGCAAAATCTTCAGAAACTGACTTTCCCAGAGTTCAGAGTTTACATTAGAGGTGAATCTTGACATTGCAGTCTATAGGTTCAGACCAATGTATAATGACATGAAGCCATTATTGGTTTCTCATGACAGTTTTTACTGCTTTAAAACATCTATGTGCTCTGCTTTTTCATCCCTCCCTCCCTCCTAATGTGTGTCAATCACTGATCTTTTTAAGTCTCTCTAATTGTGCCTTTTCCAGAAAGTCACAGAGTTGGAACCATACAGTATTAGCCTTTTTTAGATTGACTTTTTTTCACACAGTAATATGAAATTAAATTTATCACATGTCTTTTCATGTCTTGCTAGCTCATTTTTTTTCTTTCTCCCCCCATCATCATCTCTTGTATCCTCTTGTTCCTTGCCCGTCTCTCCTTTCCTCTTAACCTCTGAGCCCTCAGGATGCTTATTAAAGTCCCCTAGTTTTTGAATTGTCTGCTATGTAAATGTCCAGCTTTTGTTTTATTGTTCTGACTCACTTTGCTGCACATAATTTTCTCAAGTTCCCTCCATTTTGTTGCAAATGGCTGCTTTCACCCCCCCCCCCCCCCCCAGAGCTACATGGTGTGCATATAACAAAGCTTCCTGATCCAGCCATCCATAGACGGACTTTTATGTTGCTTCCATGACCTTGCTATTGTGAGTGATGATGCAATGAACACTGTGGAACATATGGCTTTTTCATTGATGGTTTCATATTCTGTAGGCTTATGGCCAAGAGTGGGATTACTGGGTCATATAGTATTTTGGGTCATATAGTATTTCTTTCTTTAGTTTCTTAAATTAAATCCAGATTGTTTTCCATTATGGATGCACCAGTTAACATCCCCACCAACAGAATAATATGGTTCCTTTTTCTCTGATTCTCTCTAACATTTGTTGTCTTCCTAATGTGTACCATTCTCATGTGTGTGATACAATGATATTTCATTGTATCTTTAATCTGTATGTCTTTTATTGGGAGTGATTTTTAAAATGTCTTTGGCTTTCGGGATATACACTGTGGTGAATTGTCTGTTCATATCTTACCCATTTATTAATTGGGTTGTTGCATTGGGCAATACCACACTGACAAAGAAATGGGAGTCATGAAGCATGCTACATAATGCAGGATGCTGCCGAAGAGCAAGATCCTGGTCTTATTGTTGGTAGATTAATCATATAGCATTAATCATGTGAGGAAGTGAAAATGAAAGGGAGAATTAGAAGAAGCTGGGCAAAAGGTGGAACTGTGCATCTGCTGATAGTATGATACGTAGAACAGCCCTGACTCTTTCAGTCAGGTTTCAATCTTATCAATAAGGCATTCCACTGATCAGCTTCTGGGGTCCTTTGTTATATATACATCAGTCAACGGACCCCCGGGGCATTCCTGGTTATATCTCGTGATGTATAAGTCATGAGTAAGTTTATGCATCTGTCCTCAGCCCCCCCCCCCCCCCCCCC
>NW_004567145.1:2332074-2333727 GCF_000260355.1 Condylura cristata
GCTTTAGATTCTCAGTGCTGTGCTTTAACCCGCTGCGCCACCAGGGAGGGCCAATCTTTTTTTTTTTAAGATTTATTTATTGATGTATACAAGCACTGGTGTGTAGGCCAGAGGTGGTGGGTGGCGGTGGGGGTAGTGGGGTTGGGGTAAAAGGATTCACCAGAGACAGACTGGTTATTAGAACAGGCAGAATCTACTGAAATACACTGCTTAGGGGAACAGTGGGCGAGACAGGGGACGTCTACTGCATAATGTGGGTTAGACCTCTGGCGGGGGATCGAACTTGTGCTGCAGTGGCTTTGTAGAGCATGACAGAGCTAACTTTTACTCCTGCTCTATGATGGAGGCTCAATAAAACTTAATCTTTAAAGGTACAAATGGAAAATATTTCATTAAGTCACAAACCCCAAATACACAGGGCAGGTGGGATGGACAGGAATGGTCAGTCACAGCTTGGGCAATGCCTCTTGTTGCACAGGAAGCTCTAGTCCCTTCTGGGCAGCCCTCCCTCACAGGGTTTGTCAGAGTAACCAGGGCTATCAGCCTGGGATTGGAGCTTAGTTGTCTTTAAGCCATGGGGCTGGCAAAAAGTAAAACACTCATTATGTAGTGCCAGGGGTCAGTATGAAGGTGATACAGGGAAACAGACACTTGTATTAACAGCAATTTTAAAAAATACT
This sequence comes from Condylura cristata, assembly GCF_000260355.1. Lineage (NCBI taxonomy): Eukaryota > Metazoa > Chordata > Mammalia > Eulipotyphla > Talpidae > Condylura > Condylura cristata. The sequence continues at coordinate 2,332,755 of NW_004567145.1, forward strand.
AGCGCTGTAAAAGAACCTGAGCACATTGTCTCCGGTGGTAATTTCTTTATCATCAGAATGTCTCAGTGGATTCAGGAGTACCTTAGGTAGGGTGCTGACAGGGACAGGGGTTCTGCATAGCTCATGGAGCAGACACCTGGGAGGGCACTAAAGGCTCAGATGACCTGTCTTATGATGCATCTGAGGGAGCACAGGACCCCAATGACTCACGTGGGGTTGACAGTGAGGTCCACCTGCATGGTGCTCTTAAAAAGCCGAGTCCCCTTCAAAGCCTGGAGTAATTACAGCTGTGAGCAGGGCTGTTGTCGTAAACAGCTGTGGTGGCTCTAAGACAACTCAGAAAACAGACAGCTACAGGAGGGGGAGAATTTCCTGCAGACATTTCTCTCTTGAGGGCCTTCCCGCCCACTTCAGACTTCACCCAAACCCGGAGGATCTGGCGAGCACAATGTTTTTAAGATGTAATTAATACAATTGTTTACACAGAACATCTGCTGGGTCACAGAGGATGGCTGTGTGCACGACACAGCTGTGATGGGAGCTATCCTACGACTGTGAGCTCATGACAAACTCAAGGCAGCTACTGTCTATGTGAAGTTCTTGACATAAGTAAAAATTAGCAAACTGGGTCAGGTGGCTTGGGGCATCTTAGGTGGAAGCTAAACACTTCTCCTTCTGAAGGGCATGACCAGGTGTCTGGAGAGACCTGAGCCCACTTGTGGGAGAGGGACTTGGAGATGTTAAAATGCTGGTTTGTCATTCAGCTACATCAGTAAGACACAGTGCCAACTTCTTTTTGACAAATTTGGAGTGTCTAGAAAAAAATTTAAGTAGAAGTCACAGATACAGTTACCTTGTAGTAATTAATGTGCTGGTTTCTTCTCTGAGATTTTAAATGAGATTAGCCTATGCTGGTCTATCAAAAAAAATGTCCCAGTTATAGTATTGAGTAGAGAATGGAGGTCCTTTGCCT
>NW_004567145.1:2333912-2343760 GCF_000260355.1 Condylura cristata
CCTCCCTCCCTCCCTCCCTCCCTCCCTCCTTTCCACATCTGTTCAGAGAAGTTGGCAGAAGACACTGGGAGTGATTTTGAAATCCATATCGTGCTTTCTCACGAATCCAGTACTGGGTGAGGATGACTAGGACTGTCAGTAGGACATCCCATCCCACTACAGGTCAAGGACTGGAGAAAACTGCCCTCAAAGGGGATCCACAGCCAGTGCCAGTGGGCTCGCCAAAGATAGTAGTTTTGAAAACAGAGGGGTTTTCAGGGATTGCCTGTAACTCTTCAGGCTACAAAGTGTCCAATGCCCTTCTCCTAGCTGGTACCTGAATACTGGCACCTGAATGCTCTGGAACCAACTCTCCAGCTCAGCTATTTCCAGCAATTATTTTACTTGTAATAGGTAGAAACGTAAATTTCACTCTTCTGGCTGTACCATCATGTAGACTTCCAACTTGGACAACCAAACAGAGACTTTTAAGTCTTAAATGTAGAATTAGAGAGAGAAAAAAAAATCACATATCCCATGGCTCAAAACAAAACCATGCGGCTGCCCTACCCCAGACGGGATAGCTCTTAATATGGTCTGAAATTTCGGAGTAATTGATAAGATGTGGGGGAAGATCAACCACATCTGACAATATTCTGGGCATGGACCCATGGCCCTCCAATTCCAGAGGATAAATTAACAGAAGAATACAGAGAAAACCACACACCATGGCGTGAGAACAGGACAGGAAGAAAGAACAGAGGAATATTTTAGAAACTGATATTTATTTCCTCTATGAGTCTATGAGAAAGGGGAGAGAAAGAAGGGAGAAATCATGGAGGTAAATTGAGAGTTTTCTGGTGGTTGAATGCTGGTGGGGTCCCTGTGCCTCCTGGAGTGGTTCGCACCACTGTAGGGAAGTCAGACATCCAGAGTCAGGAATCATAACACTTAGTAAACTGATTCACAGATAACACTGGGACACCTTTTATGGTTAATTTATTCTTATTTCAACACCTTGTTGAGCTTTTATAACAAGTAAGGAAACTAAAACTTCAAACCATGGAAGGAAGACAAAATAGGATTGCGTGTTAATATTTCCTTTTTGATTATAATTTTTAAATTTCTTACATTGATGGAGGAATCCTGTCCTTTGAAGCAAAACTGGAATTATAGATAAGTCAACAGAAAATTAAAAAAAGACAAAATAGCCAATGATATTCTCATGGCATTTATCTTTTCAGAATTCTTCCTATGTCCCCATGGTAGATGATCTACAAAAATGGGTCTTATGACAGATAATTTTGGAAATACCTTTTTGCATTTATTACATTACAAAGCTTTTCACTTTAACAAATAATTATCTGTGACTGTTTTTTACTATCAGAGGAAATTTTATCATATCAAGCTACCACTTCACATGTAACCGGCCCTAGTAGTTGGAATATCATTGATGCTCCTGTCTACTATCAGTGGGTGACCAGAATCGGATTCTCTCCCTGGTCCTAGCCAGTCCACTGACGGGTTATTCAATGAGGCTATTTAGATGTTGAAAATCTATACGTTTTCAGCTTCTCATAAGAGGACTTCACTCTAGGGTCTGTACTGGGAAAACCACTTTTACTGTGCATTCTGTATTTGGAAAACCACCAATTTTATATTTGGTAGCAGCAGTTAATTTTGTGAAGTATGACTTTTGAGAATTTTTTTCTCATTATACTAAATAATTTTCCAAACTTCCTTTGGGGGAAAAACACTTATAAATCAGGAAACATAATAGAGTAAATGCCCTTTTTTGAAAATTTAGAGAATAATCAAGAGTACAGAAGGGTGTGGGGGAAAATTAATTTCTAGAGGCACACACCGAGCACACTTAAGTACCAATTTGGCATTTTCACATGTGGAGTCATCCTGTGGATAAGGTTGGACCAGATACAGAATACAACTTGGACACTGCTCCTTGTACACTGACTTGCTGCAACATTGGCTAATGTATAGCCTATCTCCTAAGGGTCTGCAGCCGGGAGACAGGGGTTCCTGGGCTCTAAGGCTTATATATACAAATTAGGTAGATGAGAATATTTGGATTTCACAAAATGGTTTCCTTATGCAAATTTCAGAAAACATGAGACCTTGCCAGCATGCTGCTGGGACCACCCAGGGCTTTGGAAGTGGTTTCTGCTTCATTAGTGTTACAAGTTAATTCCCTCTGGGTATGAGGGGTAATTGACATCTATTTGCTTTTTAACAGATAGTTAGGTTGGTTACTGTTTTGTTGTTTTATTAAAAGGGCAGGATAGGGCCCTCCCTGTGGCACAAGGGTTTAAAATGCAGCACTAGGAAGCTATCACAGCCACTGCAGCCCGAGTTCGATCCCCTACCAGGGAGGTGACCCACATGGCACAGCAGATGTCTCCTGACCTGCCTGTTGCTCCTCTCAGCAACGTATTTCAGTCAATCTGCCTCTTCTGCTCCCCACTCAGTCGAATCCTCTCATAACCCATACCTCTGGCCTGCACCCCCATTCTTGTATGCATAAATAAATAAATCTTTAAAAAAACATTGGGAACACTTGAGGAGGCTGTCATGCAGGACCACCCCCACAGGGGTTGTAGTATTTGCTCTTCCTCTTTTAGCAGTGTGACTAGGGAAAGTCAGGGGATGCCATCAAGAGTTCTTTATCCAATGTAGTTGTGACATGCCTAGCAGAAGGATTACTGCAAAATGACTGACAGTAAGACAAAACCTTGACACACAAACTCACACTTCCATACTTGCCAATGAGCCACTTTGCTAGAAAGATGGTTATAAGCTGAATTCTGTCTGTTAGAGCCATCATGGAACAGAGTCACGAGCTGCCAGAGTGAGAGGACACAAATAGGGGGTGCACTCGCAAGAAGCAGCAGGGAAGGGAAACTTGGAAACCGGCATAGAGTCAGATGCTCAGTAAGCCATCTGCGGCACTAGAGGGTTTTAAAAAAAACAGTTATTTGATGCCCCCAAATAGCTGAATGGATCAAAATCTGTGACATATTTACACAATGAAATATTTTCAGTGATTATAAAAAGATAAACTTGCCATTTGTAGCAACATGGATGGAACTGGAAGGGATTATTCTAGTAGAAATAAGTCAGAAAGAAAAAGATATATATTGGATGGCCTCGTGTGTATGTGGAATATACAGAAACCAAAAAGGTCAAGAACAAGTCACAACTGTAAGATGACCATTGGCCTACAGCTTGGGGGTGTGGGGGGGGTCAAAAGAGGGGAGGGAACACAAGGGTGGTGACGGCTCATAGGTGATATGGTGGTGAGAAACTATGGAGTCTAAGATGATGTAGGGGAAAAAAATACTACTACTAATAAACTATTATTTGAAGAGTCTGAATTAATCAATTTGGGGTAGGTAACTGTTTAAACACAGATCTTCTGGCTGTTCCAGTGAGTAGCAAGAGTTGAGAACCTTTAAACAGTGTGTAGGTGAAAGCAGGGAAAAAAAAAGCTTCTGGAACAAGCACAGTTCCTGACCCTCCCTGAACCCACCTGGCCCTGTGGGAAGTGCTAGGAGCCCACGTTGTTGGCGCCCCCGCCTTCAGAGAGGCTCAGGATGGCAGGGCGCACGTGGCGCACGGGTCAGAAAATCACGCATGTGCTGGGGCCTGCTTCCATGGTGCTGTGTTAGAGGCTTCTCTTCCCACTTGGAGATTCTGTAACTCAAGACTTCAGATATTTTTTATCCCATTTATCCTCAGTCTCTTTGAGGGAAGCTGCATAATTAAAATTATTTCTTACAATAAGACCATATGAGAATAAAATATGATATAAAAGCCAAAATTTACAAAGGATATTACAAAGGACTATATACTGCACTGAGAGAGAAAATTTCACAGACAAAATTTTGACTTAGGAAGGACTGGGAAATATCTCTGTGTTTCACTGGCTGCAAACTGTGTCTCTATTTTTCCTTCTGGAAAATGTGGAAATGAGCTTCACTTTCTCCTGCTGAGCTAGTAAATGTTACTTAGATTTTGTGTGTGTATAACTGTGTGTGTCTATGTGTATGTGTCCATGTGCATTTATGTCTGTGTGTATGTGTTTGTACTTGTGTGTCTCTCTATGTGATTTTTTGCATCAGTTATTAATTTTCTCATTGTATAAATCAGGAATGTCAACCTCAACCCCATAAATACACTGAGGGGAATAGTTGTTTGAACCAAGCTACCTCCCCCTGAGGACAAACCTAACACAGCTCCCCCTGAACAGTTTTTGGAAGTGAATCTCCGAGCAGGTCTGCTGTCACAGAGACTCACAGTAAGAATGGTTCTAACATTACTGAGTTTATGTGGCAGCTCTCAGTTAATCCTCCAACAGTTCCAGTACTTTCCCTACTTTAAAGGAAAGGAAATTGAGTTTTACTGAGGTTAAGTGATTTGACCTTTTGAATTTTGCACGGTAGAGGGAAAACTGAATAAAAGCTGTCTTCTGAATAGACAGAAGACAGCACATCCCTGCAGGGCAGGTCCACAAGTGTGGGTGTGAGTCTTGTAAGTGCTGGAGTGGGGGGTCTTAAGAAACAAGTACTGAATGATGCAGCTATCATGGGGAGCAGAGCTGGGGTTGTGCCCATGTGAGGCAGAGTGTGGGTGCCATTCACTTTGGAGGGGCTTCACCTGCTTAACTCTGTCACAGAGTTAAAAGACAAACCTATTTCCCCTTTTGCTGGGAGAAGTGAAAGCCAGAGGTAAGAGACACCAGAAATAAGACCCCGCTGGCCCTGAGACGGCCCCAGGGTCAGCCTGCAGGGACTCGAGGCTGCTGCCGCCTTGCTGTCCCCTGTGGGATTTGAGGCCATTGCTGGCTGGACCTCAATTCCCACTTTGGCTCCAGCCTCCAGCACTGAGCACGAGAAGTGCCTGTCTCTCTGGGTGCTGAGTGGAAACACCCATGTACAGCATTAAACAACAACAACAAAAGAAATTTTTGTTTTTTTTTTCAACAATGGCCGGTGCTATAAGTGACACCAGGAATCAAGAACCTCATTCTCAATCTTACACGACTTTTTTTTTTTTTTTTTTTTTTTTTTTTTACTGATACACAACAAAACATAAACTTTAGTCTTAAGATACATTTTTCTCCTTCCCCTTTGGCCATGAAACTACTTTATGAAACCTTCTAGAAATCATTTCTGTATCAGTTTTAAGGCTAGAAGAAGCCCCACAAGCAATCTGTACTTACACTAAGTTTCCTGTTCGGCTGAAAATGATTCTGTTTTCTAAGATCAGGAATCCATTTCCCCTGTATTCCTGAAAGGTATGCATCCATGGATCATGGTGAAGACAGTGTGTATACTCAAAGAAATTACCATTTTTGCTCCTTACTTGCAAGTTAACTCAACTAGAGAATGACAGAGCAATTCTGAATTATTGGATCTTGAGCCTTACTTTGAGGAAAGTGACTAAGCAAACTACTCTAGGAGGTAGGACAGTCTCCTCTTTGAGTCTTCCAAGCTCCTCTAGGCAGTTTTCCAAGTTCAGATGTCCCCGAGAACTCCATTTCTTTTAGAGTTAGAGTCATGAATTTGCAGTGCTATAGGTCATGGTTTTGAATTCTCCAAAATGCTTCTGCTAAATTAATTTGGACTTATTTTAATATTTCAAATATCCTGTGTCATCTGCCAGAGATTTGCCTAGAAGCTGAAAAATAAACACATGAAAATGTAACCCCCTCCAGCAGTTCTGAGGAACAGAAACAGACCCCACACACTAGGTATTTACTTCTTTTAATGACTCTGAGGTGGTTGTCTGGATGCATCTGCCAGAAAAGATGAAGTCAGAGGAAACTGTAGAATGTTCTATGATAATTCCTCTTTCTATGTTTACCGTGGACTAGATTCTGTTCTCCAACTTTCAGGATTCCCTCAGCATCTGTCTTTCCACTGTCCCCAAAGTACACCCCTCAGCCCTCAATGACTGCACTCTGATTGGAGAAGCCTGTCCCCAAATGGCCACCTGAGTTGGTGGCCCAGGACCATGAAGCTACTGCTGCATTCAGGAAATAAGCAAACTTCAAGGGGTGGTCCTCACACAAGCAGGTGCCTCTCTCTCCTGTGGATAATGACTGGATGCTGAAGTCCAATTCATTTTCTCTAAGATGAGTTTCCAAGTGAATAAATGCTATTGCAGATGTCATTCAGTTCAGCAGCCCTCTTGAGGGCAAATTTTACTTTGCAATGGAGAGAGCACAATGTCAACAAGCCCAGGCACAATTCTGTAAAGAAGGTTTATTTTTTTATATGTTGCAACTGTCTCCCACTGGTTGTATATAAGTCCGTTTGGATCACTTCCTGTCCTGTGGATGGTTTTGCCATCATCTGTATCATAATTGGTACTTTGTGAAGCCAACTGCTCCATGTCTGTCAGTACCTCCGCATGTCCATACCATCCTAATAACTCCTTGGCCCACCAAACACAGCTATAATGTAACCAAAAATACAGTGATGACAAGCTTTGACCGAACACAGACATTAAGACTTAAGCTGCTTTGAGAAACAGAGAAATCAGTTCTTGTTTAACAGATTTGAATCACTTCATGCCCCAAATTAAGAAAGCTCTAATATTTTGAAAAAAAAGAAAAAAAAAAGGGGGGTCTTCCTATTGGTGCAACTGGTTAGGATGCAGCACTGCAAACTAGCTGCAGCCACCTCAGTGCGAGTTGGATCCCCGGCCTGGGAGGTGACCCACATGGTGCAGCAGACCTCTCCTGTCTTGCCAGCGGCTCCCCTCAGCAGTGTACTTTGTTAATCTGCTCCCTACGCTGTCTGCCCCTGCACCTCTGGCTTGTACCCCAGTGCCATATGCATAAATAAATAAATAAATCTAAAAAAAAAAAAAACACACACTGACTAAACAAAACCCCAGACTCTAGTATGACTGGTATAGATGAAATTTCCCTATCAAAAGTCACTTCTTTATTAACAATTATCTACAGATAGGAACAGAAATTACTGTTTCCAGAATAGAAAACTCTAAGGAAAGAGGGAGAGGTCACATGACTAAGGTGAAATAGGACCTGGCTTTGTTTTCATGAACTGGCCCAGACTTGGAAATAAATGGTGGGGACATGAGGATTTGGCGTCTATGGTCAGCCATGTGCTTTATTACTAACTCTGTGTTACCAATATTTGGCTCTAAATTGGCTGGGCCAGTGATTCTAAAACCAGTGGTTTTAGACAATACAGCCATTTACAAAAAGCACTTCTTTTTGCACAGAAATATGATTTATATAATATTAAACACTGAAAGTGGGACTAAAAGAGTAGATTACCATAGGCCTCTACAGGCAAAACACATGTGCTGTTATGGCACAAGAGTTTAGGGTCCCACTAGGCCATACATTTCACCTTCTGTGGAAATCAGCTGAGGAAATCAGGACACAAATAGTAAAAAGAATTTTTCAGTACCCTGGTCATTGACTTTGTGTAGACACAAAGTGTTGGGCAAGTTACAAGGATAAGACAAAGAATAATGGAATCTGTGGACATGGTCCACAGGTTTCAGACTCTCACTCAACACGCTAGGTGTTTTGTTTTTTATAGAAATGGCTAGCAGAAGCTCCAAATTCCTAATCGCTACCCCAATCTCTCAATTAACACATCTCTACGACATCATCAAAACCACATTTATTATCTGCAAATTGCTGGAGCTGCACCACCAGCTGGAGCAGCCTGTGTCTGACGCCAGGACAGACGCTGTAATCACCAGCAAAGAATGGGGTTCACATGCTGTCCACGGTGCTGGGAGACATGCAGTGGGATGCTGGTTTTGAACTAACAAGAGCTTATATGACTCCCTGAAGCTGCTTCATATGACATAAAACACTTTCTTCAAAACAATTTCTGTAATAAATAAAGAAAAAGCAGTTCTAGGGAATGAAACGTGGGAAAATCTTACTCTCTGCATTTTCAGGTCTCCTCAATGACTCTGCAGGACTCAGCAGGTAGCTGAACTGTCAAGCCAAATGCAAAAGGAAAAGAGGAACAGTTTACAAATTTCACACACAACATTGTGTTCAGCACCCTATTTTGAGCAGTGGGGATCACAAAGCAGGGGCTCACCTCTTAGATAAGGTTCATTAGCCTCCTGAGGGCCATATGCAGCTAGCAAAATCCTAGCCGGTTAACCTGGTGTATGTGTGTGAATGCAGCCACGTCACTGCAGGGTTTCCTCAAAACTTCTACTGTGTGTGTGTTGTAAGGAATATGTGGTAACTCAAGCTCTTTTCTGCCTCTGCCACCACCTGTGACATTATTTTCCTCTTAGGTTACATTACCCGTATGTGATACTGTTATTGTAAAAAGGTGCTTGGGGCCCTCTCTGGTGGCGCAGCGGGTTAAAGCACTGCACTGAGAAGCTAAAGCCACTTCCGCATGAGTTCGATTCCCGCCTGCCCCGGAGGTGACCACATGGCGCGGCAGACCTCTCCTGACCCGCCCGCTGCTCCCCTCAGCAGTGTACTTCATCGATCTGCCTGTTCTGCTCCCCACTGTCTCTGGTGAATACTCTCACCGCCCCTGAGCCTCTGGCCTGTACCCCAGTTCTGTATGTACAAATAAATAAATCTTTAAAAAAAAAAAAAAGGTGCTTGGGAGCATGAACACAGGCACGTGCACCTATAAATATGAATACCAGGTAGTGAAGCTGGAGATTTGGGGGGCTAGGAGGGTCAGTTTCTGTCTCCCTGCTGGTCTATCTGGTTCCCTGATTGAGCATTAAAGGCATGTCGGATATACCTAAAGCTCCAAGATTCTTTTTCTGTTTTCCTGAATCAACCATGAACCTGCCTGGATGGTTGTACAACAGGGGCTATATGGGCATGCATGTACCTGCCCTAAGTCAGGGGTAGCAAGCTGCCACCTGAGTGTGGCTCCTCAGGAGGATGTGAGCTTTGTCTAAGAGGCAGGTGGGCCATAACTTATATTCTAGTCAAGGATCTTGAGTAGTTACTGTGGATTACAGCTGGGGCTTGTTTACCAAGGAAGGGAACTCTTAACCAACTGCTTGGCATTTCTCACTCTATTCCACTCTCCTTGGCCCTGTACTCTGACAGTGACAATAAAGGGGCGCTTGTGTTAGAGAAGCCGGGAGTGTGCAGCATACCCAGTCTCTCCCTGGCCGCTACCTTCTGCCATCCTTGGTCAGGTACTATTCGCTCAGCTCATATGAATTGTCACCAGAATCTAACAAGATGGCAGTTTTCATTACTTTTTAACCCATAAAAGTGAAAAACACTTATATGATTCTCTTAATTTAAAAGGCCATTTTTCACAGTTGAGGACACCTTCCTTTAGAATGTGATAATTCTGTGGAAATAAAATTGATCCTTTAATTAGAAACTGGAGTTAAAATATTGGCTTGGGCCCTCCTTGGTGGCGCAGTGGTTAAAGCACAGCACTAAGAAGCTAACGTCACTTCAGCATGAGTTCGATCCCCGCCTGGGAGGTGACCCACATGGCGCGACAGACCTCTTCTGACCTGCCTGCTGCTCCCCTCAGCAGTGTACTTTGTCAGCTGGCCTGTTCTGCTCCCCAATCTGTCTCTGGTGAGTCCTCTCACTGCCCCTGCACCTCTGGTCTGTACCCCAGTTGTGATGCATAAATAAATAAATCTTTAAAAAATATATTGGCTTGGCCCTCCCTGGTGGCGCAGCGGGTTAAAGCACTGCACTAAGAAGCTTAAGCCACTTCCGCATGAGTTTATTCCCTGCCTGCCCCAGAGGAGATCCACATGGTGTGGCAGACTTCTCCTGACCCGCCCGCTGCTCCCCTCAGCAGTGTACTTCATCGATCTGCCTGTTCTGCTCCCCACTCTGT
>NW_004567145.1:2343860-2421037 GCF_000260355.1 Condylura cristata
CTGCCTGTTCTGCTCCCCACTCTGTCTCTGGTGAATCCTCTCACCCTCTGCATCTCTGGCCTGTACCCCAGTTCTATATGAATAAATAAATAAATAAATCTTTTAAAAATATATATATATTGGCTTTACTTATCAAGTTGGTGATCTTAGCAATAAGACGTCTTTGGGATGGTATTGCTGAGAAAATCTCTCTAGCTGTATTGCTAAAAAAATCAATGAGATCATGGTGAAGTCTTTTATAAAACAACCAACTATCAGACAAGTCCTTGAAAATCTGAATGTGCTGTCCATTTTTTCAATTACAATGAGATTTCTTCTACACAGTAGTATTATCACTGCCTACAAACAAAATTTCACTTTGTCCTGGCTCCATTCCTTTAAGTTGAGTTGGCCATCTTTATAAGGTATACATGAAATATTAAGATACACATTTTAATAATCTCAACAATCACATATCACTGCCTCAGACACATGGCCTATCACTGACCAATTGCCTGGGTTGAGCTTTGATTTTTAATTAGGGAAGAGCACCTGCCTTTTTAAAAAATACATAACCCAAGTTATGACATGTAAAGTATATATTTTCCTCTTTTAAATGCCTCAACTTTATGTTTTATCTTCTATTTACTCACATGTGAAACTAAATCATGTAGCTAATTCAAGGGATGCCAGATAACAACACTGAAGGAAGGACTTCTCAGGACTGGGGGAGGGCAGCAGCCAGAGCTTGGGCCTAGGAAGAGGTCATGGGCCTAGGGCTGGAGCCCAGGCCTAGGATGGACCAGCTGCCGCTGGGACTTCTTGACTGAGCCACCTCAGCCAGCAAACTCACCCCTGCACATTGCCAGTTTCTCCTTAGGCAAACAAGGGCTATGCACCTTACAGGTCACCCCAAGTCTCTTCTTAAAAAAGAAAACCAACATCATCATCAAAACTAAATTGAACTTGTAAGCTTTTGTTACACCATGAAATAGAACCACAGAGGCAGATATCAGGCTCAAAATGTTCCTAAGTCAGAGGCAAGCGGATCCTGCAGATTCAGGGTGGGACCCCCCCTGCACAGATGTGGAGAACACGGCTCCGCCCTCAGTGACACACACACACACACACGGGAAGGGTGCTGCTCCAGGCTGAGAATGAGATGTGATGATGAAAGACCAGGTATGGGCCAGATCTTTGGCTCATGATTTAAACAGAGCACCAGTAAAAAAAGACATTCTGAGATGACAGGAGATGTATCAGTGAAACTGGTTAAGTGACAGAAAAGATCTGAGGATAATTTTTAGGTTTGATCATGGCTTTGCTATACTAGAAAAAAATCTGCCTTTTCAGCTGAATGATAACGTGTGGAGCCCTGAAGCAACAACATGATTTCCCAGCTGTGGCATGAACGACTTTAAAATATTCCAGAAATGGAAGGACAATGGTTTGGGGCTTTGATGTGTATTGCCATTTTTTTGTCTAATAGAAATTTAAAAACTTACTGATAAATCAGCCCACTTAGTGGTGTGTTCTCTCTCAGGTGGCTAGAAATGTCTTCTCTTGCACAGACTCATGTGAAACACACTACTGCTCCCAGGACAGGCTAGCAAACTCAGCATGATGGAAATACCAGCAGCAGACACAGGCCACACTGCAATTTGGAAAGCTCTCAGATAAAGTGAAACTAAATTTAATAAAATTAACAAAACAATACTCAGTCTATGAAGTCATATAAACTACTTTTATTGTACATATATTTGTATGTAAAATACAGAGCAAAAGTTCTAGAAGGATACCCACTCCCTGCCACTCCTCCCCCACTCTCAACAGTGGGGGTGAGTCTGAAAGAGGTGGAATCACAGCTTTGCTTCTTATTCTAACTTTCTGCAGCACTGAACTTCTTACAGGGGGAGGTACTTTTGTCTCATGTAATTAAAATGCAAGCAAATGAATAAATAAATGGGGACAGAAAGATGTCCTGGAAGGGGGAGTGTGGGGTGGGGGGTGGAGGGGGAAGGCAGTCATTGTAAGGAGGACACAGGATGGAGGCTGGCAAATCTCCAGGGTCTGATGTTTTCAGATTCAAGGGACTTTAGTGAGAGGCAAGACCTTTCATTCCAGAAGGAAAACAGTGTCAGCAGTAAAGAGACTGGGCTGATAAGGCGGCTCCCATTAGCAGAACGCAGGAGGCTCTCATTAGGCCAGAGGGAGGATGGAGTTCTGGTAATGACAGGGAAAGTCGGATGACTGGAAGGGTGCAAGCCCACAGGTGCTCCCTGTAATTTGTTTTGTAATGAACGATTACCTTCCCAGAATCATGTGCTGGCACTTAATTTGCAAGAGCAGATGCTTGGCAGTTGACTTGAAGATTACTCTGAAATTACCCTGTGTGATCAGAACAAGCAGAAGTGTGACCTGAGTTGTATTCAGGGAGGCTTGGGGGAAACTTCACTGTGCAGATACATTTCTACCTAGGTTATGAGATACACCTGGTTCTGCCTCGCAGGCATCCTGAGGGCCTTTTCCGTACCTGTTCGGCAGTTTTAAAAAATATTAATTGATTAATTAATTAATTAATACAGAACTGGGGTACAGGCCAGAGGCAGTGAGAGGATTCACCAGAGACAGAGTGGGGAGCAGAACAGGCAGATTGATGAAGTACACTGCTGAGGGGAGCAGTGGGCAGAGCAGGAGAGGTCTGCTGTACCATGTGGTCACCTCCACTGAAGCTTGCAGTGCTGCACTTTAACCGGCTGCACCCCCAGGGAAGGCCCTGTTCTGCAGTTTTATAGATTGCAGTTGGAGCTTTTTCCTGGGGTTTTTGGGCCAAAGGGCTCCTCCCAGGCTTGATCCCACTTTTAGAGCAGGGACATCTGGAATGGAAAACAGAGTCTAAAAATGGGTCCTCCTCTTTTTGGGGCTGAGTCCCTCTCCCATTCAGACACCTCAGTTTTAGATGGGAGGGGGATGACTCTGGGCAGGCTCTGAGGATATCAAGGGAGGTGGGGGAAGTAACTGCTTTTTATTTCTTGTTAGGTCAGGGTGTGAAAAGAGGCCACTGTGTCCAGCTATCACTTTCCCTGTGGGTCCTCCTCAGGCAGCTACCAACACACATACCTATTTTCCCCTTTGATTAAAGGATTGGGAAGACACAGGTTTAGCATTCCTTTCTGTGGTCTGACACATAGGGAAGGAGAGACAGGAGGCAGGAGGGTGAAGGACAGAGAATGGACAGGGTAGAGGGAGGGGAGAAAAGGGGGATTTGAGGAGCAGGAGGGAGTAGGAGGGGGAGGGGCAGTAGAGAGGGAAGGAGAAGGAGGAAAGAGGGACTGGAAGGGGAGGTATGGTCTGTGAGGAGGGAGAAGAGAGGAAGGAGTAAGAGGGGGAGGGAAGAGGCAGGAGGGAGGGGTGAGGGGAGGAGCCACAGGAGAGGGTGCGGGGAGAGGAAGAGGGAGAGGAGGAGAGAGACAGGGAGGGGGATCATCAGAGAAGTGAGACTGATGGGAAGAGGTTGAGAAGCTAGAAATGAGTGAGGCGTGAGGAGAGGCTGCTGCACCTGCAACTGGAAGTCCTGCTCAACACCCTCCATGGTTCTTGGCCATGGGGAGGGTTGCTTCCCCACCAGAGTACCGGAGGGCTGAGGTAGCTGGGTGCACGGGCTCTGCTTCAACTGAGAGCAGCTGGAATGGAGCAGAAGGGCGCGTGAGACAGGAGATGCACAGCAACCACTTCTCCTGCACCCTCTGCTCAGTCACCAGAGCCCTTGATAAATGTGCACACCCCTGTCAGGGAAAGGCACCTCCCTATCTTTGGGTGTCTTGTGGGCTTCAGGCACAGCATGGTCACCTTCTGCTAAAGCAATGCTCTTCCTTTTCTGGGTGTGGAGAATAGGATTGCTGGGGTGAGTCCCAATAGCCTGTCTGGACAATCTCTCCTTTGATAACCGGCAGGGCTCGAAAGCTGCATTTAACAAGAGCCCAAGCCATTTCAATCTGTTCTCTAAGAATGCTGGTTTACATTAAGGATGTAACTTTATGCTGAGAGCACAGATTTAAACAAAAATAATAATTGAGAAGTCTCTCGAAAAGAAAAATCAAATCGCATTGGAGGACATAGCATGGCTATTGTGAGTCTTGATGGGAATGAGCTGAGTCTGAGCATTTGTGGTCAGATTTAAAATAGCACACTCATGGCTGTGGAGGAAAATATTTTTCCTTGTTTTAAGTGGGCAGTGGAAGTAGTGAAAGCCTAAGTAAACTCTGACCATTAGATAATGGGCCATTATAACTCTGGACGACTTCCTGAATGGCCTGAAAAAATGGGCTTCTCATTTCCTGTCTGTAGAAAAGAGAAATATTAGGACAGTACTGTGTGCAAAGAGTGCAAGCATGTAGGGGAAACGGACAGAACGAGAGAAAAGACAGAGGAAGGGGAGAGAGACATTGAGATTGATTCATGGCTTGGAAGGGAAAATAAAGAGAAGAGAAAAAAAACTCCTGTTCTCTCATGGGCCACACCTCACATGTCTTTCCAGAGTGGCCTGCCAGCGCTGCTACTGCCAGCCTCCTCCATCCCTTCATCCTCTGCCTCTTGTGCCCCCTCCAGCCTTCCAGACCTGGTCCCAGCCTCTAGGAGCGGACAGAGCCTTCTCTGCCTCAGAGGGTGGCACAGCAGTCTGGTGAGCAAGGACAGAAAGTTAATGAGGCAAAAGAAAGGGGGGAGATGAAAGCATTAGAGGGAAAAAGTCAACCTGCAGTTCCGAAGGAAACGGACAGCTCTGCTGTAGTTGGTTTTAGGCCAAGATGCTGCCAGGAAAGAATTGGCTGACAGGAAAGCCGCAGCTTCATTTTCCCCCAAACTCCAGGGACACTTCTTTCCAGTGCTCATTTTTCCTCCAAGGAAGTGAAATGATCTCTTTTTTAGATTCCCACAGCCTTTTATTTTTTTAATCCTACAACTCATAATTACTGGGTATAAGACGAGAAGAGCCTCTGGATGTGTGAACCAGAGGAAGTTTTCAGACTCTCGACCTAAGGAGGCATTAAGTTGGGAAACTGAGTCAGATCATTCACAACAATAACTTCCACAGGGCCTGGTACATGGACACATTCGACAGAAGAGCAGCGTTTACAACCCCGCTAACAGTGGTTTTAAATTATGTGTTGAACATCAAGGAGGTTACGGAACAGGAGGGCCCTAGGCTGGGGGTGCAAGATGAATATTTACACAGAGCCTGAGTAGTGTCAAACTGAGGGCAACAGATACAGTGGGGGAATATAGAACCGAATGTACATTAGCCTCAGTTCTCCATCTACCACTATGTCGTTTGGGCCACTGTGAACCCTACTTCCTTATTTTTAGAAAGTTCGTATGACAATTAGGTGACCTGGCAGCTGGAAGTCTTTCCAAATGTTAATCCTCTTCTCCATTACTCACTTAGCGAACCCCATTAGCAGAATTTCACACACCCCCCGACTTTATGATATAGTTAAAATGAAACCCCTCAGTCTTCAAGGATTTAAAGGCCATTCCTCAAAAAGTAGGTTAAATATATGCAGCAACAAGTAATATCCCTTTTTCTTTTATTCCTTTAAAGATAAGAACCACTTTAGTTCTTAGTGAAGAAAACCATCTCAGTAACATGGAGTCATTATCAGGGAGCAGGTGAAAGATCTGGGACTTGTGACAGTGTTTGTCTGACCTGGAACCTGGACTTTCTATTTTGCCACATTGAACCTCAGGAAAAGAACAGCTACGCACTGCAATTATGCAAGATTTTAAAGATTTGCATGAATGTAGTGGGAAGTGGTTAACTGAACTCACTGTACACAACTGGCACACTGCCTCAGCATGTTGCTTACCTGGGATGTATTATTTGCATGACTACACAGACAGCTCTGAGGATTTTTTTTTTTTTTTATGAGGTATGATCACCACTGTCCACTGAGGCACTATGAACTTTTGGAGTGCTGGTGCCCCAACTTTCTGAGACTAAATGACTGTTAGGTGAAGGCCCAGAGAAATGGAAGAATTATCTTTCCTGAACTTATGCATACCTTTCCGAAGGTCATTCCTGTGGAAATGTGCCTATGTCACTTATTTCTGTTTGTTGAGTGATTAGCATCATTGATAACATCATGGGCTGCATTCAGGTATTTAGACAGAACTGAGCTGGTGAGCCAGGAAGGGGTGTGGCTGTGTGTGCCCACTGGGCTGGAATGAAAGCCCACTGGTGTGTCCTCACTCCTCCCCAAAGGTGAATCACTAGGGTGTCAAATTCCTTTTTCCCAGTAACAACTGTCAAGATGACTATGACATCCTCAGTACCCCAACTTCAGCTAAACACCCCCAGCTTCTCTTCCTCTGGCATTGTGCTCCTTCCCAAATGGCCCTATGTTTTGGCCTTTCCAGCATTACAAATGTCCCTCCCCAAAACAGCCTTGGGACAGAGCATTTCTAGTCAGTTTACCAGCTTTATATCTCACGCTTACTTTGAAATGCTTACTTACTTAGCTTGACCCAAATGCATTAGGTTATGTGGCAAAGGTGAATGGATTTTGCTGGGGTCACTAAGGTCCCAAATCATAAGGGAGAGTGCCGTGGGTGGACTTGACCTAGTCAGTGGCTGCTCTTAACAAATGGAGAAAGCAATCAGCCTGACTGTGAACAGGCTGTGTAAAGGGGCAGACTCCAGACCCTGAGGGCTAAGGGCCTCAAGCAACTGGAATCTGCCAGCAATCTGGAAGAGCTCCAATGAGAACCCAATTTTCTTGCAGTGTGTCAGGCTCTGAGAATACAGGCAAAAAAAAAAAAACCTTGAGATGATGCATGTGCCATTAAACCATGACATTCATGGTAATTTGTCCCAAAACCATAGTTTGGGCTCTTATTTCATTACAGTAAACTAAACCTCAACTATTTTTATGGGTGCATTTGCTAATCCGCTTTCCTCCCCACACTCATCTCTCAGCTGGCTTTGCCTTGATCTTGTTATTAATAGAGTCCCCAATTCTGTCCTATTCATCAAAGTCTGTATTTTAGGATCTGATCTTGCCAACCTATATTGTCCAGTTCCTCCTGACTTGTGTTCAGAACATCAGGGTAAACTTGGTCCTGGCCAGAATCCCCAGCATGTCTCCCACTGACTCATTAAAGTGACATGAAGAGTAGATTTCACCAGACTTTTCAGTATGCCTCAATGTTGGTATATAAGTTCACATTTCTAAAGCACAAATTTGAGTAGAAAGCAGCAAGTTTTGAGGGAAAGTGAAAGACTCTCCTCTCTCAGTCTCTAGCTATTACTCATAGACACCTCACCAGAGGTCTCCCCCAGTCCGGAAGGGATTTTAAAACCCAGAATGTACACTGTTCTCTGATATCCTACAGACAGGTTTCAGTCCTCTTATGCAAAAGACCTACTGGGTGTTATTCATCCTCAGAACAAGTTCACCCAAGATGGCTCTCGGCAAAAGGCTGGCACAAGTCACAGCCACAGCAGCTCTGGGCCACAGGCAGAGCTCCAGGGGGTATAGTGGACATTCCAAAGGAAGCCCTTCCCTGGCATTCAAGGCTGACTGGCTGTCTGCAAACTAAGGAAGTAAACATAAAATTTTCAAAGCATCTTCAAGATCATACATTGCAGGGTCTACGTCACTTGTGATATTGCAGTGATGAAGGCTATTAACATCAAGTTCTCCAAAGAGAAGTGCTGTGATGAGCTGAATTGTACTGGCAGCTGTGAATATGACTTCATTTTCAAGATATAGTCAAGTTAAAATAAGGTCATGATAGACCAGGTTTCAATGGTAGCGTCCTCATGGAGAAAAGGGAAAATTAGAGTCAGACAGATAGAGAGGGGAGGCAATGTGAAGACACAGAACCAGACAGACACCTGGGGAGAAGGCAGATGGCCGTGTAAAGATGAAAGTGAGGCTGGAGCGATGCATGGTGCAAGGCAGGGATGCACAGGCCCACGGCCAGCACCAGGAGCTGGACGAGGTAGGAAATTCTCCCCTACAGGCTTGAGAGTGAACATGGACCTGCTGACACTTTTAACCTCCAGAACTGTGAAAGAATAACTTTCTGTTTGTTTGTTTTTTTTTTTAAGATTTATTTATTTATGCAAACAGAACTGGGGTACAGGCCAGAGGTGCAGGGCCGGTGAGAAGATTCACCAGAGACAGAGCGGGGAGCTGATTAGGCCAACTGACGAAATACACTGCTGAGGGGAGCAGCGGGCAGGTCAGCAGAGATTTGCCGTGCCATGTGGGTCACCTCTGGGGAGGGGAACAAACTCATGCTGAAGTGACTTTAGCTTCTTAGTGCTGTGCTTTTAACCTGCTGCACCACCAGCGAGGGCCCACATTTCCATTTTTTGAAGGCACACACTTGGTTGTATTTCACAGCAGCCCTGGGAGCTGCTACACGATGGCTGCCTGTTTCCCATCCACCAGAAAAAGGAAAGGTCTCAGGCAGAGACCCCTCCTGCATAGACACAGGAAGGGCCCAGACACGGAGGGCTTGAGAGCTGTGTGGATGGCTGGCTAGTGGCACATACAGACCCAGGGGCTGAAAGTCTAAAAGGAAATATAATGCAAACCGTGGTTACTCATTTATCACAAAACAAGCTCATGTTTGAGGTTCCAGAAAGTACCCATGCAGAATGGCTGCCCTGCTTTGCTCTCCTTGGTGCCTCTGCGTCTAAGCAGCTCTCTAGCCTTGGGAGACACAGCTGAGTTTAACTTTGTAAGTCTCCAAAAGGCTATCTAGTCACAGGTTGGAGACAGAAAAGGAAATCAAGGATGCAGGGCAGGGGGAGGGGCAGAGGGAGGAAAGGACAATGAGGATAATATAATATGTCTTTCATAGAGCTACAAGGTTCAAGACGTTTTTGTTTTTTTTTTTTAAAGATTTATTTTATTTGTACATACAGAACTGGGGTACAGGCCAGAGGCTCAGGGGTGGTGAGAGGCTTCACCAGAGACAGAGTGGGGAGCAGAACAGGCAGATCGACAAGTACACTGCTGAGGGGAGCAGCAGGCGGGTCAGGAGAGGTCTGCCATGCCATGTGGTCACCTCCGGGGCAGGGGGGAATCGAACTCATGTGGAAGTGGCTTTAGCTTCTCAGTGCTGTGCTTTAACCCGCTGCGCCACCAGGGAGGGCCTCAAGACGGTTTTTCTACCAGCCAGGATCCAGTCCATTCACATATCTGTTCACATACCTGCTGTAACAGTTTTCTAGTCTGGACTCTGTCACTTTTTGAACAAAGCTTCAATTTCCTATTTTGTATGGGAGGCATGCCACCGAGGGGTGAGTTGTTTCAAACTGTAGGTCTCATTTCAGCAGAGTATGAAATCCCTGGAGTGGGTTAAGACCAGTTTAACAGAGAAGAGAAAGAAAAATCAATAGAATAGAAAGAAAAGAACAAGAACAATGAGAAAGATATAAAGGCAGTTCATGAGACTTTATATATGGCATTTTACAATATATTTCTTGCTTTGGTAAGGTCAAAAATGTTTGAGCTCAATAATATCTGGAATCTTTTCTGTGATTTTTTGTGAATCTGTGATGAACTTGAAAATTCTTTATAGAATAAACAAACAAACAAAAAAGACAAAAGCATTTTCTGGAGAGAGGAAACGAGCTTGGAAATTAAAATAAAATCATTACAAAATAAGCCTCTGACTTACGATTCTGCCAGTAGATACCAAAGACTGTGCTTGCACAGAAGCCATGCTTCCCACCTGGACTGGTGGGTAATTTGGTAATTGCCTGCTTATCCACAAGAATTGCTTTACCGATGGGGACATCAAGGATCAAAAAATTCAGAAAACATTCCAACATTGGGGACAGCATGTGGCTGTGGGTAGGTAAGATCATGGTCCAGTAACCCATGACCCAGCTTCTCGAGGACCCAATCCTTGCTGGAGGCTTGCACTACACAGTGAAGAACACAGACACAGTGTACCCAAGACCGCTTCCGACGGCAGCGAGGATGTTGAGAAATTGCTGAACACTGCATCCCGTCCTGTAGCGGTAGGAGAAGGAGATTCCACAGAATCCAATATGCAGGTACATATGCTGGGCCACCTACATCATTTCCTTTGCAGCCAAAAGTCCACACTGATAAGGGCCTTGTTAATAATTTCCATTCATTATCTGCACAGAGCCCTGACAAATGCTTTCTGTTCAAATCAAATTGCTGTTGCATCACATGAAGAAAAATTCTACCTGTAAACTGTTTGACGTCAACGTGAGAAGTGTGTGTAAGATTTCAGTACAATCCGAGATGAAGCTTTCGTTTCTGCACTGTGTCCCTTTTCTAGGGCACATTTCTAAAGAGGGAGGTTTATCATCTTTCCACGCACCCCACCCTCCTGACAAATGATGGATGTCAGTGTGTCACCTTCAGGTCATAGTTCACAGGGAGCAATGTCCCACATTTGTCCCACACTGCATGTGGCAGTCACTGACAGTTTTTTGACACAACATAAGTTCCTGGCTTCAGCTGTATAAATCATCTTGAACTCAAATCAAGCAAATAGACTTCAGAGACTAAATAAACAAAACAAACAAACAAATAAATAAATAAATAAAAGCTCACCTTAAAGCCCACACAATTTCAAAATATTAGCTCAAAATGAATTATAATTTTTTTTTGTCTAAAACACAAAACTATGCAATTGTAAGAAGATGACATAAGAGAAAACCTCAGATCTGGAGTTTGGTGTAGAGTTCTCAGACACCCAAAAGCATGATCCACAAAAAAAAAAAAAAAAGTGTGACAAACTGAACTTCATAATTAAAGACACTTGCCTAGCAAAATACCCATTCAAGGGTGGAAGAGACAATTGCAGACTGAAAGTAAATATTTGCAAACCTCCTATGTGACAAATTACTCATAAGTAGCATAGATAGAGCCACTTCTGGTCATAGACTCAATGTTTTCTGTTTTGCAAGACATTTGCAGGGTAGAGATCAAGGAGCCACTTTATCAGATGAGGCATTTTCCTTTGTCTTCTCAGGTTTTTCAGGTCAGTGACAAAGAGTACAAAGCAAACACTGCCTGCTCCTTGGACAAGTTTATATGGTGTGCAAGACTCAATCAGGAATAGATAATATATGTGCAATGCTTTTAAAAATACAAATGAATGCAATAAAACCTAGGCTGAACTAAATCTCAGTTTAAATGTAGGATCTAACACCTATCCATTTATCATTCTAATCCCAGGCTTGGAAAGAAGAACCTGGAAAGAACACAGCTTTGGGGAAAATAAAATGAAATACTAGACTCTAACAGCGTCGCATACTGTTCATAAATACTCTCCATCATATAAATAGTGCTGTGCTCCTTCCACCTTGAAGTCACGCAGGCTGTTCTTGCGTCATCTGTCTTCCTTCCTGACCAGCCACTCCTTGGGGCACCCACTTCCCTGATACAGCCACTATTTAAACACTGTGACTTCTGCTCTGATCCTGGCCCCCTGTCAGGGGCCCCAGTCACGGAGACCCCTGTGCTCCATCACAGGCCCCTCTGTGGGTGCCCTTCTCTGCCACCTGTTCCGTCAGCACTGTCACTGAGTGACAAATGTGGTGTCCTGTGGGCCTGCACCAGGTGCCATCCACCAGGGATGCATGGGGGACCAACTCCTATGTGCTGAGTGGTGTCCCTTCCTTCTTTTGAAACTGGAACTGCACTTGGCAGCTGCCTGCTACCTAGAGATGCCCTGAATTTGTGCATGTGCCATGCCTCATGGGACATGAGGGGATGCAAAACCTCACAGCTCCTGGTCTTTCTTCTTTTCTTATCCCACCCTCTGAGGAGCAGGCACTGGTGATGGAGAGACCCCTGTACCAGAGACCTTGTGATGCCCACAGGCTGACTGCCCCACCCCTTCCAGTCAGGTGCTGTGCGGAGGGCCATTCAGCATCAGGCCAGGCCCACCTCAGTGGCACTTAAACTTGACAGGCTCACTGGCAGCAGTGTCAATGTCATCACCCAAATGACAAGGAGATATAACTTTTACCTACAGGTATGGAAGACACCAGACAGTGCGTAAAATCCATTCTCCTTGGACCAATGAGATGAGAGGAAGGATGAAGAAGCTTATAAAACCTGTGCTCCAAGGTCGCATTTGGTTTAGTGCAGTCAATATGTATGTCTTAGTCATTAAAAAAAAGAAAGAAAGAAAGAAAGAAAGAAAGAAAGAAAGAAAGAAAAAACCTTTCTAAATGTGGTTGTCGCCTCTGGAGACTTGGGGTGAGTGACCTAAAGCACAGCTGATGAGAGAATACTCTGTGTTCTGTGCAGGCTTCAGGGCACCCTGGGGTGGAAGGGTGGAATGGTCCTCATCTGCCATCCACTTGGCTCTCAAACTTTCACTGCTCTCCTTCTGCCCTTCCACACCCACAGGCAGCAGCACATTCAAGTATGGAACATATCACAAAGGGGAAAAGAGTAAACACTTCAAAGTTTCTAGAAAGCTGTGAGGAACACATGCAGCCTACTTGGACTGCTCCGGGCCAGGGAGGAGGAAGGCCCTCCTGCCTGTGTGCACTTTACCCCCAGAGAGTCAGCACCTCCCACTCTCCTCCTCCCCTCCACACCCACCCCCAGGCTCTGATAGCTTTTGACTGGAGAAATGCCACAACTGTGGAAGCTTTGCTGGCCAAATATAACAAAGCCTGGCGACGTCAGTCCCAGTCCAGGGGACAATGTCCAGCTCTCTGCTGCTGCCTCCGTTTGAAAGAAAAGTTGAGATTGCAACCAAAACAGCATCTCTCTGTTTCGCATGAACAACTTTACCACCAATGAGTTTCTAGGGCTTCTGAGGCCTTTTCCATTCTTTCAGAGACCTGAGTTCTCACCCCTGCCTGCCCCAGTCCCCAGCAAGTCTGGCTTTTTCAGTTTCTTTAGTTTAAAGAGCCACCCTGGTCTGGATTGCCTGGGCTATCCACTTGGAAATTGACATCTTTGTCATGTAACTACATCACAATAGCAAGATGCCAGACTGGAATGTATGTGGTGAGCACATTAACCAGCATGCATCACTTAATGCGATTTTCACTGTTAGAAAACAGAGAAGACAAACCTCACTCTTTATGTAAATGACATGACTAAGATCAGAAAATTTAAGCATGAAAGTGTTCCATGGTTATGTTACATTAAATATTTGGTTATACACTGTTTTAACTATACTGGAAAACAACTGTACAATTTTAACATGATCTTTTTTGCTGAAATGTTATTCCATAATAATCAAGGAATTTCTATGTGTCTGAGGCTCATTCTAGACACGCTGCTGAAACTATTTAAAAAATGTTGCATCTAGTATGGAATATTAAACTGCCAATTTTTACTTCAACTACAAAGGTGAAGATCTAATCTAAACATCTTCTTTGGGACTTTTTGAGTCTAAACAATATTCTACAATTGATCTCACCAAGACGCTGATTTATCAAATCTATTACTTCATGGGTGTTTTTTTAACAATTGTACTGATGTAGTGATATTAATATGGAATGTTGTACACTTTTAAATAGACTTTATGTGTCTCGTGACTGTGATGAACTTTCAAAGCAGAAAAGATCTGAGTTCTCGGTTGTTGGCACACCCCCTCATTCACTCACTGCTGTTTTACTTAGCATGTTTATTGATCACTGATAAGGCAATGCTAGGCTTTACAACGTTCATGAAAAATAGGGGAGATCTGAAAGTTATTACACTCTAGTAGGAAAGTGACAATGTACAAGAGCAACTACATTTCAGAACCGAGGGGCTCAATAATCTAAGAGTAAAATTTAAAGGAGAAGTTATTTGCTTTGGAGGAAGAGGTACTGGAAGAGGCAGTAATCAAGTATGAAGTATCTCATTTTGATGAGCTTTGAAAAATTCCTATAGATGAGGTAGCTAAAGGGCATGTCCACACATGTTTACTTGGTTCTGGCTTGTGTGTATCTGGAAGGGGGTGCGTGACAATGGATGTCTCAGGTGATAGAATATGAAGGAAAATTATTCTCTTTACATTAATTTGTACCTAAGTCCAGGTCATGCAAGATTCCCCAAATTTTAATCACCAAAAGTACTAAGGCACAGTGGTTATTGGGATTCTCTTTAACCAATACAACCTAGTTGTATTGATCACTGATAAAGCAATGCTAGGCTTTACAACGTTCATGAAAAATAGTTCCCTGGGTTCCCTGAGTATTACCCTGAGTATTGCTGGGTTCCCTGAGTATTACTCTGATGGACCTGAAAAGTCTTTCTTGGGTTTTAAGGATATTTAAAATCAGTTATAATTTTTGTTTCCTATTCAGTAATGATGAGAATCATATCCAAATTCACATTTTCAGTAAGGTATGCTACATGAAAAACTAATAAACTAACATCTAGTTTGGATTTTAATACATTTCAAATTTGATAAAGCAATGCTAATGGAATGTCATAAAAATAGCAGCAGTATCTTATGAGTTGTCTTAATTTCAAATGGGCTATTCATAACTAATTACAAATGGATAATTGCTGAATTGGACAAGTGGGCAAGGACAATTAATTGAGGTAAACAGGCTTGGACATTCCCATTTGAAGGGAAATTATCATCCAATGTGTTTGCCTTATTTTAGAGAGCCAGGATGGTACCCTCACCAATTGAAAACCAGCCCATCTATTTTAATGGTCCTTTTAGCTCATCAAACTCTGATTTGGAGAGTTGATTTGCATGGATTTTTGCGCAATGCTATTTACAAACCAACTGAAACAAAACGAAAGCATTCCAATCCCTGGGTACATCGTGTAGCTTCAAGCTTGCCAGAGCAGGCAGCTGTGGTGCACTCCGGATAGCCCTGAGCCCATGCTCACCGCGGCAGGCCCTGCCTCTGAAGCCCCCATCGGAGAAACTGCATTCCAGGCAGCCCTTGTGGTCAAGTTCAAGGGGAAGTATTCCCAGGGCTTAGGAAGGGCTCAGTTATCTATCAGCTGTGAAAAGGATATGACCAAATCTGGGGGAAATTTCAGATTGACAAATTGTTTCCAAAACACATTTTTTTTTCTTGTTTTTGTTGTTGTTGCTGAGTCCACTCCCCAGTGAGTATATTCTGAAATTCAATATAAATAGTTCCAGTATAAAAGCCTGAAGACAAGAAATTCTGTCATGTTTACAACTAAGCTGACAAAATGAGTTCCATAAAAAGGGGTCAGAGCAAAATGAATGTGTTTACTACGGGTGCCAGGGAAGCTGGAGGCTGTGATCAGCTGGGCTGAGGGAGAGGCTCACACAGACTAGCAAAGTCGCATTGTCAAAGACACCCTCTCTGGCTGGTGGAATCCTTGAAAGCATTTGTTTCTCTTTGCTGTAAGGTCTACTATGTCCATTTGCAGTGCCATCATCTACACTAGTAACAGCTACCTCCGTGCCCTTGACTTACAAATGTTCTGTTAGTGTTAAGAGGGTGACAAAGTAATTTCACTAGTGTTGTGAGGTGTTTCTCTGAGTTGCTATTATATTTGTTTTCTACTGATTTACTGCTTTAGTGAGAGTCTTCACCAAAGATTTCTAAAAATACCACACAACCTCTAGCTTCAAATACTGGATGAAAATGTTTTCTTGAAATACTCCGTTGAAGAGAACTCTATTTATTAATTGAAATTTAGAGAAGTCTTTATGCCTCAGCTACTTCAAAAAAGAATACTTTTGATTTTGCCAGCTAATCACCTTACAATTGAGCACAAATTTCCTTTGATTGCAAGATGGAACACTTTTAGTAGTAGTTTATACATATTAGATATCCTTTAATAATACTAAATATTATTCCTAAATAATAAATATCCTTTAGATATTCCTAAATATTAGATATCCTTTAATAATACTATACATCAAAGCAAATGCAGCAAGTGTTTAGGAAAACAGGTCAGTAGACTTAAATAATTAGATACTAAAAAATATTCACATTAGTAACAAAAATGTTCCTCAAAAGGCTTAGTGGCCATTCAGGTGGAGTGCAAGAATAGCATGTCACTGCTTATACTTTCTGTTTCTATTTTATGCACACAAACCAGAGGAGGGAAGCCAGCTGTAAACCAGTACTCTGTTGTGGTTGACATGGTTATAATTTTCAGTTCTAAGCTGGAGACAACCAGAAGTAAATGTAGCAAGAATATTAGAGTTCAAAGTATCTGATCAATCAGGAGAGGATTCAAATGGGATTGTGTAGTGAGCACAGGGTCCTCCAGAAGTTGCTGTGGTTCTGGATTGAACTCATTTTCAAGACTATGTGGGACTTTCAAGGAACTCAGAGCCGGAAAGGTGGAAAGTCCGCCTCTATGTACTCTCTCGGCCACAGTACGTACCTAGAAAGAGCAGAACACTGTGGCAGCCCCGGAACCCTGCGGTAAAGAGGGAGCCCCAAGCACTGTGACACTGTCTTGATGCCTCTGTGCAGCTTCTCTAAGAGGACCCTGCAGGGCGTCTGTGAGCCTTGCCACAACAGGTGGCTTGTATGGAGAAATTCACTTTCCTTCAGGAAAAAAAGAGGCATTTTAACTCAATAGAAAAAACTATTGTAATTTCAATATAAAGCAAAAGATAATGTAAGCAGCGTTTTAATTATATCTTGCCTAAAATTTATTCCTTGAAGAGAATGCACAGCCAGTAAGTATGCAACATTGTGAAAGAAAAATACATATTATAATTGCTAGACTAAGTGACGGCGTAAACAGTGTATTTGCTTTTCATTTATACAAAACTGATAATATCTTAAGAGGTGGGGAAAACCCAATATGACGTAGATGTGGATGTCTCTATGTAATTAGCAGGGTGGCAATAGCACAGGAATAAGATTTAGATGACTCTAGAAATCACTTTCATGTCTGTTTCACTCCTCCTGGGACAAATGGGATAAAGGTAAACAATTCAGTTAGGAGCCAATGATGCTATATAAATTCAAACTTGAATTCATGTTGGAACTTCATAAGGTTCCCTGAGGAACACTCACAAAATGTGGGGTCCACTCATGTCCTGGTCAGAGAGTTGGCTGCTTTGTGTCTTGTTTCTGTACTTCGCCCTGTTCCCCTAGCCCCAGTGCTGCCACACGCAGTGCCGAGTTTTTCCACTGAGTGATGCATTTCATGCTCATCAGAGCCCCCACTAGAAGGCGTTCCTCGAGGAAACAGGCTGAGGTGCAGATACTGAGGGGACACAACACAGTGAGCTGAGTCGCCAGAGGGATGAGGATGACGGCACCTCCCAGTCACCTTATGCACCGCTAAATCCAATCACTCCTTCTTTGATTGACTCTGATCATATTTGAAGGAAGTTCTTCATATTCATACAAATCACAGATAAATAAATGGCTAAGCAGTAGAAAAAAAGATATAGAAGTTAAATATGTGTATCAGTTCAAGAGAAGAGTATGGAGGGCAAACTGGTGAGGTCATTCTCCAAGGTCTGGCTCCAGGAGCGCTCTGACTGAAGGAATTCCAAGTAATTCTTTTCAAAAAGTGATGAGACGTTAATGGGGAAGTTTGAGACTGGTATCAGGAAACTTTTCAAATGGTGTAATGCACTGATCTACATAGTCAAGTACCTGAAAAAAGACAGTCCTTTGTATATGACACTCTGGAAACTGGCAGATGAACATGGAAAGTAAACAGGTTTACTTGGAGATGTCAGCAGTTAGCTGACATCTTATTCTTGCACAGTCGCCTTTTAACAATCTCTTTAAGGACTACAAAAAGAATGTAAAAAGTGC
This sequence comes from Condylura cristata, assembly GCF_000260355.1. NCBI lineage: Eukaryota > Metazoa > Chordata > Mammalia > Eulipotyphla > Talpidae > Condylura > Condylura cristata. The sequence continues at coordinate 2,361,589 of NW_004567145.1, forward strand.
TTGTCAGTATCTATGTAAACACAACTAAGCAGTTGGTGGTATGGCCAGAGTCATGAAGAAACGTGTCCTATTAATCGAAACAATAAGTGGAGATGTGAGCTGACAGGAAGCCATCTTAATGTATTGCTAGTTGGTGTCTTTGAACAGGAAAGGAAACATCACGAGCAACAGTAAAGACAGCTACAACATACCACATGCCAGGCACTACACACTTCATACCCACCACAGACTTCATGCCACACTGCAGGCCTGTGAGTAAGTGCTATTCCTCAGAGCAAAGCGCCCAAGAAGGCAGCACAATGCAAGAGACTTCAGGAATGAACTGAACTCCCCGAGTCACTAAATGGGGCCTTTGCACCTCATTCATCTGACTCCAGCATCTGTGCTTTTCCCCCAATCTTATGCTACAAATGAAACTTCACAATACATCTTGGGTTCACTGTGTGTGCTAAGTCTGTGCAGAAATTTATTAAAGAATAAAGTCCCAAAGTACTTGTCAGTGACAGCCATGATGTTTGAGTGAGTGCATGTGATTTAAATGTAAGCTTGCATGGAACATGACAAAAAGTGCACATGCCACCTTTCTGTAGTGGCATACAGAGGAGCTGCACAAGTCCTGCTCCAGCGTGTTGGGGGCACCTGCAGGTGACCTATGACCACAGCGAGGGCAGAGCTCTTTCAGGTTCCTCTGCACGGCTTTCTCTGTGATACTTTCTGATCTGAACTGAGAAAAATGTGCTGTAACACTGGCTCTATTATGTTATGTTGCTAAGTTACTGAATATTTTGCTTAGCTTTGCCCAGAAAACTGTGTTAATTATCTTTAAAGAGATAAGCTACATTCGGGAACATCTTTGTATGCGTGACCTGAATATACTAAGACTATTTTTGTAAAATAAATTGTGTCTTCTCTTTCTCTTTGAAATACAGTGTGTAGAGAATTGATGTTATTGTTTAGATATTTGAAATGCAGATTCCAAACCTTAATATTTTATTTAAGGAGAAATGTATCTATTTAGAGTCCGTCATGAGCTATACATGTGGGAACAGACACAAGCACACTGGCGAAACTGTTCAGAAAGAACAGTCTGAAGGGAGATGGAATGGAGAAAGAAGAGTTATGCCGTGCTAGAGAATAACCAGGGCCTGCATTTCAATATACTCAGGCTGTTGTTCTTAATTCTCTCTCTCTCTCTTTTTTTTTTAAAGGTGAAATTTTCATTTGTTGAAGACTGAATTTTTTAAAAATATATAAAAAATAACTGCAAGTAACAGGAGGCAATAATCGCTTCTTTCCTCTTGTGCCTAAAGCCTTAACACAAAAATATAAAATATCAAGTTTGTTAATAAGCATATGCATTTATAACTTTGATGAGCTTTCCACTATTGAATTAAATCAATGGAATGGGAATGACAGGTCCCTGCTTTCCTACATCGTTCTTCCTGTTTTAGATCAAACACAAATTCTCAAGTCCATTTCGACTTCTTTCTATTAGTGCTGCAGCTGCCTCAACAGCATTTTCTCTGCCTAGTGCTGGGGTGGGAAGAAACTCCTTGGTCTCAAACCAAAGGTTTAGACACTGTCGTAATATGAGAGCTACAGCATACTCTGGACCACTCTCCATATCATCCCCCATTCCAAGCAGCTGGACAGACCACACCTGCTGTCCAAGCTTCAAAAACATTTGCAGGATAAGTACTCATCCTGCCATGGAATTAACAAAACCTTCCAAAGTATAACACTTAGAGATTAAATCTTAAAGATACTAAACTAAAGGTTAAATGCATTCTTCTGGGAGGAAAGCTCCTCACCTCCCTTCACTTCTTTCTTTTTCTCTACATCTTTTCTGGGGCATTAAGACAGATGTAGCAGTTGATAGATTATTCTATAGGAACAGCAATTAGATGATCCAAGCATGGCATCTGTGACTTTTTGTAACAGGTCTGTGTGTTTGCTTTTAAAATTAGCTCTTACTTTGAATTACTGCATATATTGAAGGATCAAGAGTCATTTATAAAAATGATCATCTGCTTGGGCCTTAATTTTCTAGGCTACAAAAGGAGACCCTCAGATTGGAAACTGCAAAGTTTCATTTTATTGCCAGCATCTAACTACTTTTAAAAGGCTATTTCTACTTGTATACATATGTGTATATGTGTGTGTGCATGCATGAATTCATGGTTGTGTGCTAGATACGTGCATGTATTTAAATCTAGCATTTAAACTTCACCCACGTTCGACAGCTCAGCAGAGGCTCTGGCTTGCTGCTGCCCACAGAACACAAGGTGACAGCTTCCAACTGGGAGGAGAGAAGACGTGCAGAAACAGAGCAACCACCAAAGTAACAAGACCGCCAGGTTTCCAGCTAGCCGATGGTGTTCGTGCCCTGTACCGCAACACCAGCAACCTCAGTCATGAACTTGTGTGATGTCTCACCCTGGCTGTATTAAAGAAAGCACATCTAATATGGGGCTGCTCCCACCAGAAACGACTGAAGTCCGTGGAAACACTGTCTATAGGGAAGCCAGACAATTTGCTCTTGATAGTTTTGAATCTTGTCTTAGTATCCTTCTCTATTTCCAGAAGAAATACTCATTATCAAGGACATATGAAACAGAATGGTGGTGTTAACTAAGTATATTTTGTCTATGGAGAGTCATTATTGCTCTGACATTTCTAAACAAAAGTCAAACAATGATTATTATTCTTTTGACTGCAGAGAGAAGGGGGATTCTCACTTTAGGTTTGAATATCCCTTACCAGTGATGAACTTTTACCGTTGTTTTGCATGTTTATTCACACATTTACTTGCCTTGGTGTATATTTTTTCATACAAATGACTTCAAGCAAACGGAGAGTTTGAAATATTTTTCTCATTTCTTTCCCTCTAATGTGACCCTAATTGATTTTGAAAGCACTTTAGTATATAACAGCACTTTCCAACTTAAGTTATTGCCTTGCCTTTCATCACTAAACTCTGCATTTGCAGTTATTGTCAGCTGAGGCAGTCCCAGATGCAGGTGCTTCAAGGGTTCTGGGCATCGTACCTCAGCTCAGCCCCGAGCAGCAGTGCAAGAGAGGTACCGGTACCCTGAGTGAGCAGTGTCAGCCAGGGTCAGCTGGTCAGCCCAGGCACGTTGACCTTACATTCTGTCTTCCGAATCACCCATCTTCATATCAAGTTCTGTAATTTTTAACTCTGCATATGAATGTATGGGTCATGTCCACATTTTGGAAACATGTAAGTGTGAAATCACATATTGTTTCTGCTGTATCAGCTTGAAGATTAAGAATGATGAACATCGCTAGTCTTTGCTACAGTCTATTTCACAGCAGGGGAGCCGGAAAACCACCTCAGGGATTAATGGAAATGGCAGAGAAAGCTGATTTTGATGTTTGAGAGGCTGCTTGTGCTGAGAGGCCTGTCTGGCAGTTGGAGATACTCCTCCTCGCCTTCGATAGTCCATATCCCGTCATGCATCATGTGTGAGGAAAGACAATTTGCTTAAGCCCTGATCCCAGCCCTATGGACAGGAAGGATTCATCTTTTTTTAATATCAATCTATGAGCCAAGTGTTTGAACAGCCTTCTTTGGAAACTCAGCACAACACACATGAAAGTGGGAAGGGATGCCTCTCTAAGCCCTTCAGGTTATTTGTATAGTGAATTTTGAACTGCTCTAGATTGCTTATAGCAATCTTGACTTTATGTGTGCCTGGTGCTGTGACCTGGATATGCAGTCCTGTGCTCTCTACCCACTCACCAGACTGCACACTACACAGAGCATCTCTCTGTAGTAAGAAAAAAGTCTGAACATAATAGAAGGCATAGTGCTGATTTGTTTGCTGTTAAATACTACAATATTAGTTCTTCAGTTATAAAAGAAATATTGTATTTATGCATACAGAACTGGGGTATAGGTCAAAGATGCAGGGGCGGTGAGAGGATTCACCAGAAACAGAGTGGGGAGCAGCACAGGCAGATTGACAAAATACACTGCTAAGGGGAGCAGTGGGCAGGTCAGGAGAGGTCTGCTGAGCCATGTGGATCACCTTCGGGGCTGGGGATCGAACTCATGCTGAAGTGTGGTGCTTTAACCCGCTGCGCCACCAGGGAGGGCTCTTATTGCTCTGATTTTTTTTTTAACACAGGCTTAAAAAACAAACTGGTCTTTGTTTTTAAAAAAAATCATATAATTAATAACTGAAGAATTAATACTATGACATGTAATAGCAAACAAGTCATCACTATGCTTTTTTACAGGCTTAAAAGACAAACTGGGTCCCTCTCTGGTGGTGCAATGGGTTAAAGTGCAGCACTGTAGAGCTGTCCACAGCTACTGCAGCATGCGTGGGATCCTTGGACGTCACACGGAACAGCAGACCTCTCACAATGCCCAGCAGACCTCTCCTGTTTGGTTCACTGGTCCCTTCAGCAGTGTATTTCAGTCAGTCTGCCTGTTCTGTTCCCCTCTTTGTCTGGCCAATCCTCTGACCTCTCTCCGCCCCCACACCTCTGGCCTGTACCCCAGTTCTTGTATGCATAAATAAATAAATCTTTAAAAATAGACAAACTGGGTTCTGGTGGTTTGCAAATGTTACTTTATATTTCTGAAGTTAAGGTTCTCTACCTGCTGAAGAGTAACAATGTCGTTCCAAATGAAGGGGATGTTTATTAGCAAAAGCCAAGGCAAGACTGGGCTGTACTTGCCAGGGTGGCTTCTCCATGTACCCATGGAGCTGTTTTTGCACCTTATATAGACATTGTATCTGCAGTGTATTTCCATCATTAGTCTTAGCCAGGGGAAAAACATGCTAGATACAACCTACAGTTTTTTGGAACTGGTACCTTTTTCATAACACACAGTAGAGACTGACTTCAGAGTTATAAAGGAGGAAACGAAGAAAGGAATGTGGTAGCAGAGAATACTTTTTGTATGACAGAGGCTACATGACTCAGTTTCATTTAGTAGAAAAATTACTTCATTCACTCTACCGTCCCTCTGCTTCAGCTCTGCTACGTGTATCAAAACATGCTAGTGGAGAGGAGTAGAGCCCTGGCCCATCACCACCCAACCCCTCTGGGTGCTGCTCCATCCCCTCCAGTTTATTCACTATCTTTTCCAGTAGAGTTAGCATCTTTACCATGATTCATGGTGCCATGATCCCAAGCTATTTCCTGTTCCTTCTGCAACAGGAATCTTTTAATGAATACTCTCAAAAATGGGAAACTGGCTGTCAATTGTGAGTGACTCTCCAGCACTTGTACTTTAATCTTAAAATAGAACTGATCTTGTTGAGGATACATATATGTTTGTAGCCATCCAGATACTTGACTCTTCTGGAATGATCACTTAGAGGCTAAAAGTACATTAACTCTTGAAAGTCACTTGCCTGGGGAATTTCCACATGAGTCACAGCTAAACAGTCCCTCATCCCCTGTCCTCCCTCAGGGGTTACTGCCTCAGAACAGCCAAGTGTTTATGCTTGAAAAACCAAGAAAACAGCAAGAAGCTCAAAAAAGACTAAGAATTCCAGAATTACATTCTGACAAAGGGGGGAAATCCCCACCTCACCCCCATGAACATTAGTTCAAACAAACACCAAAAACGACCCTCCAGATAATTGGGAGTGGCTTCTTGAACCCATACTAATATCTATTTAGTGCTTGTGGAAAAATGTCTCTAAAACATGTGCTGCATGCCTGCTGGTGCTGTTTTATTTGGTTTGTTTGGCACATGACTGAACTTTCTCTGGGGTTTGAGGCAGTCGCGCGGCCCAGGTGATATTGGACATGAGGTGGATGTGTTTGGTGGTCATGACTTGGTCTGTGTCTACTTTCACAATTTTATCCTGTGATCTTTGTGTTAGAGGTGATATGTGAATTTCTAACATTCAGAAAACTAAGGTCAATGAGAAATTCCAAGTTTCTTAAATCCCCTATGAACATGTAAAAGCTTCTAGTTCTAATTAGACTTTACTTACACTGAAAATATCAGCAAAAATGGACAAGTGAGAACCCAAGAGACCCAAAGAGGAAAAAGGAAATTTTCTTGAACCTCAGTGAAATCACTTTTAGGTCAGTGCTTCTTCACAAATAGGAAAATGGGCTCTATTGGTGAGGGTCTCTTGAGGGTGGCTTGATATTAATACATCTTGTTTACCAAAGCAATGCAAAAGGCTTTGTGGAAAATATCCAATTTTGGATTCATGACATTGCAGTCAGCACTCCATTAAATTATTTTTCTTGTGTGGATGGTAAAGGTTACATAATTGGCTTTCTGGTTGGGAGGAACAGGACACAATTATCATAAATTAAGATGACTTCTATTTGACAGTCAAACATCACCTGTGAGTAACACACACAACCTACTATTAAACATACATTCTGTATCCACAGGCATGTGTAAACTATAGTTTAAAGAAATATGTTCTGTTGTAGATCAAAAACTATGTTCACTTGGACTTGGAAGTTTTCCCTTAGTCCATGAAAGACTCATCTTACTTCCTTTAATAATGGAAAAACGTCTTTATTATATTCAGGTAAGTCAAAAACACTTGATTATATGCGGCTGCACATCATACATAGAGAACATCAACAATAAGAATGCTCAAAGGAACTACCTTTCCACTAGCTACAAACAACAGTGATGCTCAGTACAAAACAAACAGAAACCTACATTTTACATATTATTTTAGAGATTTAATTTATTATTTATGCATACAAAAGCTGGGGTGTAGGCCAGAGGTGTGGGGTGAGGGGAAGTGAGAGAATTCACCAGAGACAGAATGGGGAGAACAGGTGGATTGACTGAAATACGTTGCTTAGGGGGGCATCAGGTGAGAAAGGAGAGGTCTGCGCAGCCATGAGATCTCCCTGATTGGGGATTGAACTCGTGCCGCAGTGGCTGTGGACAGCTCTACAGTGATGCACTTTAACCCGCTGCACCACCAGGGAGGCCCTGTTTCACATATTAGATTTTAACCTCCTTAGGATTTCATGTGGTAGTGAAAAGTCAAGGAAAGCAAGAATAATGTATAACGCCAAATAATCTCAAGAGCTATGTGCTAATGTAGCTTAATGTAGTTTAAGAAGTCAGCAGTTGGGATTACAATCCAATACCTGCAGGAATAGCCTCTGATCTTGAGGTGTATGTCTGCCTCATTCTTTGTCTCCTTTGTGAAAAGCACGTCTTAGTAAGTGGTTCCACCCTAGAGTGTTGCTCCTCTCCTGCACGGATCATTCTTGAAATCGGCACCTCCCTCCTGCTCCTCTTTCTGTGGCCATGACACACTCTTGCTGGCCAGCAAGGAGGCTGTGGTAGCCTGCGTGCTGATGGTAAAACGCTTTGAGAGGCCCTCGTGGGCAGAGAACTTTTCCATAAGTGTAGGTTTAGTATTCGCTTTCCAAAAACTGGTTTTGTTCATTATATTTCCTCCCCACACCTGGTCTTTTAATCTTACACACACACACTCAACCCCTCTGCAGTGTTGCTTGTGGTCTAAGGAAAGAAGTGCACCGCTTTCCAATTGTATCAGCACATGTGGCTCCATCTGAAGTTATGAACTAAAGTAAAATTAAATCTCAGACTTTAATGATTTCACCAGGGAAGAGGTTTCAAACAAGATCAGGGAGGAAAGGAAATGTGGGGGAGAGTAAACTTGCCAAAAGGCAGAAAAGGATGGAAATGAGAGTAGGTGCATGGAGCCAGTTTAAGGGGCCAGTCTCTCTTGCTTCCAGGCACAGACTCCTTCCTTTCTCGTATTGTTTGAAACTTGAACCAGTCTGTTCTTTCCATCTGACCCTAAATGATGAGATCGAGATGAATGTGTGAGAACTGATCAGCTTCAGCAGCAGAAGGCCTTGGGCTCTGTGAGCAGAGAAAACACTCCACCTCTGTGGTTCCCCACTTTTACTTCTTAACCAGTAAAAAGGACCCTGCTATCTCTCTTGTATGTGCCTCTTACGCACTAACCGGATGAAATAATGGGCTGAAAATGCAGTGCCTGGCATGGGCCACACATTCGCAACACAGTGAGCTTCATCTTGGTAGAGCAGTAAGGCACCCACAGTTTCAATTAAAAGCATATTTTCAAATTCAGGGCACAGCATTACATTTTTTCTTTTTTAATTTTTAAAAGATTAACTTGTCAATGCATACAAGAACTTGTGTACAGACCAGAGGTGCAGGGGGTGAGAGGATTCACCAGCGACAGAGCAGGATGCAGAACAGGCAGAATGACAAAGTACACTGCTGAGGGGAGCAGCGGGTGAGACAGGAGAGGTCTGCTGCGCCATGTGGGTCACTTCCTTGGCTGGGTGTCGAACTCGTGCTGCAGTGGCAGAGGATAGCTTCATAGTGTGCACTTTAACCTCTTGTGCCACCAGGGAGGGCCACCATAGCATTACATTTTAAGTAGATTTTTAAATGTGCCACAAGTCAGCTTTTGATATTTCCAAAGAACTGGGAAGGAATGAGGACAACTGGGATCCAGAGGGACCACTCCCCTCTCCTCCACCTTTGTGTAAAACAATCTTCTGACTGTGTGGCGGCACCTGACTGCCTGGCTGACTATCAACTGCAATCCAAGCACCACAAAATTATCATTTGAAATCTATGAGTTCTTTTCCATGCAAACAAAGAGTGATAAAAAAAGGAAACGTACGTTCACCCAAGAAAGAAGGTATGTCATGATTATCAATTATTTTTAACTGTTTCTAGGTCTTATTTAAAGGGTTAAGAAAGGGGTATGTTGGTGTAGAGCTCTCCATTTTTGTACTGGTTAGCCCTTTCATATTGTTCCAATTTTTGTGAACATACTTCCAAAGCCACTTACTCGTACTCTTGTCTCTTAACAGTAGGCCACAAATTGAGAAGAGAATGTGCCCAAACCTCCCATGTTGTCTGAAAACTAATCTTATTCCAAGGTGGTTTCCTTCTCTACAAAGTCTTGAAGCCAATGCGTGACAGCCAATGCGTGACAGCCAATGCGTGACCTGTTCACTTCCTTTATTCTGCCTCTGGTTTTCTAGCCTTCTCAGGGCTCTCTGGCTCCTCAGAGGGAGATTTCTTTCTGTTCACATATCCCCAACATCAAGTTTCCCTCTGGCCTACTGGGGTCTTTCAGTTGTTGCCCCAGGGTCCCCAAGTCCCCTGGCACTGCAATTGCACCTCACCAATTCAGCCTAGAACAGAGTGCCTGGAAACTGATCTCCAGAGGACAGTGCGAGTATCTCATCTCTGCAAGGGTGTTCATTCAGTGACTTTGGTGTCTGTGATTCTCAACAGGTTCTTTTCTTGGATGCTGAATAATTATACCGATCAAGTTACAAACAGTCGAGTAGGTTAGAGTTATTTGATGATATTGCTTTATCTTCTTCAGTTTCTTGGCTAAATTCTATTTGCTTGGTTCCAACAATCCACATATGGAAAGTGAAATTCCACACAGAGATATATTTATATTTATATAGTGACTTAAATATATTTACCTTTTGAGATTCTTATCTAAGGTAGGGAAAAGTTTGTCTTGCATACAGCAAATCTGGTCTATGGAGGGCTCCAGTCATAAAGCAAAGGCATTTGTGCAATAGCTGTTACTTTTTAAATTGTATCCATTTTGCATCACCCTGCTTTCTGTGGTTTAAAATTTGCATGGACATGGGAGAATTGTACCGATAGAAGCATAACTATGTTGTGTACATTGGGCTAATTGGAAGCAGCTGAGAGCACACTGTTCTCTCTCTTGGCCCACTGATATCTTTGTCATGGGTGGGCCTGTTTGTAAAGGCTTGTAACTTTTCCAGGGCTGGGACTTGAGAACTGAACTTCAACATACAGCTCCAAATAAAGGCAGACTCCTCAGAGACACAGGAGACCTGCACGGCCATTTCCAAGTGGCTTATTAAATACGATCAATCAAATCTATCCCATTCATTTTAAATGGTTCACAGAGAAACATGTTTTTCTACACAGATTCTGCTGATGGAAACATGACCACTGCAGCCACATGGGGGGCTCAGGGTGTGGCCTGCCCATGTTTAAGCAGCACCAGAGCATCTCCCAACATGCAGTGCAGCTTTCTTAGAGTGACCTCAAAGGACTAATAAGTGGCAAAGTTCAAGTATAGTTGATGTGACTGTGTCCCATGTAACACAATTGAAAACAGAGGTCATCTGTTGAGTCTCCATTATGCTAACCAGAAGACACATGTCACTGCTCAGGCTCACACGGCTATGTGATGGCAGAAATGGGAATTAGCCAGGCCTCTGCTCCCAAGCCCCGCTCTTGCTCTAGGCCATGCAGCCCACAGAATTCTGAAAACCTGTTCATCTCCCTTTCCAAGAGAACTGCATTGTTACACTGGGAACAAGCCCAGAAATCATCTCCATGTTAGGGTGTCTAGCACATAGTTAGCCACCTGCCCTCAACAAGCTAGGGCTCCCAAAACACAAGATGGAATATTATAAAATATCTACTTGAAATGAGACAAAACAACAAGAACCCCACTGTGGCAACAATTATTTGAGCGTTACTTGTCAGATCTAGATAGGTATTAGATTAGACGAGAAATAGACTGGCAATCCACATACAAGGATGAATGGAAAGATACTAAGGAAATGTCCATTTTAGAAGATTTTTGTGCCTTATTATACTTGTAAAATATAGGACTTGGGAAAAATCAGCATTACTGTGAAATTACCATGAGATTGCAGTGAATTTACTTCTCAAACTATATACATCCTAAGGAAGTATCCAAAAGGAAAAAAATAATTTTGCGTAAAACTATTGAAGCCTGATTGAAGATAGAAATATCAAGAACTGTAAAACAAACCAACTAACCAACAAACAAAAACAGCCCAGTACAAGGATGCCTGAACTAAAAATACATTCATTTAATGAAATAAGAATATAACTTTAAGCAACAATCCCGTGATTAAAAGTGCATTAAGGTATATACACTTGGGAATATAAGACAAGACAACTGAGAACAATGGAGATGAATTAGAATTCTGTTGTTTCGTGGGGACTGAGGAATGACTGCAAGCTTGTCTCTGAACCACCACGTGCTTCCTCAGGTGATCACCGATCAGCCTGCAACCCTGGGCGCCTCCTGTGGACATTCAGCTCTCAATCCCCTGCTGGCTGGCTGCTGCCCTGAGGCTCAGCAAGGCCCAACACCCAGGAGTGAGTGTTGGCTTTCTGCTCTACTTCACTTCCACCCAGATGTTATCTGGGTCAAGAACACTTCCACTGTCAACTCAGCGCATCTCTATTAAACACTGTTTTCTCACCACAGTGATGTAATGGATAAAAAATCTAATAAAACTTGGATTATTCATGCACTCACACAACTTTTTATTAACAAATATGTGTGAAGCACCTGCTACAGGCTAAGTACTTCTACATCATGAAAATATGGTAAGCACACAATAAAACAAAGTATAAGGACAAGTATACTTAGTAAAGGGTGAGATGGTTGCTAAGTTTTGGGGAAAGGAAGGATGAATTGTTGGGCAAAGGACTTTTAGGGCAGTGAGGCTACTTTGTATGATGCAGTGATCGGTATATGTCATTATCTACAAGTCAAAACCTATAGGAGGTAAAGACATCCTTGGTGTTTGAGAGCGATTGGGGTCCAGGACCTTCCAGGAGACCAAAATTTGCAGATGCCCAAGCCCCTCATAAAAATGGGGCGTATAACCTAGGTTAATCCTCCCATACACTTTCAACCATCTCTAGATTGCTTAAAATAACTAATACAATGTAACGCTATGCAAATACTTGCCATACTATATTTTGTAGGGAACAATGCCCACAAAAAGTGAGCCATCACAGGCTAAGACATAATCACACTTTTCACCTGGGGGGCGGCAGAATGCACGGATGTGGAGCCCGAGGGCCTACTGCATCACAGCAAGACTGAGCCCTGCTGGAAACTGTGAGCTTGTTAATGATAATGTGTCACTACTGGCTCATCAACAGTAACAAGTGCATTCGCCAGTGAGAATCATTAACAAAAGGGAAAGCTTGGGGTGGGGGAGAAAGGGGGGCTACTGGAACTGTGCCTTCCACTCAATTTTTCTCTAAACCTAAAATGTCTCCACAAAATAAAGACTATTAATTAGTAAAAGAAACTTTTTTTTTTTGCCCACTGCTTATCGTGACACTCCCACCGAGGATGCTCGCTGTCTGGCTCAGATACAGCTGACACTTGCTTCCTGCTCCTTTCACACTTGGAAATGTCAGCTGCATGCTCTGTGGCTGGAAGACTAATTCTGTGCTCAATCTACTCACTTCTATTACTGCTCACAGACTAACACATTCACCCACAACTCTGCAGCCTCTGGAGGCAGAGCCAAGCCCAAGAGCAAAAGAAATTCTGGAAATTCTGAGTCTTTCTGACGTGTTTCAGCATTACCATCACTAAACACTGTGCTCTTTTTTTCTTATATTTTGCTAGTGCCCTTCAAATACATATATTTTGGATTACTAAGTCAACATTTACCAAGTTAAATTCTTAATTGAGGTGTTATATTTAATATACTGTATTTAAGCTGTTCTTAATTAGGTTAATAACAAAACTCCTACTTGCTTTTAAACTCTGATCAAGTATTCAAAAAGCATACATAACCTTGATGAAATGGACTTCAGTGCTTCAGTGTCACTGGAGTCGGCCAAGTCCTCACCCACACAGGTCTTTTCCACACAACAGAGTTCTAGCATCGGCCTAAGCAGAGCTGTCTTTTGTCTTTGCTCGGATGTGAGAACAGGACCACAGAGGTTCTCAACTAGCTGAATTCTAAAAAATGTCCAGCCCCACTCTCAATTTATATTAACAAATCAGTGACTTGACCCAAATAAGAAAGAGGGCTGATGAGACTGCATTTTGTACGAAGTGCCAGTCAGCTTACAGTAAAGTGTAATAAAGTGCTGAAATGTAGCCACACCTACTACACACACCCTTTCTCTTGAACTTCAATTTTATTCTAACCAAACATTTTAGATTTTTTTTTTTGTAGCAGCTGTGGAAAAGATGGGTTTTGTTAGAAGTGTTACCTAGAAATCCAAGTCACAAACTTAACAAACACAGCAGCTTCTTTGAAATCCTAAGCTTTGTTAATTTATGAGAAGTTTGAATTAGAGCTATTTAGTAGCCTGGAAGCCCACATTCCTGGCGAATGCAGGCATCTCCTCTATGGTGAGATTACTAACCAGTGCCCATCCCAATTTTGTCTAAACGCTTCCAGGGTGAGGCATTTACAAATTTATGAACAGCAAATTCCATTTGAGGATCTTTCTAGCTGCTTTTGAAATTCTTTCTTATGTTGATCCAAAAACGCCAACCTCTAACTTCACATCAATTGTCTCAGTTCTGCCTCTGGAGCAAGAAGAGCATGTTCACTCCTTTCCCATGCATGTCACAGCACCCACAACACTTGAGGAAGCTGCATGGTGGGGTCTGTCCACTAGTTATCCCTGTGCCTTAACTTTGGGCATGGATTCTCTCCCTCTTGGCTACGCTCCACCCCACAGAGGCCAGTTTGAGTGGCCCCGTTAAGATCTGTCTTGACTTCCATATCACTCTCCACACATGCTGACCTGCACGGGTTCGGGGGAGACGGCCACCTTCTGAATTCAGTACACTGTGCTTTTATTAACACTGTAGCCTCCATGTCACACTGTTGTTGGCTCATATTGAACTTGCAGCCAACTAAAACACCCAGATCTTTTTCACACTTATGCAATCGGTGTTTTCTCATTCCGTCAGTCACTCAACAAATATTGCCTTAAAGAAAATTATTTCCACACCAAATTTTCCAGAAGATAATTTGGAGACAAATAGACTAAGAAACACATGGACTTTTGACCTACAACAGAACTGAATTTAGATTTTTCCATTCATTTAAAAGTGAACTCTATTATTTACCAGAAAGTTATTAAGGATGCAAAATTTTGGCATAAGAAGAACCAAGACTTGCTTCTTGCCACAGACACAACAAATCTACAACTAAATATAAATATTTCTATCCACAAGTGAGCTAAAAACTAGACAAAAAGAGCTCCCATAACAAAGACTAGAAAGTTGCCTCTGGAAGGATACCAGACAACTGTCAAAAGCAAAGCAGAAACATGGGAAGTAGGAACCATAAGCAACCATAAGCAACATAATGCATCATGTTCCATTTGCATATTCAAATGTGTTTGTTTAGACAAGTGGAAATATATTTCTGACAGTTAGATCCTACTATCACCAGTCTTGAAATAGGATTTTCAGATCAAAAATGATATCCTCAGAAATTATATAAGTGACACTAGTAGCTGCTGTACTATAAAATATGAGACAAGTGCCTTAATTTTCCAGTTCACCACTCTTCACAAAAACAAAAGATGGCTGTCTATTTAAATATCAAACATACTTAGAAGTTTTCTATAAAACTTAAACTTCCACAATCATAGCCCTCCCTGCTGGCACAATGGGTTGGGACGCAGCACTGCAAGCTAGGTGCAGCTGCTTCAGTGCCAGTTTGATCCCCAGCCCCAGAGGTGACCCACATAGTGCAGCAGACCTCTTCTGTCTCAGTCGCTGCTCCCCTCAGCAGTGTACTTCGTTGAGCTGCCTGTTCTGCTCCCTGCTCTATCTTTGGTGAAGCCCTCACTGCTCCTGCACCGCTGGTCTATACTCCAGTTCATAAATAAATAAATCTTAAAAAAAAAAAATCCACAATCACTATATAATCACATATGCCTTTATTATTCTATCTGGTTTCCCCATTTTGTGAATTATTTCTTAATTGTTAAGGTTCTAATTCACCTTTTGTATTATCATTTTTAATAAATAAATTGTTATATAGTCACTAAATGATTAAAAGCAAATACAAGCTTAGAGTTGGAGGAACACTATGGGTCAGCCACCCCAATGCCATTACACAGATGAGGGCACTGGGGCTCCCAGAAGTTGCCCTTCTTTTATCTAGGTATGCTGAGCACCATTTAAACAATGTGAGTGAAAGAAGCTGATTTCAAGGAGGGAGAAATCTAATTGGGAGAAAGCACTGGGGAAAATAGTCAAAGATGCAAATTGAAGGCATTTATGACAAAGTTCAGTAAAGATGACAGTGACCCTGGTGTGTGTGGAGGGGGTCACTGTTTGGGTAAGAGAAGGAGAGTAAGAGAAGCTCTTGGATGCACAGATGTGGCTCATTCAGGGAAAGATCCACATGGCATGTAGTTAAGGAGAAATTATCCTGTGTACTAGTAGGTATAGAATGTGCTTCATATAACTACAGTAAGCACTTCCTAAATAGTGCCTCTAGGGTAAATGAGCTAATGCATGAGTGAAATGTGTATACTGATCCCAGATATATTCAATTTTGAACTTTAGATGAAGGGAGTTAATTCACTTAAGGAGCCAGTAATGCGATCAGATTGGTATTTTAAAATATTTTAGAACAATCCTAGCTATGCATTACCACTGGAAGGCTTCCAAAACCTACCCATAAGGCCCTATTCCAAGCCAACTTCAGCAGAATCTCAGGGATTGGGGCCAGTGTTAGGATTTTGAAAGGTTGCTCAGGTGATTCCAATGTGCAGCCAAGGTTGTAAATCCCCATTTCAGAGGTTGCTCTGGCACTGATGTAGAGAATCTCTGAGACAGAGGGAGGAGACAATCATAGTATTCTCTTGGGAGATGAGGGCTGCCCCCAAGCTAGTCAGGGTCCTAAAGGACAGGATGAATGGGGTGGGCTGGGACGTGACACACGGCCCATGTTGACAGGAGTGAGAATCCCCAGGGCACTGCAGGAGAAAGTACATCTAAAGTTGCAGTTTTTAGGAGGTCTGGTCCCATGGGGATGCTCTGTGTCCATAAGGCAGAGACCATCTTTAACCATGGAGAAGTGTATTTAGTGGGGTTAGGATGGAGTGGGGATGTTGGGGGGCGGGGGGTGAGGGTGGGGAGGGTGTCCCTAGAGTGAACATTAAAAAAGTGAGGCCATGAAGAAACTGCAAGGACCCAGGACAGTGGGAGGGGAGTGGACGCCTGAGGTACCAGGCCACCTAGTCCCTTGCTCTGTGTACAAGGTGTGGCCACCAGGAGATCCAGACTTTCCAAATTCAGGTTTTGGGTCAATTCAAACCACATTTGAGATTAAGTGTCTCAGTTTTTTGGGGGGGAAGGACACCATCAGCATTTCATGGCCTGGAGCACCATATTTGCTGACGATAGAACAGTGTTGGGACTCTCCCTTCTTCCTGAGCCCCAGCCCTGAAGGTGAGTCAGGAACAAGAAGCATTAAAAAACTACTGGGATGGCTAAATTATAGCCACTCCTGTCTGGACAAACACGGTTTTTTCCTGCTGTCTTCAAATGGCATTTGATTCTCCCAGAGGTGTTTTCCATGTAAAGTTGACTTAGCTCGAACACATCAAAGAGAGGTTGACATGGGGCTGGAATTCTGAGGAACTTGTTCATGGTCATCCAACGTCAACTTGGAGGTAGACTAGAATACTACTTACTACAGCTGGGGGGGAAACTGATAGATCTTTTCCTAAGGAGCATGGCCCCAAGGTAGCTGACATGTAGGTTAGGTGGTCCTGAGAGTGAGATTTAAAATACTTAGACCTTCCAGAAAGGGAGTGGGTGGGGACCTGGGGTAGAAAATAAGTAAGAACAGGCAGCCTGGCAGGCACAACTTCCTCTTCCGAGATTTATGGAGCCCTGGAGAAGGGCAGCACTCAGCAATTGCTGATAGGTCTCTTTTACAATTTGGGAAAAACAGAAAACCTTCCTTGGAGGATGAAGACATCATCACTGGCCCTGGGGAATCGGGTTTGTCTGCTTCAAATAAAACTAGTTCATTGTAAGGCAGATCAGTTAAGGACTTAAAATAAAAGAGTGTGAGCTCTGGTGAATCACCTGACAGGAATGGCGGGAATCAGATGTCCTTCTAGGAAATGTGCCACATCTGAGGTCACCTGGACAAAGGGGCCATGGTGGAGCAGAGCAGGCAGGCTGACAAAAACTAGACCTGGAGTTGTTCCATTCCCCAACCTTCTCCACATTTTAATTGTGACCTTTGCTTCTTGGCCCTGGCTAGCTAGAAAATGATTCCAAGATTCACATTTCTTTTAGATCTGCCCGCCCCCGGCCAGCACAGATTGAGGATCTTCCGGGGCCCGGGCGTGTGACCCTCCAGCTAGCACCGACCTGGCCTTGGTGCACCCCTACCCGGCTGGCAGTGCGGTTTCTAAATGGAAAACAATGCAAATGGAGCTCTCGAATGAAACAGGCCCTGTTCTGTCATCACTTTGTGAAACTCCTGGGAATAGAAGTATGCACAGCCGGGAGGTGGCTCCAATGACTATCAAAACTGGAAAATTTCAGAGAAGGCCAGAAGACACCAATCTCAAAGAGTGGTCTTGACAAATAGCCTCAGGCACATGAAAGTCCCTGCACGCACTTGCAGGCCAGTGCTGTCCTTTGGAGCCAAGGCCGCTGGAACTGTTTTTGCAGTAGTGACTTGGGCCATGTGGTCAGTGTCACCTTCCAGAGGACAGCGTGAGGAGTGTGCTCCTGCATGAGTTGGGTACCAAAGTGTTTGCATGAGACACAAAACTAGGACATGGAAGCCTGTCAGAGAACCACAGGGCTTTTCATTAAATAAGCAAAACACATTAAACTGGTAATAATTAAAATAGTCTGCCCTGAAGAATGTGCAGTGGGTTGCATTTTCTCCTTGACTTAAGGAAGGCAAACATGCTCAAAGTGTTAGAAAACTAAAGTAACACCTTTCTCATCCATACTGTACCCCTAAAGTGAAGGGCACTGTTGTCGGAGATGAGGGACTCTCCTAATCTGGGAGCCGGGTTTCCTTTGTTTCCTCCCAGTGTTACTCTCTAGCCCAGATGCTGGATAACTGAGCATGTGCGTGACACAGGAAGCATCAGGAGGGGTGAAGAGCCGTGCACGCTCTCACCTGTTGCTTCTCCAGAAAGCCCCCTGCCCCCACCGATGATGGTGCACTAGGCTTAGTTGTGCCACCCAGCAGCCCTGCACCAGGGGCCCCGGGTGGCACACAGGTCTCCCCTTCCCAGAGGATCCTGCGCATTGCTTTCCTTGCTGCTTACTCAGCTACAGTGCGTGTAGGCTGGCAGCACCACCTGCTAAAGACGAGGTGCCAGGAGCACTGTGCTTGCTGTGTATGCCTGTTCTCCAGGATGCACAGAGCTGACCCTGACTGACACTGAGGTTTTTGAGGACAGGAGCACTGAGCTTGCCTTCCGCAGAACACAGACAGCATGAGGCAGGGTTACACTAGTATTTCTACTACTAATGATTAATTGCCGAAAGAAAAGTCTGACTGCTGATGAGTGAAAAGGTTAAAAGGGGAGGGCTTGGACAAGGACACCAAGGATCAGAATGCAGTCAGGACTGGGACAATCCTTCCTGAGAGCCCATGTGCCAACACACTTGTCATCATGAATAATTTGTGCAAGAGGGAGGGACTTGGGGAGTCTCCTTCACAAGGTCAGAGTTGGCCTTCCCTGGGCATAACCATGCAGGCCCCTCCAAGTGAGCTCTCCAACACCCCAGGCAGATGGAATTTTCATATTATTTTCTGGATGATGAAACAGAGAACCTAGGAGGACAAGGGACTTGACCTGCAGTGCATGGCTGAAGCAGGGGCAGAGTGGGGTCTGGGTTCTGACACCACTCAATGTCCTCTGTGTTCATGGAGCTGTCATACGGGTCCGTGAATGTACAGGGAGGCTCAGGTAAGAGCTGTGCCTTTGTAAGGCTGAGCCACTTAAAGTGTAAACAAATAATTCTAAAGGTGATCTGAGGGACAAGAGCTCCAGGCAGAGAAAATAGCTTGTGCAAATTCTGAAGGAGTAAGAACTTCAGTTTGAGAAACTGAGTGGTGGCCAGAGCGGAGTGAGTGGAGGGCAGTGGGTGATGGGGCACTGGAGAGCAGGTGGGGCTGGCTGGACACTAGCTGCTGCTCTTAGAAAGCTCCTTTCTTAAGTCTCCCTGGTGGTGCAGGGCTTAAAATCTCAGCACTAATAAAGTTATTGCCAGCCACTGTGGCATGAGTTTGATCCCCGGTCAGGGGAGTGACCCACATGGTGCACCAGACCTCTCCTGTCTTGCCCGCTGCTCCCCTCAGCAGTGTATTTCATCAATCTGCCTATTTGCTCCCCACTCTGTGCCTAGTAAATTGTCTCAGCCTTCACATCTCTAGAGTGTACCCCAGTTCTGGTATGCAAAAATAAATAAGTCTTTAAAAAGAATAAAACAAATAAAAACCCAGTTCTTGTATGCATAAATAATAAAAATAAATAAGATCTTTGGGGAGGGGGAAAAGAAAGCTCCCTTCAACCTTAGTCTAGCTTCAGAAGCTTGTGGCCTTGACTTAATGAGGAAGGTTGAACTACATGTGTGTGTGGCCAAGCCTGTTGCACCAGTCATTTCTCTGTGAACAGATTAAAATCATGGCACTGGTCACCTAGGCAGGGGTTGGAGTCTGCAAGATAACAACTAAGGGTGCTCTCCTTTAGAGGGAGGGGAGCTGTGACCTTCCATAAGTGAGGTGCTTCATCAGAAAAGGCACACATCTCAGATGAGGGTGCATGGGATCCAGCATGCCTGGGATGCTGTGGCCACCCTCCTGGCTGCCAGGCACCAAAGGTGACACAGATACAGACAGCCCATCTAGTCCTGCAGGGGTTAGGGGAGCTATGGTAGAGGCGGGTCGGGGAGTCTGTGCTGGTGGCTATGCAGAGGTGGGCACTGGAGCTCTTGGGTTGTTTTGGCTTTTGGTATTTTCTTTGAAAGAGGATTTCACTAGATAAGGGTACTGGAATGGCATTCTGCATGAAGGGATGGAAATGCAAGGGAATTTGCAAAGGACATTGTGCAACAGGACCCGGCGGGGAGCTTATGGCAGACTCGAGGAGACCAGCCTTTATCCCACAGATGTGGGGAGCTGTGCAAGATTCAAGCTGGGGAGTGACTTGGTCAGATTTTGGGCTGTAAAAGAAGAGTGGACCTTCTTGTTCACTATAGCACTGCTCACAATCCCCACGTGGAAGTGACCCAAGTGGCCACTGCCTGAAGGCTAGAAAACAAAAATGTGGCAAGTATGTACAATGGCATGTTCTGCCTTAAAAAGGAAAACTTCTACAGTAGGCTTAAACATGAATGAACTCTAGAACCTTATTCTGTGAAACACACCAGTCACAAAAGAACAAATACTACACGATCTGCTCCCATGAGGTCACAGTCATGACAATCAGAGACAGAAAGTTGAGTGGTGGATGCTGGGGCTGGGGGCGGGAAGAATGAGTTGTCGTTTAATAAGAGCCAATTTCTTTTCTGCAAGAGGAAAGAGTCCTGTACCCCAACTGTGAATGGGCTCAATACCACTGAATGACACACTTCAAAATGCTCAAGGGGGTAAATATTGTGTTGTACATATTTTACCACAATAGAAAGAGAATGAGAAGAATGGAGCTGAGCAGAGGAGGCTCCACTCCAGTTAGACCAGAGGCTGGGAGGTGAACAGCCTGGTTCAACCAGTATCCAGAGAGACCCTGAGTGTCTCCAGACGTGTGGGTGAGAGTGCAAATCTCACAGGTAAGAGCCAGCCATATTCTAGCTCAGTGTACTTATTATGCAAGGAGTCTGTGCAGCTCCAGCCTTGGGACTCTGTTTGGAATTCTGTTCAGTTATTATCTTTAAATAGAAGTCCCTGCCTGCTCCCTGTTGCCCTGTTTCTGAAACAAGCCCTGGTAAAACTTTCAGAGGCCTTGCACTGGCACTCTAGCCCCAGGAAGAACCATGGTAGACATGGGGGTGGGGGAAGAATGGCAGCAAGTTGCAGCAGGGAGTGTCCTGGCCTTGAGCTGAGCAGGGAAGGGCCCTGGAGGAGGAAAGGAGAACACATGATTGCTGAAGGAACACCTAATCTCCAATTGTCAAAAGGAATTATGGAATAAGTGTCAAATTCCCTTGTCTAGAAATGTTCAAAGGCTGGTATCTGCTTGCAAAGCACAGTCCCCCTCTCCAGTGCAGGGAGGAGTGTATGGGTGGGGGTGGTGCTGTTTGTCTGGGGAGGTGTCTCAGAGGAGGTCTGGGTGGCTGAGATCTCTCAGGATTTTGCTTCAGGGGTAATCATGAAGAGGGGAGTGGTTTGGTGATGAAAACCACTGGGGCTGGATTCCAAACTTTCTCCACTTCCGGAGATAAACTGAAATTCTATTCTACTCCTGCCTCCTGTATGATATAAACCTCCTGCACGATAGAAACCACCCAGCTCTGTAAAAGCCTCTGAGAGCATGAGTCAATTCTGGTTACACACTTCCACTGATCATCAATACAAATATTGATGCAGCACTATTTTTCTAATAAAATAATTTCAAGCTGTTTTTCAAACTCAGGATTTTTAAGATTTATTTATTTATGCATACAGAACTGGGGTACAGGCCAGAGGTGGAGGGGTGGTGAGAGGATTCATCAGAGACAGAGTGGGGAATAGAACAGGCAGATATCTATATACACTGCTATGGGGAGCACTGGGCTGGTCAGGAGAGGCCTGCCACACCATGTGGGTCACCTCCCTGGCCAGGGACTGAACTCGTGCTGAGGCAGCTGCCTATAGCTTCCCAGTGCTGTGCTCTAACCTGCTGTGCCACCAGGGAGGGCCCTCAAACTCTGAGTCTTATAAAAAAATAGTAATATGCTAATCTTGTGAGTATGTGATATCAGAACTTGTTAAATATCACACATATCACAAATACAACATGCTTACTTTTAAAACCGTGGGTAAGTGAGGTGGATAAGCCTTAGACACAACATACATTCACAGCAGAATATTTTTCTTAAAACAATTAATATATATTATGTTTCACAGAAAGGCATATTGGCTAGAATTGACACAGTAATAGGCATTTGAAAGAAATGTAATGTGACTCCTGTAACATTTAAAGTTAGAAAACAATTTTAAGCATTGAATTGATTAAAGCATAGCTGAGACAACTCACTATCAACTAGACACAATTTGCAGAATTAGGTGACCAAAAGAGAAAGATAATAAAAATTTGTGTGGGGTTGACTTGAAATACAGGGTCACACTATACATCTCATAGACACAATTTTGGCAGCCAGATGCTTCCAGCATCACCAGTGTATTTGCAGGGAAGATTTAACTTGGTGGCTCCAAGTTTGAGCAACAATGATCTGATGATTTTACCTCAGCTTTATGCAACAATCCAAACACCTAGCCTATAAAACCAAAGTTTCCCATCTTGGTTCAGGTCCTTAGAGTATCCTGTAATGAGGGCAGTGGAAAGTGTGAGAAATATTTACTAACAGAGTCTGGGGGCCCTGCTGGGTCTTGGTTTGTCTAACTTCTGTTCGTACCACTGTTTTCTTGTGTACAGTTTGCCATTAATTCAGAGACAGCTCATATTTGATATACAGCTCCTTCCTAAGAATTTTTTGCTATGTTAGTTCTTAAAGTGACTCAAAAGAAAATGTATTCTAGGTCATAGAATTTATGTTTCTCCTTGTTTGAATTCTCAATCAGCTGCTACTGTTCCTATGAACAGTGCCACAGAATCTCCATGACCACCTGTGTCCATTTAGTGTTCCGACGGAGACCAAGGCTCTCCCCTCATTCCTAAGCTGAGGAATCTGACATTGGATGGCGGCCAGGGCCACATGGCCTGTAAGAGGAGCAGCCCTAGTGTGACCCAGTCTGCTTTTTAGAGCAGCCTTTACCCATGAATTCTACTGCTCATGTGAAAGTTTGCCAGTCAAAAAGAGACAAAACCACTAGATTTGCCTGTTAATTTATTTGGGTTATTTCTTTTATGTTATGTTTCCAAGAATTCTTTGTATATTCTGAATATAACTTCTTTTATCAGCTATGTGATTTACAAATAAAGAAAAGAAAAGGATGCACACGCACTTGCAATGGTAAAGTACTGAGGTCCAAGGTCGCCTGAAGGCCACAGGGCAGCTCCAGCTGTGTTTACCTAAACTTCTCCGGCTTCATCGGTGCGTACAGCTCACATCCCAGGCAGGCCCGGGCCCTACCTGCACAGCTTTACACAATGCACACGTGTGTCACCTACTGCACACACCTCACCCCAGACAGCCATGCCACTTTACAAAATTCTTACAAAACACCCCTCATTACAGACTGAAAACCATTGGACTAAACTCTTCTTTTAAATCATATTCCTGTTAGCAAAAAGCTTTTTGAGAATATTCCCCTAATATAAATGATTAGTTATTTAGCTATAATGTACAAATGTAGTATATTAACATGCTATTCATCAAGAAATAGAAAATGATGGGGTAAAAACTAAATAGAAGTTTCCGCTCTCAGGGGAATATTTTCCTAGTTAATGAATGTCAGGAATTCTCATTTGGCTGATTATTTTCTAACCATATGTGGACAGGTGACATAACACACATTTGTCCTTTTTGAATGCACGCATCACCTCACATATTTTCATTCTGTTTGTAGTTAGAATGCTGGAATCTACTCTCTCAGCAAATTCTGAGTATGTAACACAGTATTATTAACTATAATCATCATGCTATATATGAGATCATCAGAACTTACTCATCTTATAACTGGAAGTTTGTACCTTTTGACCCAACATCTTCCCATTTCCTCCACCACCCAAGCCCTGGCAACCAGAGCTCGACTCTGTTTATAAGGGTTCAACTTTTTTGTAAGACTTCACATGTAAGTGAGATCATAGAGTGTGTGCCATTCTCTGTCTGGTAGGTTAATATTCCATTAAATCCATTTTCCTTATACATTCATCTGTTGACACTTTTGTTGATTCCATATCTTGGCTGCCCTGAATAATGCTACAACATGGACATACAGTTATCCCTTTAAATTAGTGGTTTCATTTCCTTTGGATAAATATCCAGGAGTGGAATTGCTAGATCATATGGTAGCTGTATTTTTGGACTTGAGAACTCTCCATAACTGTTTTCCATGACTATACTAGACCACATTCTCACCAGCGGTGTGAAGGGTTCCCTTTTTTCCATATCCTCACCAATAACAGTTATCTTTGAACTGTTTATGACAGCTATCCTAACAGGTATAAAGGATATCTGATTGTGTACTTATTTCCCTGGTTACTAGTGATGTCAAACACTTTTTTATTACCTGTTGCCCATTTGTTGGAAAGATTTCTATTCAGAGATATTGCTCATTTTTCATTGGATTACTGAGTTATATAAAATTCCTTATATATATATATATATATATATATATATTAAATTTATTATATCAGATAGAAAACCACACAAAGATTTCTTAGAAACTACCACTTAGAATTTTTTAAAAGAAGCGAGTGAGATTCAAGAGTATACATAATAGATTTTCAGGTAAAACCAGTTTGATTAAATTCATTAGGTTTCTTTCTTTTCAAACTCTTTTTAAAGAGAAGTGTTTCTGTGTTACAACACTCCAGTATTGCACACTCCTCTAAATAGGTACTTGCAATAATTAAATGTTCTAGCAGATCTCCCAGAGATGGCCTTGCATACAATGATTTGGGCAACAATTAAGCCAGGTGAGAAGTTGAGACCATGAACCTAGAAAGGACTTCTCTATGCCAGGGTCTCCGAGATGGTTGAGGACATCCCTTCTTTAGACTACACTTCTGCACTGACAGTATTGCTGAAATGGGGCCTCCGTGGTGGTGCAGGGGTTAAAGTCCCAGTGCTATTAAGCTACTGCCAGCACCTGTGGCGTGTGTAAATTCAGTCCTGTTCTGGGAGCTGACCCACATGGCATGGCAGACTCTTCCTATCTCACCCACTGCTCCCTTCAGTAGTGTATTTTAGTAGATCCATCTATTCTGATCCCCCCTCTTTCTCTGGTGAACCCACCCCCAGCATCCATACCTCTGGCTTACACCTCTGTTCTTATATGCACAAATAAATCTTTAAAAAAAGTTGTTAGAATGGCCCCTAGCATATTATGACTCACCTAAGACGCCTCAACTATTTTCCGGAAAAGGATTGATAAAAATAAATATAAATTTAAATCCTTTTATAAAATGCTTCCTTAAGTTCTTTATCTAAATAAGGAATTATTTTTTTAGTATCTCTAGACAAAACAAGAATAACAACTGTATTTTAAGGAGGTTGACATACTTACAAAACACCAATTACATTTTTTCCCTCTCCATTTTGCACATTTATCAGTGATTTTTTTTCCAACAGAAAAAGCAATCAGTAAGCACAGACTCAAAAACATTTTCGCAGCAATGTGGGGGGATCTTTTATTTAAAATTTATTTATTTATATGTATTTTGCATCATTGTTCATTCTGGTACATTGTTTGCTTTCTCCTTTCGGGTAGTAGTCCCATAGAATTCCCACCACCAACTTACCCATGCACCATTGCCATGGTCCCTTGTGCTCTTCCCTACTTTGCTTTGATCCCTGTTCCTCCCCCCTCCCCTGCAGAAAGTCTCTGATTTAAAACTGCCTGTTAATTTTGCTTTTTAATTTATCATTATTTATTTTCTCTGACCCATATGTGGTTCCCCTATATCCCTCCTATAAGTGAAACCATCTGACATTTTTCTTTTTCCTTCTGGCTTATTTCACTGAGCATAAACCCTTCCAGCTCTATCCTTGTTGTTATGAATGACATGAGTTGGTCTTTTTGATTGCTGAATAGTATTCCATTGTGTACTTTTACACTTTTACATCTTCATGATCCAGTCATCTATTTTGGGGCATTTGGATTGCTTGTGTATCTTACCTATTGTAAATAGTGCTGCAATAAACATAGGGGTACAGGGACCCTTTTGAGTTAATGTTTTGTGTCCTTTGGGTAGATTCCTAGGGAGTGGAATTGCTGAAGCTAGACTATTACCTCACACCATGCACAAAAACCAACTCGAACTGTATAAAATGATTGAACATAAGACCTGAAACCATAAAGTTTATAGAAGAAAATACATCTCAGTAACATCTTTAAAGACTCATCCTCGAAAGGAAAAGGAAAAAAAAGCTGGGATTACCTCAAACTAAACAGCTTAAATGCCACAGAAGAGACATTAACCAAAACAATAGGACCTTTTTAGCAATCTCAGAACAGGACAGTGGTGGATGCCAGTGCCAGCAGGGGCTTATGGTCTATTTTTCTGGGGATCTATGGCACATGGTTGCCGTGGCCACACACATCCTGGGTCATGAAGATGCCTTTTTCTTTTTGTCACAGAACCGTTGTACACCTCCAGTTTCTTTGTTACATCAGAGAGCTGGGTTAAGACCTCCCCAATTCTGAGCCCAGGCATTCACTCAACAAGTATTTATTGAACACCTGTTCTAGGCCAGGCACTATTACAGACTTGACTCTGAAGTTCAAGAAAAGTGTTGTGTTTTATAATTTATACAGAATTTATAAAGGGAAACAATGATACAGAATGTAGGCTCACAACCAGAGCTGTTTTTCAAGGTGAGCTGTAATTCCAAGGACTCTCGGTCACCTGTCCTGCACAATTGCCAAGGGAACGCCCCATGGGGTGTTGTCCTGTTCCAGGACTCTGTCCACTAACTCCTTCACAGAGACTTCTCAGACCTGTTGGGATTTCGGTACTGACACTATGACCTCCACCTGGAAGGAGGCTCCCCCGCCCCCACCACATCTTCTAGATGCAATAATCTAAAATCCTGGTACAACGAGCATTAAGCTGGGTGCTATCAACGGAAAGCAGATTTCAGAATGAGGCAGCTGCCTTTCACCATGACAAAGCTCAGCTAAATCAAGTTGGTTTTTCTTCTGGTTCTAAGGGCGAACTGTGGTGACAGATTTCTTTACCTAAAGGCACTCTTACATTGCCAGGAAGGGGAGCAGGGGGAGAAGGAAAAAGAAAAGCACATGTTTTCTGTTAAATTTATGTTGCTTCTACAACAGTGAACCAAACAGCCCATTTCTAACTCCAGGGCCTCACACAGATTTCTTTTTAAGCCAGTTTATGGATGGGCATAATTACGGCATTTCACAGGACGCTGCTTTCACTTGGTGAGTTTTCAGGTTGGACGAGCTGGTGCAGGTTCTGTGTGTCAGGAATGCCAACTCTCAGCTGGCTGGGGCACTTTTAGTACAAACAGAAACAGACAAAGGAATCACTAATTCCCAAATAAGAGGAATAAGAAATGCAAGTATATCCTCACGTAATCTTAAGGAAGAGGCTGAATGTAGCTGACTAGGCCCCAGTCTGGCTTTTTCCACTCAGCACTACCAACATTTTCTTAGGGGGATCATTCCTTGCAGTGGGGCTAACCCATGCAGCAGAGAACACTTTGATCATCTTTGGACTCTACCTGCCAGATTCCAGTAACACACTCAAGGATGAAAACCAAAAATTTCCCCAGAAAATGATAAATGGCCCTGGGGGCAAAGGGTGGCAATAGTAATGACAAAACTGTCCCTAGTTGAGAACTGTCTAGAGATTTATATTCCCCCAAGTCTACTAGCCAGGTTTTAGACTCATGTCTAAGCTATATTTGAAGTACTAACTTTGAGGTCAGTATCTTGACTGTAGCACATAGTCATTCAATCACAGCTTGTAGGACAGATGTCATTCGATTAGAAATAGGTAGAACATTTGCTAATACAGGGCTGTGTTTTATATTGCTAAAGGTTATCAGTTTATCACAATATTAGACACATGTGATGATCCCATTCTGAAAACAACAAAAGGAAACTCTCAGTTACCTACAAGTCTAGTTTCTACAACCAAAGGTAAAACAAGGACCATTTCCAAACTTGTATGTCAAAGTCAAGACCAAACTCTTCTCCAGACTCCCATATGGCTGCAAAGCTTGCCTGTTTTTCTCATATTTTTTTATTCCCTCTATTTTATGTCTTCTGGTTTGAAGATCCAACGATTCATCTGGTAGATGATTGAGGAGGATTTATCATTGTAACTTCCTCATACTCTTATACAGAGTAAATAGCATTAATCCCTTCTCACCCACATCCATGCCATATGGAAAACAGAATGAAAACAGGGAATTCCTGTACTGAATAGAAATACACATATTTGGGATATCAGTCACAGAATTCAATGAACTTTATATTCCTGTCCTTGGAATTCAATTTTATTCCACTATTAATTCCTCATTTTGTACTTATGGTCTTCTGACTATCTTGCCAACTTCAGGCAGATCAAGATAGACAGGACATGTCTTCTATTTTTTGTCATTAATCAATAACCACCAACTAGTTGACTTTCAAGTCACTTGGCATACAGAAGGTTCACTGCTCATACTGCTTCTCAAAGTTTCAGTTAGTAACTATTTCCCAGGTAAGTGAAAATCAAACTTATTTTTGATTCAATAGTTAACTGTTCGCATAGTCATAACAGTTTTTATGCACATAAAGTCACTTTATCATATCCCATGCAAAATAATTAGCTGTCTTTTTGATTAACAAAGAACACTAAAGATCATATTTACTCTGACCTGCCTGCCAATTTCTTAAAAAAAGTAGAAGTTTATGGGCCCTCCCTGGTGGCGCAGCAGGTTAAAGCACAGCACTGAGAATCTAAAAAGCCACTTCCACATGAGTTCGATTCCCACCTGCCCCAGAGGTGACCACATGGCGCGGCAGACATCTCCTGACCCGCCCGCTGCTGTCCTCAGCAGTGTACTTCGTGGATCTGCCTGTTCTGTTCCCCACTCTGTCTCTGGTGAAGCCTCTCACCGCCCCTGAGACTCTGGCCTTTACCCCAGTTCTGTATGCACAAATAAATAAATCTTTAAAAAAATAATAAAAAATAAAGTAGAAGTTTATGGCCTTGAATTTTCTGGATGATGATAAATACTCAGACAAATACTCAGACTTCATATCTTTGATATGAAGAGGTCTAATCATAATTGCATTAAGATACAGTTGTCCTTGATAACCATTCTTTATAATCCAACCACTAATTCCTTAAAAATATGTTTTAAGCACCATATGTTTTCCTTGTTAGAGGTTAAGTTCTTGAAAAGCAAAGTAAATAAGAAAACATTCACACTCTTTTAAACATGCTTGTTTTCCTATGTAGTCCAAATTAAATGTGGGAGGCAAAAAGTAAGAAAATCCAGGAATTGAAAAGCATTACAATTTAATCACTTACTGGTTTAAACAAAGTCTTTTTTCCCTTTTTGTAAAACATTCATGTTTTCCATGAATAAAGATGTGTTAGGATTTCAGAAGTCTATTTGAAATGCAGTCACACCATAGATATGCTGAATTCCTGCAGCTGGTATTTACTTAGTGCCTGCTGTGTAGATGGCAGGGCGTAGGAGTTACAAACTGACTATGTCATAGAACTACTTTTTTGCAGGGGGCTTACAATCTAATGAGAAAGCACTGTCAAAACATAAATGATGGTAAAACAATTTAGAATGTTAGAAGCCTTAGGTCCACTCCAAGTTTTCTGTAACTTCTACCCACAATCAAGACTCTGGCACCCTGTAGTCACAACATTAACTACTGAGTGCCCAGACTGAATTTAGTAAGGGCCTCTCAGTGCTAGAAGCAAGCCAAAGTGGCCTTGTTAATTTTGGTAAAGACCAGGAAGTTGTCCAGGTTTCTGTAGAGATTTCAAAGTAGAACTACATATGCATATCCCTTCTCATACAGCTAATTTTACTCCTAAATGAATAATAAATAGCTTCCGATGTAAATGTAGTCATCTTCACCTGAAATTTCAGAAGTTTATAGTGCAGCTCTAAATGTCCCAATGACCTCTTACCTAGTTAATAGCGTAAAGTATATACAAAGGTTACCAAATTTCTCAAAGGTTACCAAATTTCTAATGCGCCTGTAAACAAGATCGGATAAACATCCAGTTATTTAATGTTAACCTGAGATTTTCTGGGAACAGACAAGCTTACTCAAACACATAATAGTTCGAAGTTTCAGTAGACACTAAAAAGCAAATATAAAGAGTGTCTCTCCAGTGTTTTTAGAGACAAAGATGAAACACAGAAGGAAAGAAGAGTTAAGGAAAATACTTTTAAGTGCTTCTTTGTAATATTTTACACAGTTCTGACATAAAAACAACAGTAACTAAAATAAATCACAATGATCTAATCCACCCATTTTGCATTTAGCAAAGCTTCTCTCTTGTGCAAAAATTTCCAGTTATATCAAACAATATATCTGCCAAAACTACCATTTTATTAAGTATCTCTCAGTTCTACTTGAACTTAGCTGAGTCTCAGGATAAATTATTTATTTGATGAAATTCCTGGGCAGAAAGTTTATAGGCAATAGAGATATGAAGAGGTAATCCACCTTTTACATTTTCCTGGGTTAAAACAAAAGCAAACAAAAAAAAAAACACAATCATTTTGTGGGTCTCTCAAAAGTGAGATTCCAAACTTGTTGATGCAAACACTGGGGTCCTGCAACAAAACTTTCTAATGAACCCCTTTTCTTGTTGAGACCAGATCAAAAAGAGATAGCACTGACTCTAACCTACACAAAAACTTGTTTAGAGACACTTGCTTACTCTCAGTGACACATTCATGGAATTCTGGATTTCTGTCTCATCAGGAGTATATACATTATGGGTTCAGAGGCCAGAGCTTACTTATTTGGACTTCAAGAAAGGTGTCCAATGAGAGTGAACCCAGAGGCCCATCTTCTGAGGTTTCCATGCTTAGGCCTTAGGAATGGTCAGCTCCCTGCTTCTCCTGGGCTGCCAGGGGGGAAGGGCTGCTTTTGTGATGGCACAAAAAAAATATGAAAAGATACAGGATGCCTTTTAATATTTAATTCCTATAGATTCAAGATTTGCTGACCTTCTGTCTACACCTCAATAGGTAACCCAATGAATGACTACTCAGGGGCTGACCCTTGCAAGGCCAATGAAACACATCTCTCCTTCGTGACCAGAAATGATTTGTGCCTCTTGAGTCTTTTTCCTCCCTCTTTTTGGGCCTATATATTCATCTGCCTGCGAGGTGAAAGGCAGATGCCACCCTTGAAGCTTTCTCTTCTTCCCATTAAAGATCTGCTGTTACTGTTTCCAAACACCCGTATTCTGCATCAACTGCCCCTCACAGTGCTTTCTATATGGCTTTTAAAGCAGGATATGCAACCAGAACTCATTGTTCTTAGTCTAATTTTGGTAGCCAAGTATGCACCAAACACTCATAATCAGGTCGATAAAATACTAACATTTCAAAATATATCAACAAGACAGTTCGTCTATTTGCTCCTCTAAGCTCCTTGATACCCAGGAGGCATTCACTAGTAGTGATGCTTCTCAAATTTAATAACACATAGGCCTTTAAAATAGGAAAACAATTTCCATGGCTCCAAATGTAGAAGTACTGCCTGAGCAACTAAGTTTTTAAGTGATAAAATGTCATCCACACACTTTTGCTTCTGACCATTACTGAGTAATAAGTACCAGACTCTCTTCCTGCTATAAACTGGAAAACTGAATGACATACTGAAGGAACTATTTTCAACTATTTTCAGACAATGGACAATAGCAGCACTGGACTGAATAACCCAAGAGAAAGGAAATCATGGTAAATCTGTATAGTTGATAAAACTACAGCCTTTTTCCTCCTCTCAAATCCTGAAGCTACAGTGACTGTAAGATGGGTCGAACACACACACACACACACACACACACACACACACACACACACACACGACTGTGATTTACTGCTACCGAGTGGCTTAGTCTGTGCATAAATTCAAAAGGCTCCCCAGTTGGAAGTAACTTAGAGCAGCTCCATCACTGTACTACAACTACTTAATAACTTCTGTGCGATGGGGTGGGGACACCGAATACATGTCTGTATCCCAGGAGCCAGTACAAGCTGTGAACACTGTCAATGCCCAATAAATGTCATATAATAAGCACACCTCCAGCATTCATACACATTTTCTTTGCTATTTGAGCTAGTCTTCTGAAGTTTCATATACTCCAGCTGCAAAGCTTCATATACTCCAGCATATGAAGGATATTTTCTCAGTGCCTTTTGCTCATCATTTTCATGCTTCTGCCTTTTGACGTCTTTAGACTTGGGTTGGCAGTCTTCAAATAAGAGTGTCTCTCTATGGTATACAGATTTTCCAGGAAGTGGGGTACAACAGACCAACTTCCAAGCTTTCACTATTTGTTTGTTGGCTTTTTCCTAAAGCCAATTCACCTAGTAAGCCAGGGGTTCTTCTTTATGCTTTCCCTTTCATAACCACCTTGCTCACCCATTTAAACCTTGGTGCCACAGGAAGGTGTGGTGGTGCAGAGGCCTGCCCAAGCACTAGGGTCCCAGATGGCTGACTGCCTCATTGATTGGCTTCCATCTCCCCATTGTGTCAAAATATCCACCTCTGAACAGGCATTCAGAACTAAGACAAATCTTTGGGGGCTGGTGGAAGGGTAGAGTATTAATATTTTGGGGACAGAAAAAAGAATTCTTCCAAACAAAGAGAAAATTGGAGTTGACCATCTGTTTTGACAATGAGGACCAGCTTTACCAGTAGGCTGAAATTCCATCTCCTACAATTACCAAGCTTATGAGTAAACAATCCAGATGTCAACTGAGAAATGTGAATACCTGTATTTTTAACTAATTCTGGCCTGCTGAGAGAACAGGTGTTGAGACTTGTTCACTGGTCACCCAGATGAAGATGAAAGGGTAACAAGGCTGGTTTTCATATGATTATTCAAATGAGATAGAGAATAAAGGCTTTGACTCTGCTGTTTAGTGAGCCCAGCTTGGCTCCCTGTGAGTATCTTGCCATTCTGAAGAATTCACAAACCACATGAGACTAAATTTTCACTTTAGAAACAGGATGAGTTTAGTGGGGTCCCAAAGTCCACGCTCCTCCCAGGCAGAGACTATACACTTTGCCCATGCAACTGGCAACTTTTTGATCCACAGAAAACATTTGATGCATCCTATGAGTTGAACTAAAGTGAGAAGTGAAAATGGAGTATACACACAAAATTCTGCCTAAATGCACCAATTTATTCAAATAATCAAATACCACTGGCGCTGCAGAGTTTACAGCTGTGCACTGTAACAAGTGCAGAGAGGGGAAAGGCTCTGGAGACTATCAGAGGTCTCTGAACGGAAGCCATCTGCTCTGTGAAAGGAGCATTCCTTGCAGGGGACAATCTGCTAGTGCCTTTCCCTGTACAGTTCTGAATATAGAGTCTCAGAGTGGGAGGGAGCGGACAGGAAAGTCAGCTGTTACCTCCAATGACACTCTTTCTGCAGCTGGTTGACACCTGTTAGATGAAGAGTCTTTCCTTAGAGGGAGCTAAATATATACAAAGGGGTAGGAGTGGGTCACCTGTTGCTACCCACTTTCAACCCTATTTTTAAAATAATTTGTAATTGATGTAGAGTTAGTTGAAGTAACAAAAGAGGAGTCACACTTTGAGTTAAAGAGATCTTTTTGCTATTTATGCCCAAAAAAGCACTGACTTAACTCTGAAGTGTGGGATCCTGAGTTTTCTAATACAACCTTTGTTTTCTCTGTAGGTTTTAGCTTCTTTACCAACTGACTGTAAATCCAGTGTTTATAACTTATATTACAGTATAATATTCATGTGGAAAAGTATGCAAATCAGAAAAAGTGTAGCTTCATGGATTTTCTATCTGATCATCTGATCAAGAACATGACATTAGCAGTATCTGAAGACCCTATCATGTAGGCAACTAAACTAAGATAGCAAAAAAGGCCAAACAGATAAACTTAGGATGTGCAAATTCACCCCAAAACTACAAGAAGACATTTGGGTGATCCAAGCATTCAATCAATCAGTTTCTCTATTTTGCTATTATTTTTCTATTTGCCTGTGTGTCTATCTTCTCCCACTATCCCTTGTTTCATTTTTCTCCTAATGTTTTCATGGCCTCCAAAGGTTAAATGCCAAAAAAAAAAAAAAGCCCCAAAACTTCTAAACAGTATGGCGAAGACTATGATTTTTATAAAATCCCCTCACTAGCTAAGTAAAACAGTGAGCTTTTAACTTCATTTAATATTAGATTTTTAGCCTAGGTTAATACTAGATAAAGATGTCAAACTAAATATTTAAAACTTCACTAAGACGTTACCATTAGGAGAGGGTGGACAGGACCTTCCTGTGCTTATTTTGGAACTTCCTGTGAATCTATAATTCTTTAAAGATAAAAAACTTAACAAAGAGAAAGCTCTGCTATATAGCAAGCCACTTTTCATGTTTATTAAGGTACTCGATGTTTTCTTTTTACTAAGATTTTTCTAAGAATTAAAGAATAAAAATTCCGCTCAACTTCTATATTGAATAAAATTATTGACAAAAATAAGATCAAAACATTAAGTTAAAACTAATATCAACTCTAAAGGGTGTCTTGAAAGTGAAGAAATTAATGCTTAAAGTTATGGAGGAGAGGGGAAGTACAAAAGTTAACTTTCTGGGAAGGCAACTAGGCTTGTCATCATGCCCCCAATGCAATAGTTAAATTATTTAATCCTTCCTTCCTAACCACACAATTTTTCCATTCCTACATAACATACATTTTTAAAAATGCCAACTATGAAGTTCATATTCTGGTAAAAGAAATGTCTTCCTCCAAGACCCTTACATGACAGGAGTGACAGACACTTCTCTTTGCACCTCCCATGTGTCAAATGGACAGCCGCCAAGCAGGTCACAGCCCCAAGAGGCGCCTCGTGAGTCCACAAAGCTCAGGGAGAATATAAACCACACCAGGGTTAGGCTACCCTTCAGCCTACTTGAAAACCAAGGCTCTCATAATTCTCTCACTGTTTAAAGCAGCTATCCTGCTAGCAATGCTTATGAGATAAATGATCATTGTTGAACTATCAGCTTTTCCATTTTTGGTGTTTCTTGCAGCAAAGGCAATTTACTTTTGCTCACAGGCTTAAAACAAGTTTAAAACTTGTAAATCTCTAACATATGTTAATTCATAACCAGTCTGCCACCTTGCAAGCTCAAAAATAATGATAGAAGAGATAAACAATTTGTGCATTTTCCTGGTTCCATATAAGCTCCTGCAGGCCTTCCTATCACAAACAAGGTAAAGAGTCAGGAAACCAAAGGAAGTTCTGAGGGTGGAGCCCCACATGGAAGCAACCATCCCTGGCAACAATGTGGTGGCTTAAAATCAATCTCAAGTGAACTCAGCCCCGCCTGAGACAGCTCAATTAATTTCAGATCAAGGAATAATTGAAAGGGAAGGCTCAAATCCATGCTCTTATCCGTTTAGACAGTTTAGCTATTGCTGAAGATGCCAAGGGTTCAAGGCACAGAGTACGCTTCCTTGTGAGATGGTCATGCTTTCAGAGGACCATGAGTAAAGGCTGGGCTGGAGAGGTGTGTGCCCATCATTGCCACATGTGCTTTAGTGATGAAAAGAGAAAAGACAAGCAGGAGAAAAGAGGCAAGACATGGGACTTCTCAGGAGTCATAATGTCCTGATGTGAAAACAGAACAGGAATAAATCATCAGCTTGTACAAGGAAATGAGGAGCACTAGGCCAAGGCCATGAAGGAAAACACACAATCTTTTAAGTGAAAGTTAGGCCCTCTATAGAAAAAAGTGGCCTTGGACAGGGGAGTTAAGCCTGCCCTAGCTTGGCCCCACCTGGGCCTGGGACCCCTGGACTGCGTGAGGCAGAAATTGAGGTGGAGTGTATAGCTGTGAAAGCATAGTGCCCCCATCAGAGCATGGAGCCAGGTCTTTTGGACAGAGGGTCTTCAGTAGTGATGTGACCTTACCAAACCCCAAGACCCTCACCTACATGGTATAGCAGCATGATACGGATTGTGGTAGGCCTAGAGATCAGAGTTCAAGTCACTACTTCTAGAATGTACTCCTGGGATGGACCTACATTTCATCCTCTACATAACTCATCCCATCTCCTCCCAGTGGCAGTCCTAGGAATGAAGTTCTATTATCATCTTCACTCTAAAGATTAGGACACCAGGATTCATGGTGACCACTTAACTTGGCCAGTGTCACCCTGAATCCAGGTGGCCTTGGGCCCCTACACAGTGCTCCATCTGTCACATTTCTGAGGCATCCTTCTGTGTATACACAGAAGGGAAAAGTCTCAATAAGAAAGCACTTAATAAAAAAAAAAACAGAATTCTTGGGGGTATATTTGTTGTCTTAGTCCCATATGCACATTTTGTTTTTGCTATTCATAAAATATTTAACATCAGATAAATGCTAGAGAGAGAAGGTTATTACTGTCTCTTTATAACATCAACAACAAAAGAACTAAATTTATCAAATGTTAGTGATTATTCCTAGAATCACTAAAATTCAATGAGTAAAAAAATGAGTAAAATTTCAGGAATAGGAATTTTAACCTATTATAATACAGTTCACACTGGGAACATTACTTATAAACTTGGTTTGGGGCATACTTAGACTCACGGAAAGTTTACAAACATCCATCTGGTGGAAACCTTTGTTCTGAGAGCCTTTATTTTCATTACAAGACTCTGAATGGTGACTCTGGTTTGGACATTCCCTTGATTACAAGTAAAGTCAATTCCTGGTAGAGGGTGTCTTTATTGGTGTCCTGATAGTGTCTTGATAACCCATTTCTGATTTGTGTATGGGGAAGGATTCCTCACACATCCAACAAACAATTCTGGGATACCAGCAGAGTATTCTACAAATCAACTGAATTTTGACACTATCTACCCAGAAACTGTCAATCTCACAGGTTAAAGGCTGCACCTCTGTTTCCCCTCCTCCAACTTCAAGTGTCCAGTCAAGGTCAGGTTGTAACCTGACCGACTAGTTATAAACTGGAGGGTCCCATGACCCCCTTCTTAGATTTCAGGTGCCAGTTGCGAGCATAGATTACTATATTAATGTGTGCTTTAAAAGCTGACCTCGTAAATGATATCCATAAATCACTCAGCCTGTAAGACTTTTCCCTAGATTACACAGTTGTGTTCGGCACACTGTCCTCATCACCTGTGGTTTCACACACATCCAACTTCTGTCTTTTTCAACTCAATGAAAGAACACAGGCCTGGAGAGAAACAATATCTAATCTCTTCTCAAAACTTAGTCTGGGGATGGAGAGGAAGGAGGAAAGCACAAAAACTGTAAAAGAGGAATACACTATGGCAATCCCCCCTCTTGGCTTCCCATTTCCATTGGCTCCATTACAGGGTTCAGGCTTCACATTCATGGCTACTTTTATCCTTGGCTATCATTTGAATGTTTTGTTTTTGTAACAGGGTGACATTATGAATATGTAGTAGCCATTGCTCAACAAATCTAAAGGCCTATTTTTTTTCTAGCCAACATTTTGAGAACAATACTGTGTCAGGAGAGAAGATGGACTCAGATAACCGCCTAAATCTTCCATTTTTCCAGAACTTTTCTCATTTAGGTGCCTTCTCCAAACCAGATACTTCACTGAATTTGTACTGAAACAAAGAAGAGTTTCCAGAGGGCAAAGGTGAACTGATTCTCTATGTTGCTCCATTTCACCAAATTGCTCAACTTTCTGACTGCCTTGGCATACGCTTGTTGATGGCAGGTGAAGTGAAATAGCCTTTGCCCAACTAACTCTGAGGCCCAAATACTAAAGGTACCTGAAATCAGTACAACTTTGAGGCCCAAATACTGAAGGTACCTGAAATCAGTACAAGTTTATGCCCCAGGGATTTGACACTCAGGCTCTAACAATCCACATGTCGACTGTTCAGGGATCCTCTCTCAACCTGCAGCAAGGGGATAACAACTGACAATGTAATTATTATGTTTACATACAGAATCTTTTGTTTCATTTTATAATTGTGAAATACAAATGTGTTTGGGGAGAATTTCTACTGGAATAATGAAAAGTGTTCCCTATGTTCAGGAGAAATAATAACCAAAAAAATTTCTTTCCTTCCACTGGAGGGAAATTAACACTTACATTTCAAAATTTCTTTTGGGAAAGGTATCTTCCCACTAATGTACAATCTACTCACTATCCCACACCATGTTCAATGCACTCAAACAACAAACTGGTTTAAGGGGATAATTTTGAGTTTGGGGAATATCTTTTCTTTAAAGTCAGGGCTTTAAGTACAATGGAAGTCAGAATGATTTCTTATAAAACCAGCAATCCCAGAGTGTCACTCTATTTATTCCTTTTTTTTTTTTTGAGAGTTGTCTACACATCCTAGTGAGTTTAAATATGTGATCTCATTTAGATCACAAAAGTATCTGTTCATAGATCTGTATAAATGAGTTTAACATATTTTGCCACAGATATGTGCTGACTGACTTAACTGCTAGAACAAATTACTTTTTCCTTCATATATTGGTAGTTCTGGCAAATGTATGAATTTATGACACAATTTTAAAAAGTCATACTTGCAATTTTTAAAATATTTTCAGGGTTCATGAATCCATTACCTTTATTGTATGAAATGGGCAATTACAATATACATAGAAGAGATTAAACTCTAAAATAAATTTCATATAAAAGTAAAGTCCCAGAATGCAGCAGAACATAAAGAAATTGTGAAGGGTATTAAGCATTAAGTAATGCTGATGGACACCTCTATTAATCTTTCGATTCACCAACAGGACTAATAGTGATAGTATGCATTAATAACAATAAATGAAAGACTTTTCAAAATGGGATGTTTTACACTGGTGTTGGGAGCATCTGTCCAACAGCAAAAAGAGTTTCTAGCACCTAAATGTTAATCAGCTAAGTGACCAAAGGCCAAATGCAGAGTCACTGTGAGCCTGTGGCCAGGATCCCTCACCTCCAAGTTGCAGTAATTATCCCTATCCTGTGGGTTGTTGCACTCGGAGAGAGAGATTGTGTAAACTGTAAAGTGCAGTACAAATGCAAGGTGTTATTATTATTATGACATCAATGTTTTAGCATCCAAATTATAGGGATGGCACACTTATTAGAAACTTGTCTAAATACATATCTTGCATGTATTTAGATTTGCTTTTAATTTCACAGATGTTTCCAGCAGAATGAACTTTAGAACCATTTAGCTTGGTTGCTCTATGGAAGTTGAAATTAGGAAGATGGATTTTAACTTGTTTTCTCTTCTTGCTATAACTAATAATTATTTTAGGAAAATATATATTAAGCTAAGTACTAAGAAAAACTCCTTCAGCAACAGTTTCCAAGGAATGACACATGTGTAGCATATTTGTATTAAAAATTATAAACACCAACTGTCTTCGACAGTTTCTAATTTAAAAAAATTATATAGCATATTTTTGCAGTCATTTGTCAAAGTTTTTATTTGCAGTGATTTGTCAAAATTTTCTTTCCCTGAAAAAGCTTATTCATAACAGCTTGCATAACAAAAATGAAGAAGGTAGGGGAGGAGAGAGGGAGGCTGTAATAAGGCAATACGTAATTCTCATGCATAAATGTATTCCATGCATAAATTCTATTGAAGTACCAGAAAATGGCAGCAGAGATAAGGAAAACAAGAGGTATCAGTTTCTGATTTTCTACTGACTTTGTAGCAAATCAAATCCAAGAAAAAGTTGTGAAATATATCATATTTAACCCCCCCCATCAAAACTGTAAAAACTAACAATAATCCTTCAACAACCAGCTTTTTGTTTTTGCCATTCATATGGTCTTAATCAAAGTAAAGGAAACTGGGGGTTCTTTATGTCTTTTATTGTAAAAGAGATGATAATAACTTTCTAATGCTATCTTAAAATATATTTTTGGGCCCTCCCTGGTGGCACAGCGGTTTAAAGTACAGCACTGAGAATCTAAAGCCGCTTCCGCATGAGTTCGATTCCCGCCTGCCCTGGAGGTGACCACATGGCGCGGCAGACCTCTCCTGACCCCCCGCTGTTCCCCTCAGCAGTGTACTTCGTCGATCTGGCTGTTCTGTTTCCCACTCTGTCTCTGGTGAAGCCTCTCACGGCCCCTGAGCCTCTGTCTGTACCCCAGTTCTGTATGCACAAATAAATAAATCTTTAAAATATATATATATATATATTCGTTTAAAAATATAAAAATGTATTGGAGGTTAGTACTAGCACAAACACACAACTGTTCGCCACAATTTAGGCATTTATGACATTCAGTGAAGGAATCCTATAGTTTTCAGGTATTCTGTAGCTAGTGGCAAACAAGTAAAACCAGGTTTTTCATAGTAAAACAAACTTTCTGAAAAACTTTCTAAAATTCTAAATACAATAAGGCACTTACCTGTCATTAAGGCTCTGCACAGGTACAGTAAGTGATTTGTTTTTATTCCAGACATTTAAACAGGATGAATTGATGAGTATAGGCAAAGAAGTAAAACAATGCACTTTTTCACAGATGTTTGGCATGTCATATCAGAGATTGCATGCCATGTATTAGAGTTCTCCAAAATCTATAGCAAAAGGAAGGAACCTGGGCAAAAAGTCTTGAAGATCTCAAGTGTAAGGATATACAGTAGCTAAAGCAATGGTGATACCACCACCATGTGCAAACATGTGTCTGTAGCTGTAAAACCGCTGGGAATCCCATTTCTGCTTTTAAAATAAAATCCTTCACAGATGCTCTTAAAAACAACTGCTAAATAAACAGTGGTCTAAAAACCACTTCTCTCTTTCTTTTCACATGCAGTCATAAATATAAGGTAGCACCAATCATGAAACTTTATCCTCCATCTTCTATGAATCTACCTGCTTGTTTCCAAATGCTCTCTTTAGATGAACAGGTAAATCTGTGCGGTTTTCAGCAGCAAATCAGGAAACAGACATGGTAAGTGACAATGCTTTGGAGAGATGTTTTCGGATTCACTACATATTTATTGCGTATAGGGTTATGTGCTCTTCTGTTTTCATTCTCTCTTTTCTGTAGCAGGAGTTATATAAAGGACATGAAAACCATACTTTTTCATCATGATACTAAGGTTAATGTCAAAACTATCAACGTAATTCAAACTTTTGCTCAATTATTCACATCTGACAGTCACTAAAAAAAATAAATAAATAAACATTTTAATTTTTTAAATCATCACCCCTGGGGCAAATTTTCTCATGGCTATTTATAAAAATATAGAAGGGGCTCTAAAACCTTAGCATCCACTATAAAACGTTTAAATATATAAAACAATAAGAAATGTGGGGTTTTCCATAGTAGCACAGGCCGACAGTAATTTCTCATTCATTTCCCTTTGCCTAGAGGCTGACAAAATCCCATTCTTTCGTGTCCAGCTCAGACAGTCCTCTTGGAGAACCTAGCCCCATTACAGAAATCAGTCTCTCCTGTGGGGTCCCACTGACATCATAGTCCCAACAAATACAATATGGTGTTACAGTAAGTCACTCATGCGTTTCCCAGCTCAGTCCCTCTAAAGGTGAGTCCCATGCCATAAACACAGCTATCGTGCTCTGTTAGTATATCTGGGACCAAACTGCAGCTCAGGGGTTGTTCATCAAACCCCCCAGAGGGCTGGTCCCTCTACCCTGCTTGTATCTTACTCAGAGGCTGGGCTATGCGTCCCCATCCTTGAAAGCAATGCCGGGGACCACCATAGTGATTTTTTATGGTTAGATTCATAGGAAGCAATAACAACAACTTTGAGACTGACTTATTCATGAAATACTGTTCATGGATCTTGAGGAAACTCAGCTAATAAGAAATGGGAGTCTAAGAACAAAGACAAACTCTCAGCTACAATCTACACACACATCACCTAATGCACTCATTCATCAGAATCACTCAGGAGTTTCACACAACATTATGTGGCA
Organism: Condylura cristata; assembly: GCF_000260355.1. NCBI lineage: Eukaryota > Metazoa > Chordata > Mammalia > Eulipotyphla > Talpidae > Condylura > Condylura cristata. The sequence continues at coordinate 2,403,377 of NW_004567145.1, forward strand.
GCGATTCAGCACCCAGAAATTTTGATTCAGTGGATCTGGAATGCAGCAAGGCATCTTCTTTTTAAATGCCCCTAAGTGATTCTTAGGGATGTTCAAGTTTCAAATGTAACTGCTTAGAAAACCAAATTAATTCTCCTCCTATTTTGGTTTGTTTCCTCACTAATGTACAAAACCAAGTAATCTGATACTGTCTAGAATAAGAAGGGGAGAGAGTTGGTTCCCACCTGTGGACCTATGGGAATATGCAAATATGACTCTCAAGGTACTGCCATGTGCATTGTGATTTATTACATATGCTGATAACCACAGCCACATAAGTCAGAAAGTGGCTGGAAATCCAGAACCTGCCATGGCTCAATAAGGACAGTGACGGTGACCATAGACAAGCTGGGGCAGCTAGTTCTACAACCAAAGACAATGCCTGCCATTGAAACAGCTAATAAAATGTCAAGGCCACACTGTTCTCTTGGGCTCCCGACCTGCATCTTTCACCCCTCTTGGGCTTTTCCATCACTCAACCCCTGCTGGATCCTGCTCTGGGAGCATCATAGCTGCTTTGAACCAATTCAGCATCTGTCCAGGCTTCCAAGTCAGAAGCACATGTGTCCTCTGGGAGTCTCTATTTCTTATGCCTGTGACACATTTGTCAATTTATTCTGCCTCCAGGTCAGCAGGAGTCACTTCTGTGCCCTCACTACTCTTGCTTCCTGTCTCTCCTGCAGCAGTGACCCATCTTCCCAGTCCACTGCCTCTACAGTCCAGCCCCCATATTACTACCAGAGTTGTCTTTCTAAAATGCCAAACACATCACTAGCTCTTGGCCGTGGCTCCCTCAGTGATCCTCCTTTCTCACAGGAGGATTTAAACTTATTGATGAAACACAGCATCCCTGTCTACTCATCTCATGACACTCGAACCCATGACACAGAGCTCTCTCTCTCTGCTACTGCCAGAACTCCTCTTGAAATACGTTTCACATTTGGGAAAAACTCCACAGCTTTTTGCAGGCTCAAATGAATAATTCCATCCATTTGGACTTTACATGAGTCCTTCCCAGGGTGGAATTAACAACAAAGATTAACATCAGAAGATTTCTTTACCCTGCACAGAATTCTATCATTGTTTCTATGACATTGTTTCATACTTGTTATCTTCCCCTAGATAACTCTTCCCCTAATTGACTGCCAGATTTAGGGAAAGTACCAAGTTGATTCATTCCTACATCTCAAAATATGGCTGGAACAAACATCTCACTGTGGCTCCAACATTAAAAAAAAAAAAATGCAAATAACACCCTAAGGGGTAATAGGTAGCAATACTTGTCTCTATGCTCTCAGGGCAAACAATAGTGGTTAACTTATGTAATTATTTGATCGGGGCCATGCGTGCTGGCCCCTAGCAACATAGTGCAATTGTGCACTAGGCATTCCCATCTAAAATTAGTCCCCTAAAGTTCAATTTGAAAATTTTTAATGAAAGATTTCAGAGATACTCAGAAAATACTAGGATTTTCTGGGTCTTTCCCTGAGAATCCACCAGAATGGGATAGAATATGGTGCAAAGGGAAATTCTAATTCCCTCCCTGCTAGTTTTTATTAACTATTGATATTTTCTGAAACAAACTGCTGAAATTTAGTAGGAATAACATTTATTTTAAGCATATGGGGTTCACAAATGCTTAGTCATCAGGGCAGGCAAGTGATACTATACATTAAGGCCTTCAGAGATTAAAATGTCAAGTCCAGCACTGAGCTTCTAACAGGGCTAAGCAAACAGTCACTTTTGCTCAATGGCCCTGAGCATTTCCTCTACTACCAGCTGGTGTAGGGAATTTTCTACACAATTGAATAAATTGTATCTATCTAACTGAATGCGTAGAGTAACTTTCCCTAGTTACTCTGAAACAGTGAAATTTTCAGTTAAACTGGTTATCAGACAAAACTTTGAACGCTTGGATCCTTGCTTAAATTCAAACTAACCAGCTTATGTCCATGGGTTGATGGCAGATGTTCCTTAGAGGAGTAGAGCCAACTGTTGGAATTTTCCTAAAGATACCTTTTCAGAGAAAAATGAGAAAGGAGGTATGGGTCTAAACTATGACATCAGATAGAATAGCCAAGCTAAGAAATTTGTTCAAGTCCATACATGCTGATGGTTCAAGAGTAAGCCAGGACTAAATAAATGAGACAAAAGCATTTTTTAGAATAAAATCAAATTTCTCTAAGTGACAGAAGAAACAAGATGGAATATATTCAGTGCAGGTCTCAGGAACAGATTCTAGTTTTTAAATAGCCATCTACATGGAAATAATGTATGGGCAACCATAACTTAGATCTTTTGATCTTTTCTCAGTTAGTAAAACCTAACTTTAAACAAGCCCAGTTATACTCTGTGTACCAAATCCTCATTAAACACGCACACACCACACCTTTCACAGCAAGCCATTGGTAGGGGGAGGAGTGATTTCTTATATGGGTTCCCAACTAAGTGTCCTCAACATTTTGATGCTGTCTCGATTTTAGGGCCTAGGGCACCACATAGGATTTTCTTCTCTTATACACCCATAATCATCAATTTAATATTAGATTTGGTTTACCATTCCTGTCAACAAAGCTTCAGACACTAGCTGCTGGTCCTGGAGCTTGAAAGAAAACAAGTATATTTTCTTATTAAACAGGGTGACGCTCCCTGTAAAAACAGCTTAGTACATGTTAGTGCTATCACATGAACCAAACCTAAGTACGTAGTACAATGTATTTTGGCAATCAGCTTCTTCAAACTAAGAAGTTTTTGAAAAACTATGGACAACAAAAGTAAAGGTATGGAGCTAGGTATGATGGTTAAAAGTCAATTGGAGTTAATAGCCAGTCACTGCTAGACAGAGCTAGCTGGGGGTAGAATGGGCTGGACATACACTGCTAACTTCCTTCTCAGATTTGAACAGCAAATTCTGAATACTTAGTGACTGACTTAAAGATCCACACTCTGAATCACAGAAGTAATTAATAGAAATCATTAATATTCTTCTCACCCCTTTCAACCTGAACACTTAAGAAACATCCACTGGATTCAGAAATGAAGGCACAAAGATCTGTGCTGGCAGGTGCTGTGTCACTTTACAGGGAGCTGGGAGGAGAGGACAAGCCTTTTATTTCCAGCTAGGCCTAAACATGTTCCTCTGGCTTGATGTCCCTGAAGAAAGAAGAGCCACCGTTTCAGGTATAATTCAAAAACCCAGTGTTTGCTTCTCTCAAAATGGTCCAGTCCTCCTGAATCAGGAATGTCCTTAGAGGTGAGGCCAGGGCAGCTCACAAAGCTGAGAATTCCTGCATCCTTGGAATACCACCCAGGAGTTCTCTAGAGCAACACCTTTACCTTTCCATTTTGCAAGAGCAAAGGGCTTGCTCAACATCCCTCCAGCAATCTCCTAGTTCATTGTTGATTTGGTGACCAAATGCCTTCAGACAAGGACAGCAGACAGCTCCAAGTCTCACACAAGGTCCCTCCCCATGGCCTGGTGCCTTTCTGTCCCCTCTTATCATGAGACACAGATGCTCCTACACCTGAAAAACAGAACTCCCACAAGTACTGGAGCTGAGGGTTAAGGGAGGCAGAGAAGGCTGGGTTTGAATCCTATTTCTGCCTCTTACTAGCTGTTGGAGAGTCAATTTTACTTCTCGGTGCCTCGGTTTCTGCATATATGAGAATGCTCACTTCATATGCTGCATGAAAGGATTAAAATGACACTTAAAACAGATTCTATTAGTACAATTAGAATGAAAAACACCATAGTTTAGAACCAAACTAATCTCTCTATGAGTAAGTTTTCTGGAATAAAACTGACTGGATTGTTTGATTTGGTATTTTAACATTTCTTGTAAAAAGATCAATTCTTGTGTTTTTAATAATTTGTTCCTTAAAATTTGGTCATTTTTTTGTTACTTAAAATGGCACTTGTTCACCTATTCTCATTATTTTATTCAAGAGGATTCAGTTTTAAGCCAATACAGGACAGCCAAGCAAATTAAGTGGTATTTTTTTCCCCTCACAAACCTGCAAGCACTAATAGCTGTTTCAAAGGGTAGTATCAAAAACCAGAATATTTCTGCTGTGAGAAACCTGATGCTCAATGCCTTTGCGGCGCTAAGAGTTTAATTTAAAGTATAGGGGTCCACTGAGCAGAAAGGGAGTTTCACCATACACCTTGAAGACCCCACTACCAGCAGATTTCTGCAGCAGGACTAAGCCTGCCAGCTTAAATCAGAAAGGAGGAACCCCTCAGGTGTCCAGAGCAGGAAAACTTTCCACTAGGACACAGAGAAGAATAATCCATTATTATTCAAATCACCCCACCCCTTCACTCCCATGTATTGCAAGGTTCCAAAAGAGCTCTTTACAATGGCAGGTTATCTTTCTGGACATTCTACCAATCATTCAATTGGCTGCCCAATTGAATCACGCAAAAGTTTTTTTTTTTTTTTTAATCCTGAGGCTCATGTCACTGCAGAAAAATGAAATCAGCATGTTGCCAGACGTCGTTTTCTTTCTTTATTTGTTTAAATCCCAAGTGATTCTACCATGCAACAAAGTTTGGGAACCATTACTTTACACCTTAAAACTCCCCCAACAAATGCTCTCAGCACTAACTCAACTCTGGCACAAATGACATCAACGGCAAGCACAGACCTGACTCTTGGAGCCCTGCTGCGCGATTTTGAAATTGTGCAATTAAACTTTCTGAGGCATGTTTTTCATGTCAAGTGGGTTTATGGTCGGTAGTCACGAAGCCAGACTCGCTCATGTTTGGTCTGGACATTTTGGCACACGTGAACCACGGACATCAATCAGGTTTTTTTTTTTTTTTAATTAAGTTTAAAATTTGGGTTGGCCCAATTTCAAAGCTTTCCAAAAGCTAATTTAATTATCCCAAAGAGAAGCCCTCAGAATTTTGAGAGGGAGTTTTCTGTGAGCCCTCTATTAAAATACGATGGGGACTTAGCTACGGGAGTCAGCACCGGGGCCAGGTAGTCACGCTGCAGTAAGTTCCAGGCTCTGTTCAGTTTCACTACAAAGTCTAGAGCCAGGACCAAAGGGCTGCAGGTGTTGGACAGGTCTTGCGAATGCCCGGGAAGTCACCCCTTAACTAGACCCAACGGGCAAAGGAAGGCAGCTTCGGGCTAGCAGGAGAACTCGAATGGCGTGAGGTCTGCGACTACCCACGGGTCCGACCCCACCCATCTTGTCAAAGAGGAAACTAAGTCCTCCCTTCCCAGCAGCCACAGGTAGTGACAGAGACTAGTTTTCGGGCCTCACAGTGTGAGACTCCACACCCGGGAAAAGGCTTGCAGAGACCTGCGGGCGGGGCCGGGACCAGGCTGGCCAGGCGGGTTCCAGCGAGCCGGCTTCGGGGTGAGCCATGGGTAGAGAGAGTTGGCAAGGGGGTTCTGGTCGGGAAAATGTCGGTCCGGGAGGTGGTGGTGGGTCTCGAATTTCCGCCCATCCTTCTGCGGTCCTCAACCCCAGGGGCCAGTGGTAAACCGTAGAACCTGGCCCTTTTTGCCGACAGAGCGGGCGCACGTGCTGAAGCGCTAGCTGGCACCGTCGGGCCCCCCCAGCACCGGACGCCGGAGCGCACCGACCGGGTGCGGGAGCGCAGGAAGTTAGCAAGAAAGTTGCAAGCGCTGCGGGGGCGCAGAGCTCCCGGGGTGACGGGTCCCACACTCCGCCCACAGTCCCGAGGCCCCGTGCGCCCCTGGGCTCCCCTACGCCCGCTGCCCCAGACTCGCCCAGCCCAGAAACGAAACGTCCAATTCCTCCCACGGTCCCGGCCAGAAGCGCAACCGATCTCAAGGAAGCAGGAAAGGAGGGGCGGGCGGCGGGCCGGTGCGGCGCTGGGGCCAGGCCGGCGCGGGCGGGAGCGGCAGGGAAGGCGGCGGGACCCGCGGGCGCGCCCTTACCTTTCTTCTCCTCTAGCGCCGGGCTCGCCGGGAAGCGCGCGGCCAGCAGCAGCAGCAGCAGCAGCAGCGGGACCCCCGCCGTCCCGCAGGGTCGCATCGCTGCGCGAGGCACTGTCCGCTTTCCGCAGAGGAGTCGCGGGAGCCGGCGGCGGTGCGCTGTGTCGGCGGCCGTGAGGCGGGGACTCGAGCGGACGCTGGGGGCCGGTCCCGTCGCCGGGCTCGGGAGGCGGAGGCGCGAGGCTCTGGGCTCGCTCCGGACGCGGGTGCCTGGCCGCCGGCTCGCACACCGTGCTGGGGGCGGAGGCTGTCGGGGCTGCCCAGAAGGCTGGGGGCGGTGGCGCGGGAAGGCCGGGCTGGAAGGAGGAGGGACCAGGCGGAGGAGGAGGGATAGGGAGGAGCAGGGGAGGAGCAGAAGGCCAAGAGGAGGGAGGAGGAACAGTGGCTCCAACTGGGCAGGACCGCCTGGGAGGCTGAGGAGCTCTGGCTGTCCCGGACTAGAGCGCAGAAAGGAGCGGGGCTGGGGACCGTGCGTGGGCGCGAGGGGTGTCCTCACAGTCATTTCCGAGTGGACGTTCCCTGTGCGGTCTTTCTGGACCTGGGCCTCACTGACTTGCTTTGCTATTTGCGTGACCCTGCCTCTGTGGGGGCGAATTTGTGCCAGGGTCCCCATTTCCCCTCTCCTCACTCCAAATTGCAGAGCAGACTTACCAACTCCCCTCAGTTTCAAGACAAGATAATGGCACAGATAATGACCCTTTATACTGGCCTTCAGCTTCTCTATAACACCCAGGGATCCAAAAACTTAGCACTTCACCTGGTGTAAGTTGGCTCCCCCCCCCCTACAACCCCACATCCACATGGCAGGAGGTCCAGGCACCTGAGGTGGCTGTCAAGCACCAGTCAAGTACCCTCAAACTCATCTGAAATAAGTGCACACAATGAGGGCCTTAAGAAATGCTTTTTGAATAAGTGTCTGCGAACAAAGGGAGCCCTGAGCATTTCACCTGCCAGGAACCAACCAGGGACACCTGAAAAGTGATGATGTGCTATATATTACTTTGCAAAAGTTCAGTGCTAAGAAAAAAGGTTTGACACACTAGTGCAGATACTCTTAGAAAAGTTAGTACCCCTGGATCTGGAGGCAGTCTTGTGCCAATCAAGCACGAGAAATGCCAGGGTAATTCACTAAAGATTTGGTGAATTACCAAAAAAAAAAAAAAATTAGGATTTCCCCTGCTGAGGGAGCTTCCGCTAAATGCCAACACCCACTGCTCTTTTGCCTAAAAGACAAATGTATTTTGGCCCATACTACCACCAGATCCTGTCCTGTCCTCACAAGACTCATAGTGACTTTTGGACTTGTTTTTTTCAGTTTCCCCTGCTTAAATAAAAATTATAAATTTAGAATGAGCTGAACCAGTCCCTTTTCTATGGCTAAAAGAGGAGATTTTTGCATCTCTCTTTAATATGCAGCAGTGCAGAGTGCAGCTCTCCTTCCTACTAGGAGGACCTGCAGTTTTTTCCTATGAATTTAAGTCATTGGTGTTTCCTTTGCTTTTTTTTTAAGATGTATTTATTTGTGCATACAGAACTGGGGTACAGGCCAGAGGCTCGGGGCGCCGAGAGGCTTCACCAGAGACAGAGTGGAGAGCAGAACAGACAGATCTACGAAGCACCCTGCTGAGGGGAGCATTGGGGGGGGGGGGGGGTCAGGAGAGGTCTTCCTTGCCCTGTGGTCACCTCCAGGCAAGCAGGAATCGAACTCACAAGGAAGTGGCTTTAACTTCTCAATGCTGTGCTTTAACCCGCTGTGCCACCAGGGAGGGCCCTGTTTCCTTTGTTTTAACAAATCTGGACAGCCCCTGAGCCCTTCGAGTTTCTGGAGAAATCCAGGAAGATTCTGAAAGCCATGTGTTTGGTTCTCTCCACATGTTCCAGACAAGGACTTGCAACCCTTTAGGGCAAAAACAAAACAGAAAAACAACACAACTATGGAAGTAACACAAATGAAAGAATGTTAAGGAGAAAAACAGCAGTGGATATAGGATGAAGCTGAGAGAAATGAGACTTCCAGAAAAACTCTGTAAGCTCCTGTGGACTTACTAGGCAAAGCCAAAATCTTGTCTTTAAGCCCTTTGTCAAGGAAATACAGTGGTTGGCACAAGTCATATTACCCATCAGTGGAGCTACTAATAACTTCTCCTATGTGTCCCCAAAGCAGTCAAGGTATGAGATTTCAAGTTCACACTAATGACATTATTCTAATAGATAGCTGGGACCTCTGCAGCATATTATAATATCCTTTGTTTTGATCTGCAGCATCTCACAAAGCAGAGCTTTATGGTGACAGTGACTCAGGAGAGAGGATGATGCTTTATGTGCACAAACCTATACTGGTGATTCCTTTGATGGAGAAGAATGGATGGGCCCAAGTTCTTACAGGGACACTTGTGTGAAATCTGCTTCTCCCCTGGGAGGGCTGAGAGGGCTGACTCTCTAGATGATGCATGATCTTTGACAGATGTTAGAGTGCATGGATATTCATGGTACATGTAAGGAAAAAACAGTATGGCCAAAATGGCAGAAATGACTCCCTCTTGAGAGGAACACATTTTGTTCACACTGGTCTCTCGCAAGGTGGCTACTTGGTACTTGGTTCTCTGCAGAGTGATATTCAAGCTACCTACCAGACAAAGGCTTTGCCACAGGAGCAGACTAACTCCATTGTCCCAAGTAATGATCAGAAATAAGCCCCTCTGGCCACTCAGGAGTTGCTACACTTGTTTTCTGCCTTAGAGCAAGATGATACTGTGGCTTGGAGCTTTGCAATAAATAACACGCCCAAAGCACAATAGTCCAGGCTTGAACCCAAATCCTGGCCTCAGTTTCATCACTCTCATACTGCAACTTTTGGGACTCTGAGCAAACAGGGACTTCAGAACTCCAAACACATTTTTTTGGAAACATTTTAGAGAAGGTAAAAGCAAAGTTTCTGCTGGCCCAATTGATAAAACATCCAGGCATACTATATTAGCAAGTATATGCTGAGGCTCTAATGTTTCCCACATTAAATCTCAGAAGGCCTATTAATCTTCCTTACACTGGCTGTTCTTTCCCTTTGCCAGATACACATTGGAAATAGTTTTTTTCTTACTCTGATGAGAAGTTTTCCTATTAGCTTTCTCAGTATTTTAAAAAGAGTTTAATCTTTCCTAAAAGGAAGAAGACCGTGAATCCCCTGACACTATATAACTTGTGGAAAGGGAAGAAACAGGTTATTTGCTTGGATTCAGATGAAGTTTTAGCTCAGACAAGTGGCATTTCACCACCTGTTTCCCCTGGCCTTTGAGGTCAGAGCAAGTGTTGATGAGAAATACCAGGGTGGCAGATTTGGGAATTGCAAACATTATTTTCTATAAACTACTAGAGCTATCTATTAGTGAACTGAACTGCCTCCCAGAAAATGGGTTTATCCATCATCAGAAAGGTTGTTAGGCTGGAATAATGCACTAAGGGGACTGTGGAATTGGGATTTAGTTCCCTTCCAATCTTCACATTCCAGAAGAACAGATTTCTAAAGCAGATCTCTATTGCAATGTTTGTGCTTTCCTAAAGAAATGTTTTAAAATGCCATAACTATGTTGTGACAGGTTTGCCTTTTCCTTGGGGAAGAAATTAGATAGAATCAGGTAGCTGGCTGCCAGGGGTTGGAGGGAGACTTATCATTCAGCTGTCTGTCCTTTGCAGTTTTGTGAGGGGAAGATCAGTAATGGGCCAGACACTGAGTCTCCTCAGTGCCCCTGGGCTGATTTTTTGTCACCTACCTCGTTTATTCTCTCTCTGAGTCAAATTGCAGTTGTTCCCCTTTACCCCTGATTTTGATTTCTTCTGTTCCAGTTACCTGTGGTCAATTAAATCAAACAATTTAAGGCATAGTTTTGCCAATCATTTGAAATCTTTGTATACAATGTCATTTCATAAAAAGAGAAAACAATCAAATGAAACTTTACATCTACATATTTATACATATAAATCAAACATTAATTAAGTACATACATACACACACACACACACAATTAAAAATGAATGGCTAGGAGAAATGGAATCTTACTGTAGAATTGAGAACAAAGCCCTGTCCATCACTGTATGGTGCTTGTGCAAACACCATGTACATGACCTGACCTTGAGCTGGTGTGAGAGGAAATGAAGTGCGGTAGTGGAGATTTCAATATCATTGCTTACCTTACAAATCAGCACGTTTTGTCTGATTTAGTACTCATTTATAATAATTGTCTGTAATACATAATCCATTACCTCTTTGGTTTCATGACACTCACAAGAACACATCTGAAAAGGAAAAAGTTTCCCAAAAGGAGCAACATTCCCCTCTTTTAGAAACAGGAAAATTTTGATATTTTCTTTAACTGAAGATAAACAGTAGTTCTTGGCATAAAACATTTACTGCAGGGGGTGGAGTGGGGAAGTGCACAGGACTATGGTGATGGCACATGGGTGACTTGGCGATGGGACCCCATGGGGATTACAATTTAGATGAAAATAAATGTACAAAATGATGTAAAAATAAACTATTATATTTATAAAAAATAATTGTCTGTAATAAACTAATATATGATAAAAAGTGTGCTTTATTAGGGAATAACAAAGGAGATATTTGGGGGCACTTTATCTATTTTATAATTTAATAACTTTATATACTATACTTTGTAATAAAGTCTATGTAATAAAGGTCATGTAGCAAAGGTCAACTGTCAAGTTTACATCCTTTTAAACAGGAATTCAAAGTCCTGCACAAATTGAGAGATAATTCTATCATCTTATTTTTCTTCACAAAGAATATCAATGCAGATAATAGTTCTTTCATGCTTCATTTAATTTTTTTTTTGTAAATGAATGGACCTTATTTTCAAATAGGTCAAAAGGCCAGTAAATCTCCTACCTTAAGTTGTTGGCTTTATGCAACAAAGGTACTTTAGAAGAGAAGAAATCACTTTTGAGAAAGTCTTCAGAAATTTGAGTCAAGGGACATCCTTAGATGGTGCCAGGTATTCAAGGTCCACAAGGGGGAGAATATTGTAGGTTAAAAATTATCAAGCAGGGTGGGCCCTCCCTGGTGGTGCAGCAGGTTAAAACATAGCACAAAGAAGGTTAAGCCACTTCCGCATGAGTTCGATCCCCGCCTGCCCTGGAGGAGATCCACATGGCACCGCAGACCTCTCCTGACCCGCCTTCTGCTCCCCTCAGCAGTGTACTTCGTGGATCTGCCTGTTCTGCACCCCACTCTGTCTCTGGTGAATCCTCTCACCCTCCGCATCTCTGGCTTGTACCCCAGTTTTGTACGAATAAATAAATAAATCCTAAAAAATAATAATCAAGGGTTAGAGAAATTCAAAATAAATTGTTCTTTAATTTCTGCAATTGAGTGGCAAATTTGAAATTCTTGTCATTAATTTTGTAGGACTGAAACAAAAGAAAGCCTGAGTCACTGAAACTTAATTGGGAGGAACCTGGGATTAGAGCCCTGTCTTTCAGAGATGCAGGGCAAAGCACCTGCCTAAATAGATGTTAAAAGGAGAGAGAAATATTAGCAATGGATTTTATTGATAAAATAAAACACAATATTTTCAGGCTGTTAGGTATATTATTAAAATTCAGAGCTGGTATTTATTCTTCACTCAATTATTGAATCTTAGTGAGTCTAAAGTGACTGAGAGACAGAGGTTAATTATCAATTTCTGCCCTCATAGTACTTACAGTCAGTCTGTGAAAAAAAGAATGTCCCCTGACCAGGGGTGTCCTTGCATGCTTCTTTGCATAAGGAAACTTCCTCTTCATCCTTAGTTATCATCTTCACTGATTTCTCAACACCATCAAAAAAATAGGATGTCAAACATTCTCGTGTTTGCATATAGGAAGATCACTATGTCACTAGAGATGAGTGAGATTTTCTGACAGTGTAACAGTAGTTCTGTCACCTGGTAAGATCGCTTGGCAAGTGCTTACCTATCCTTCCTAGGAATCTTGCTCCAGACCTGTTAGTGTAGTTCAGTAGAGATGTAGAGTATCCCTCAGGACCTGTCACCCCATCCCACTGGGAAGGTAGAAATTCCCTCTGGCTCTCCATAGGATTCTGTACATTTTACTTCTGGGCTGAGACCTTCAGAAGCCAGGCATGCTTCTCTCTGTATAGTGGGCTGGTGGTGTTTATAGGGTGGCTTCCTCCCTAGCCTGAGCCTAAGGTGAGTGTGATGAACAGGAGCAGACTCCTCATGGAGAACAGTAGGTGACACTACATGATGATTGTGAGAGATATTTAGACAGGCTTGCAGAAGATTAGGTACTTTCTGTTTTTATATTTTTAAATCTATTTATTTATGCATACAAGAACTGGGATACAAGCCATAAGTGCAGGGGATGAGAAGATTCACCAGAGACAGAGTGGGGAACAGAACATGCAGATGTACTAAAATACACTGCTGAGGGGAGGTATGGGTGGGTCAGGAAAGGTCTGCCAAGCCAGGTGGGTCACCTCCCTGGCTGGGAATTGAACTCGTGCTCCAGTGGCTGCAAATCGTAAATCATAGTGCTATGCTTTAATCCATTGTGCCACTAGGGAGGACCCTGCTCGTGTTATTTCTTACTTCATTACAACCTATCTTAATTTATAGAAGGAAGCTAGCAACCCCTTGTTACATATTTAAATTACTGAGTGTATACTTTATATTAAAGTATATATTTTGGTTGATATTAAGAATCATGCAGTACTTCTATAACAAATACATACTAATGTTATGCACACATTAGGTATCACACACATAGTTCGAGGTAGGATGTGGAAGAAACAAATGAATAAGGAACTGAAAATTGTCATCAACCAAATGTCACCTTGAGTATGTTTAATTCTTCCAGTGTCTCCAACTAAGCTCCCAATTTTCTTCCTTTGAAGGTTGTCACATGTGTTGCCACGGAGGACTGGTAAGACTTGGAACATGGTAGGCAAGATATGAGCACATAGCACTTGACAAAAACTGCTTGTCATGTGTTTCTTGAGGCTTGTAGGTTACATATATAACATTCTTTCCCACCACCGAGATTTCCTATCCTTGTTACATGTACACAGAGTAATAAAAAAAAACCAGTTCACGAGCCCTGAGTCCAGCTGTGAAGTGTGACCCATTAGATTTCTCCTTCAGTTTGTGTTCAAGGTCATATGAAAAATCCAAACATTAAATTAGTCTTAATATTTTGTTGAAAAAGGAATACTCCTGTGGTGTCCTAATGGCACAGCTAGCAACAGTGATTTTCCTGCCCCCCTGAGATTTCTAATTATGAACTTTGAGGACCAGTGTTGTTTCTTGCTTTCAAAAGAACTGCTATTTGTTATAGCAGCTGCAAGGAGAAAAGGGTCATGAATGTCCCAGAGCGGGCTGGCACCTCTGCCTGTGCTCACACCGCCTGCAGATGGACAGGCTAATAGGCCGGCCACGCATGCCATCCACTGGCACGCTGGCCTGGCTGGAGGGCTCCACGGTGGTACCACACAATAGCTCCCAATTGTCTTTCTTCAGAGGTGGCTTTGAATCTCGCTTCCCTTCCGGCATGTGGGGGTGAGGAGAAGTCTTTATTCCAGACTGATTTTGGGATCTCAGTGCAGCTGTTTGGACACCCTTTGGCTGTGCTGATACAGTAGAGACTTTGAGGTCAAGTGCAGAAGATGATGGAGAGGCTGCTCGGTGCTCTGAGGGTCACTGCAAAGACTGGAGGCAGATGCTCCTGGAACCCCAGGCCCACCTGCTCTTGGGAAGGTTTTGACCTTGAAGAGTTAGCTGACCCAGGGATTGGCTGGATGTTAACCCTGCTTTTTCGCCACACAGGATGCAAAGTTTCACATGGTTGCTGGTTTCTCACTGGCCCAGAGTTGATAGGTTGCCTCTTTGTTTCTTTAAAGATTTATTTATTTATGTATACAGAACTGGGGTATAGGCCAGAGGTGCAGGGGCAGTGAGAGGATTCACCAGAAACAGAGTGGGGAGCAGAACAGGCAGACTGCTGAAGTACACTGCTGAGGGGAGCAGCGGGTGGGTCAGGAGAGAACTGCTGCCCCATGTGGTCACTTCCAGGGCAGGTATCTAACTCATGCTGAAGTGGCTTTAGCTTCTTAGTGCAGTGCTTTAACCCACTGCGCCACCAGTGCAGCTCCTTTACAATGTGCTAATCAGGATTTTTATGTAACTATTCTTTACATTTTTGCCTGTTTTTCCCCTGCATAACTCTTTTTGTTTCTCTTTTAATCTTTCCTTTTTTAAATGTGGAATTGGATGCTGTTTTAGCTGGGGAGAATCGAGTTTTCCCTCATCTTGGCAGATTAAAGGAGGGGAATATTGGTAGCTGTCCCCCCATCCCCTTTTCTTTTCTGAGATTTGGTAAGTTTTCTTAAATTTGCTTTCATGTCGTTTGGCTAGATTTCCTACACTCTCTTTTCCTAGCTTCTGCCAAAAAGAGGGTGGACCCAAAAATCTCTAGGGACATTGACTTGGGGGCCTCTCTTCCTACTGTCATGGACTGCTGTGTTGTCTCTGGCCACCTGGAGAGCTGCAGTTGAGCTTGCCAACCCCACTGTGCAGGCCTGGCTCTCCCTTTACCCACAGGGATGTGTCCTGGGTGGTTTCTCAGCTAGGTGTCCAGATTCCTCTTCTCCCTAACATGTATATTGCTGAGACTTGCCTTAGACTGAGCCAGAGCACCTGGTCAACCTTCTCTGAGGGTAGGGCTTAAGCTTCCCTCCACTTGCAGATCCCTCTTGTTTTACCGGGGCACCTTTACTTGGCCTCAGGAGCGCAGTGATCCCAGGCTTAGATAAAGACTAAGATAAAGTCTGAGGTGTCAGACAACTTCAAGTACAGTGATATGCCTTCCCCTGAACTTGAGGTGATGGGCCCTCTTAGGTATGGAGAGAAGCTCCCTTCTGGAAAAACACAGAACTTCTACTTCATGTTGGGGTCCATGTGCTTGTCCCTGTGGGATCTCTCTTACACATCACACGCCTGGCCCTGAGCAAAGGTAATTAGGCCTCCTCTGTGAAGGGACTGTTGATTAGCCAGGACTGGCTCCAGGGAGGGTTGCATGTCTTCAAGGTGGCTCCTACACAGATATCACCATCTTTTCTCTCTCTGGCAGCAGCAGGGAGGCTTTGGCCACTCCCATCGATTTGTCACCCCTCCACCAACTGGAGCTGTGTATGGGGTTGTGGAGGTTAGACCTTTGCAGTATTTCTGTTACAGGGCAGGGAGAGAGGGGCACCCCTGAACCCCCAAAACTGCCTGTTCTAAATAGGTCCTGCCATCTGCTGCATCAAGACAAAACATGTAAGACTTTAATGAAAAGGAACTTTAAAACAATGAGTATACAACACAGAAGACAAAGAATATAATTTCTAAATCAAACACCCGAAATTACCCATCCCCTAGTGGGCAAAAGTCCACAAAAAAGGTATTGGTACAAAGCAAGGCCTGAAAGCCTGCCACAAGACTAAAGCACTCCTGGCCGGGACCCATAGAAGAGGTTCAGAAATTGCCAGACAAATCTGGGAGGAAAAGAGCACAATCAAAACTAAGATAAAAGCTGCCATAGTCAACCTCCCCACTGGTCTCTCACCTACATCCGTTTCAACCAGCACAGGGCCAAGAAACAGGCACGGTTTCTTCATCACATGTGCTCTGCTCCACGTGACTTCCTCAGGTATCCTTCTGTCTCTCCATCCTCTTCCTTCATCAGAATCCTTCTCTCCTTTTCTCTGCTCAGCTCCACCCTCCTTCTGGGTGGGGCAGGGAACCTGGAACTTCCCCTTTTCCTGGAGATCACCTGTTATATTTCCACATCTTGTTTGGGGCCAAGAAGAACAGGGTGACAAATCATTGGGAGGTGGCCAAAGCCTCCCTGCTGCTGCCAGAGAGAGAAAAGATGGTGATATCTGTGTAGGAGCCACCTTGAAGACATGCAACCCCCTTCCCCCCCTTGGAGCCAGTCCTGGCTAACCAACAGTCCCTTCACAGAGGAGGCATAATTACCTTTGCTCAGAGCCAGAGTATGACCATTGGCAGGTTCCAGTTAAATGTGAGGTTGCCTGATATACATGACAAACTCCTCAGTCATCAAGCTTGCACCTGTGCTCTGCTGAGAGACATCTGTGATGGGCAGTGCCTAGTGCTGGATCCCTAAATTGTTGGAACAGGGTCCAGCACACATTAAAAGGCAGAGACTGCCAGGAGACAGGTGTACCATCAGCTCATTGCTATTTAGAGTAATCAAGTAAGGAAGAAGAGTCGGATCTGTGTGGTCTAAGTGACCTGTGGGGCTCATAAGAAGGAGCAGTTGAGTGCATGGAAGAGGCAGCCATTTGGACAGGGGTCTGAGAGTGGGGGCCTCAGACACCTTGGAGACAGCCCTGCCATAGGTAACAGCGGGGAGGCAACATGGCTGGGATTCCATGGTTAATGGGATGGGGCAGAAGCTGAGGTCACAGAGGAAGGGGACTGCAGGGCCTTGAAAGGATATTGTAATGTTTTTGGCTCCTTGAAAATAGATGGGTGTAGATGGCAAAACTTTGAAGAATCTTGACTGGATCCCTCCTCGAAAGCATTGAAGGCAGATAAGAGGTTGTGGGTGTAATCCAGATGATAGGTGAGCCTGCTGGAAGCTGTGGGCGTGTTGAGACATAATCAGATTTTGGATGTACTTTGAAGGAGGGGTCAGCAAAAATTACTGAAGAATTAAATCTGGGGTATGAGAGAAAGATGAGGAACAAGGAGGATCCACAGCTCTTGGTCAGCAAGTAGATGATGGTGTTCTTCACTGGAATGTAAAGTAGAGTGGGGGAATTTTGGAAGGCAGAAGAAGTCCAGGAGTTGGATTTTGGTCCTATTAGATGTGAGGGAAATACTTAAAAGACTTCCAAATGGAGCTATTGGAGAAGGAGAGGGTTACATGAGTCTGAGCTTCAGAATAGCTCTAAATACTGGGGTCATTAATAATATATGGCTGCTACTTTTAGCCTTGAGATTGTGTTTATGAAGGGATTAGAAGAGAATATAAATGGGAAGGAGACCTGATTGGAGTGCTGAGCCCTGGAGCCCTGGGAGCCCTGCAGATAAGGAGGAAGAGGCAATGATGAAGAAGGAGGGTAGATTTACTGTCCTGAGGCAATTGGGGAGTGGGTTTCAAGAGGAGGTTTAATCAACTACATCAAAAGCCTGAGATTCTTGACCTCAGTGGAAAATGGCATTGGAATGGTGTCTTTACCAAGGAATAATTTCACAGCAGTGTTGGGACAAGGGTCTCCTTGAAGTGAAGTTTTCGTTAGAATTTTAACACATTTTTATGAATCTGTAGGAAGTATTGACATCCTTAAAATACTTTCTCTTCTTCTGGGCTCTCCCTGGTGGCACAATGGGTTAATACACCATAAATCTCTCCTAAGCCACTGCAGTTAGATCCCCAGCAAGGGAGCTGACCCATATGGTGTGGCAGACCTCTTCTGACCCGCCCACTGCTCCCCTCAGCTGTGTATTTTGTCTGTTCGGCTCCCCACTCTCTCTCTGGTGAATCCTCTCACCCACCATACTTCTGGCCTGTGTCTCAGTTCTGTAAGCATAAATAAATAAATCTTAAAAAAAAAAATACTTTCTTG
>NW_004567145.1:2429431-2438914 GCF_000260355.1 Condylura cristata
GTTTTCAGTCCTCAATTCCTATGCAGGCTTGGACGCGGTGAGCTCGGCGTCTTTACTCTGCTGCCATCTTCCGAAAGTCTCTCATACTTTTTTTTTTTTTAAGATTTATTTATTTATTCATACAGAACTGGGGTACAAGCCAGAGATGCGGAAGGTGAGCGGCTTCACCAGAGACGAGTGGGGAACAGAACATGCAGATCAATGAAGTACACTGCTGAGGGGAGCAGCGGGCAGGTCAGTAGAGGTCTACTACGCCATGTGGATCTCCTCCGGGGCAGGTGGGGATCGAACTCATGTGAAAGTGGCTTAAGCCTCTTAGTGCAGTGCTTTAGCCTTCTGCACCACAGGGAGGGCCAACAAAACATACTTTTAATATGAAAGCACTTAATAGAATAGTATGCAGAGAGACAGATGAGAAAAAAAGGATAATAATTTTCCAATAAAACTCACAATGTTACCTAAGCATTGGCCCAAGGCCAACATGCTGTAAGTCTAATGTGCCTTCTTGTGGGAACCACAGCAAAGGGGCAGGAGGGGCCAGCAAGCAAGTCTGGGTGAAAGGAACAAAATAAAAGTATAAATCAATGTAACTGCTGCCTTTGTCAGCCTCCTTGTGGGTCTCCCCATGGTTTTCTATCCAGGTGTCTCCCCATGTCCCAAATGCATGTTTCCCTCCAACCCTCCCATGTTCGTGGTGCAAGTCCAAAGCTGAGAAGCAAGCAGGACTTCTCCAGGTCTCTGCTTACATCCCTCCTCTAAGTCCAGGTCTTCTCTTCTTTCTCATCACTGCCCACCTTTACCTATCATTATGTGAGACAGAGAATGTGGACCCTCCACTTTATATGGAGACATCTCTGTAACACTACTGCTTTGGATACTGGAGTAACTGTCCCTAAGGTCTGGGGAAGATGAGGTCATGGTAGAGAATAAGGAGGAACAGGAAGGCGAAAGAGGAAAGGAAACAAGGACTCACATTCTGAGACTAAATGAGATGGGAATTGGAAAGTTAAAGTACCCTTGAGAAAAGGCACTGACTTTTTTTTTTTTTTTGGATGCATCTAAGTATTAAATATTTAAGTGTTAAGAGGTAAGGTGGGCCATTTTTTGTATCTGCTGATATAATTAATTTAAATGCAGAGTACTTAAATTCACATGTTCACAGTAAATTCGCATGTTGAAAATTAGCTAAGGTTAGTACTATGTGACACGAAAAACTCACTTCCACCTCTAATCTCCCAGCTTTATAAGTTTTCTCAGGGGAATTAGGTTGGGCTTCTCAGGTCCTTGGACTTCTAGAATATTCCATACACAATTTTGCAGACCCAATAAAGGAAACTGCAGTATTTATGAGATTTAGGACTCTGGCTCACTAAGGCTGCTGCTGCCTTTGCTGTCTGCCTTCCTGTCTGAATGACTGATTGCCCCAGGGGTGGGTCAGAGGGGAGAAGGGGAGGCTTTTGCAGAGTCCTGACCATTCAGCAACCCCCCCCCCCAACACCCTCACCCCTGAAAACTGCATGGTCTTTTCATTGATGTAGATGCTGTGCTGACTGGAGCAAACAACTGAAATTAAAGTAAGGAATTGATGATTAACAGAGGGACTTCTAGTGGAATTACTATTTTCAGTTTCAATATACCCATAAAGTGGATGATCTGGAAGGGACATAATGAGGCAAGTTTCTAAATCCAAGATGGAATTGCTTAATATTCAAAGGAAATGGTTAAGAGACTCTAATGGTCCTCAGAGGCCCACATCCCTGCTCACATCCCTCCTCCAAGTCCTCTTCCAGGTCTTCTCTTCTTTCTCATCACTGCCCACCTTTACCTATCATTATGTGAGGCAGAGAATGTGGACCCTCCACTTTATATGGAGACATCTCTGTGACACTAGGAAGCATTTCTATAACATCAAGGAAGTACCTACAATCTTTCGGCTTACCATGTGAGGGAACCACAGTATTTCTAAGTAGTGATATACTACATCATGATCACCATGAAGACTGCCCAAGCATCAGGAATGCAAAATGCCAAGTGAAAACAATTTGTTTTCATCTCCCTTGGAGACAACATACACACTCGGAGGGAGTGATTTTGTTAGGTAGAGGAACAAAGAGTAGCATATCATTACAAGGTATTTTTTAAGCAGTACAGAGACTTTATTGTTTTTTTATCCATAATTTAAATTTCCTTTTGTGATTAGTTTGCCCATCTGACTAACTCAACTATCAACTTCAGGATGTGTTTTGTGGCAACAAAATCCATTTCTGCTTCTAAAAAGTAATTTTAAGCATGTAGTTCAAACTTGTAAAGTATATGACTGGGTTAGTTATTGGCCTAGAGATTGATTTATAGAACTTGTATTTTTCACCCTTTGCTTATTCTTTGTTTGCAATTAAAACTTTTTAAAACACTAAGAATTCACTTAATGACTAATAAAGAAGTAATGGGCAGAGAGAAAAATGGGAAATTAAGACAGATTTGAATGAGGGACTCATGGATGCAAATATTGCTAAATATACTTTCAATGCTATATATTCTTGGCTGATAATGTATGCTACCTGAGGCAGTGATGGAATTATTAATATCATATTAATTAATACTATATTTTGTAATTATGGGTGATCAACCTGGCAGAATCAAATTCAAATATGATATTCTCAAATAAATTCTTTCTATCAAGTTTTCAGAAAACACATTTGCAAAGAACTGTTTTGTTAATTTTTAAATGAGTAGTGCATATTGGTATTGAAGCAGTGATTCAGTCTCAGTTTCACTACAATTTCTCAGCTAAGGTGCTTTTTTAAATGTTAGCTAATATAAAGAGTTGCTTATAGTTTCATTTCCATTAACTCAGTTAGACTGCTTAGCTTTTTAGTCTTAGAAAAGAAACTAAATCCTATGTAAAAAAATCTATGGTTTAAGAAGGTAAGGACTCTTTCTCTTACAAATAGCAGGGAAAAAAAATCTCAAAACAGTGATTGATGTAAGCCCCAAAAAAGAATTTACAAGCTCAGTTTATTGAAAAGCTTAGCGAATGTTGGCAAGTACAGACTGGGGGTTAAATCTGACAGATGGCCTGTTCTAATGCCAGCAAACTAAAATTGGTTTTTACATGTTTTAAATGGTTGGGGGGAAAAACCCAATGAAGAATATTTGGGGGCACATAAAAATTGTAAGTTCAGCTTTTGGTGCCCATAAATAAAATGTTATTGGAACATCACACTGCATATTCATTTACATACTGATACTGTCTGTGGTGACTTTGGTTTATGAGGTCAGGTGCATCACCATAACAGAGACCAGAGGTCTAACATCTTTACTAGTTGGCTCTTCACAGAAAATCTCACTCACCCTTGAAGTACAATGGCACCAGCACTCAAATCATTTCCCTGACCCCACTCATCCTTCTCTGAGTGTTTTGAGTCTTGAGTCTGAGTGTCTTGAGTCTTCAACTCAAGAGGAAAAGGAGCGGGAAGCCATACCCATTTGTTTCTCACCTTCTCATCCAAGGAATGAGGAGATTTCTCTTCTCCACTCAGCTATAGAAGCCAGAGTTGATGTCACTGACTTAGCTGCATCCATCTGTGTTCCAGGCACTGTGGTCAGTGGCTAGCGAGACTGAGAGCTTTTGCCCCCAGGCTGGGGTGGGTCAGCAAAGATGGTGTGTAAGGTAATAGGATTACCTATCAGAGTCCTATTGGGTACAATCCAAATCCACTGGGATGATCTTCAGGTCTTGACAAAATCTCTGATTCTATGCAAAATCACTTTCAATGTTACATCAAACATAAATTAGGTTGTCATCTTAAATCCATTCTTGCCCAAATTAAAAAAAAATGAAGACTTCATTGCCAGTTTCTATAGTGAAAATATATCTTAAGTTCTGAATTGAAAGCCAGTGTAGAAATAGGACTTACTAAAACATTAACATTCAAATCCATTAATTCTTACCCAGCTTTGTAAAGTCAAATAAATGTAAATATGAAGTCAAGCATTTATTGCCTTATAAATGACACATATTCTCCACTGAAAATACCAACCCACCTTCACTGTAAGCTTATATATATAGATATATATACATATATATGTGTATATATACATATATTTATACATATATATGTATGTATGTATGTAGATAGATAGATAGATAGATATAGATATAGATAGATATAAGCCATGGACAATCATACTCACAAATCCCCTTAGGCCTGCTTCTCTCTCTTCTTCCTCTATTCCTTTCTTCACTTGATAAGTCATGTTTGTGCAAAAACTGCACTGGCCCCTAAATTTCCAATGATGAGTCATTTCCCTGGACCCTGAGCTTACAGTTCATTGAGAAAGATACAAATCAAATTATACAACCTATAGGGACATATGAGCAAAAATGTTTGGTATTAGGGAAACTTGATTCAGTGTGTATGGAGTGGGGGGAACACAAGGGATACCTTAAGAAATAGAATTGTGTGTGTGTGCATGTGTGTGTGTTTGAATTGAGAGCTAAAGCTTTACTAAGGGGTAGTGGTATGGGTGAAAACATTCTGGGTGGATGGATAGAATATGTCAAAACTCTGAGGCCAGAAACTGAGGATCAATGTAGATTGGGTGGGACCTACCAATTAAAGCAGAAGTCAGATAGGCTTCAAAATACCTACATGCATACACACACATACATACATTTACACATATATGATATGTTTATATGTGAGAATTGAGGGAGAGGGATGTAAGAGGATCACAGCAAGCCTCTGCCTTGTTCAAGGTCCTGGATGGACTCATTCATCAAGATTGAGACTATTGAAGAAAATTGGGATTGAGATGATAAGTATATTTGAACATATTATATTTGATCCTTTGAAATATCTAAATTGCAATTCCAAGTAGGTTCTTGGTAAGTTGAGTCTGAAGCTTAGATGTATAGTGTAGGATGGGAAATAAAAATTCAAAGAGTCATCAACCTGTAAATAAATGTTTAAAGCCATGGGAATGGAAGGGTTTGCCTAGAGAGAGAAAGACTGAGACACAGCAGAGAAGGATGTCTCACCTTGATCTTGATGAACCCCAACATTTATTACCCCGGTGGAAGATGAAGTGGCAAGCTAGTCTGAGATGACAGAAAAGATAGGTAGGAGGAAGACCAGGATAGGTAGAGGGTAAACAATGATTCACAAAGGAGGAAATGGTCAAATGCCAAGTGCTACAAGAAGCCATGCATGATGAGGAATGAATATGACCCATTGGATCTGGCGATGTTGAAGTCATGTGTGACATTAGTGAGAGTTGTTTGGGAAGTTTTTTTGGGGGTGGAAGCCATATTTAAGTGGGCTGAAGAGTGACTCAGATCCTGTTTTCACAGGACTCCCAGCTTTTGATTCTGTCCTTTTATAATTCCATGTCTGCCCTTTGAACGTGGTCTCCATGTCTGGACTCTCAGACTTGACTCAGCCTCAATCTACAAGACCTTCCTCCCTTCCTAATTAATCCCTTTGGAACTCAGTTCTTGGTTCTGTCCCATCCAATGTCCCAGACTATGCATGAGTTGCTCCTTAAGTGAAGATAATTGAAGCCTTACCCATCTAAGTAATAAGATGTGGACCTTGGGCTTGAATCCAGTTTTTACCACTAATTGCATAAAATTGGAAAGTTGCTTAATTTCATTTCCTCATCAGTGAAGTGAGGACTAATCATACCTATTTTACTCTGTCATTGTGAGGATTAACGTTCCTGGTACATGATGGTTGCTCAATAAATGCTAGTTACCTTCCCCCACCTTTCCTGTCCTTTCAGGAAATAACATCTCTTTAACTATCTTTCTAAGGAGCATTGCTAAACTTAAAGAAATGACTTGCAAGTGATACAGTCCAGGAATGCAGATACTCCTTTAGGATCATTTATTTCTTTATTCATCCAGCATTTATTTATGCAGCTTCTTTCACATGACAAAACAAAGCAGGTAGAGAAGTGTAACAAAAAGTCAAGTTGTATATAACATGATTATACACTGTGGTGGTTGCTGGGTAGTAAAGTTAAAAGATGTTGAAAAACAGAAAGATGGTTTAGGGGTGCTTCAAGCAGAGACACTAGAGGAGGATTTTTATCCTGAGAATATGAGTGTGGGCTGTCATCTGAAGGGTGCCCATCATTCTTCAGCTTCATCCATAGACTGTGATGTGATGTGGCAATTCCGAGAAGCTGGCGTGGTATACTGATGTTTTAGCCTTTAACCTGAACCCACATCTAGGTGACTATGAGTTAATTAACTTTTGGTGGTATTTTCCTCCCTCTTTTACCATCTATTACCTTTTACATACTTGCTATTTCTAATGCAGTCGAGACATCCCATGATCATGGTGGCTGGAGAAACATGAAGGTGAAAACAAAGTTGGCTTTGCATGAGGCCTCCCCCATGAATCAAGTTCTTAACAACTGAGTCTGAACTTTCCACCAGTTCAATAGGCTTCAAGGGGTCCTATTTTGCTCTTGGGTGCTTGACTAAGATCTATCAAGTGGCATTTTGGGCAACTGACCCCTGGATAAGTGAGGTGATGCTGTGCAATTCTAGGCTATTAGGACACGTTATCTCTGTAAATAGGTCACTTGAATGTATGGGGAGCCCTCATAACAAAGGATTTACTGTGAGTCTGATAAGATCCAGCAAAGGAGCTGAGTAGCACCTTTGCTGCCTTGTGGTTTTCTAGCTCTCCACTGATGTGTGTCACTTTTCCCATGTGACAAGCCATTCCCTCACTGGGACCTATGTTTTTACATTCCTCTGAGGCCCAGTTCATATTTTGGAAATGGGGCAAGAGGCATGCTTTAATGCTCACCTCCTGGGTCAAGTTCACTCTGTTCACTAGGAGTTGTTCTAGAGATAAGTTCAGTGCATTTAAACTCCGGTGGGGCTAGACACATAGAAAAGAGACAAGAAGGATTCTTACTGCGATTTCTCTTCCTTTACACATTACATTTGCTATTCCTTTCCCCTCTTTGTAAGCACGAGGCTAAGGGAATGAATAAAAAGGAAGTGATTCCTAAAACGATTTTCAGTCCTTAAGAGAAATGGGATTATTGTGTTCTGGCCTCTTTGTTATTGCATCTCCTTTTCAGGATAATTTCATATTTCTAGGTCATTTTTTGTATTCCAAGAATACCAGTCTTGCTTCAAATAACTCCAAGTCACAACCAACTAGAGATATGGGGGAAGGGACAGATACAATTTTGTCATTTTATTGTTGCTATTGAAATGATTTTTTTCAGTTATATAGTTGAACTACAGAGTATATTTCATTCTTCCAGAAAATGAAGAGTTCCGCACCAAAGTAGAATCAAGAGTTATAGAAGATGTTTGCATTTCCTATAATTTCAACTCAGAAATGTAATATTCACTATTTTTTTTTTCAGTTATAGCTTTCCAAAAAGCTGATGTAACCTAAGAACTGAGAAGGAGTGAGGAACTCCAGTCTCCCCTAAGGGGTACAGATGATTGATAGGTAGAAAGTGTCTGAGAAGCGCTGGAGAGCAATCTAGAGGACCAGTGGCAATGAGTGACCTAGTTATTGATCACTGGGTAACTTTGATTGAGTACTTTATTTTGGTCATTTCTTCATTTTAAAAGCAATATTGCTCTTTAACAATTGTTAGGGACTCTTCCATTTTGGTAACTCTGTTTTTATGGACAATAAGATATCTAAATCTACAGTGAACATATGGAAGTTCTGGAGTCCATTTACATACTTTATTCAGAGATGCTGAAGTCAAGGTAGCACTGAGTAGATGAGAAGGTTAGGTAGAGTAGAGGTGGTATCTGCCAGTGATTACTATGAAAACATTTCCCAACGGATAGTCCTTGCTGCTGTTCTCATCATGTTTATAATTGAGATGACAATATTTTGTATAAAATCATAGCATGAATTGTTTGTAGAATAGATGATAATTATGAAAACAAGATCTTTTATTCCATAGGAGAAAAGAATGGAAAGATATGAAATGATTCCTTTTGAAAACATGGTTATATTTGGATGATGGAAACAAGAAGTGTTTTCCTCATTTTTTCTTTCTCCGCACTTGTTTTTCTTTGAGTAATGATATTTTATGATCAATAAGCACTATTTTATTTTGAGATGTTTTGTTCAAGGTGAGCTTCTTTTATGTACAACAATAATAGCAGCAAAATTGTTTAGCTATCCTGGCCATTTTAAGGAATCTGGAGAAATGCTTTACATTTATCCCTAAAATTTGCATTAAGTGTTTAATTTCTATGCCAAAATTATTTTTAAAAGATTTATTTATTAATGCATACAGAACAGGGGAACAGGCAAGAAATGCAGGGGTGGTGAGAGGATTCACCAGAGACAGAATGGGGAACAGAACAGGCAGATCAATGAAGTACACTGCTGAAGAGAGCAGCGGGTGGATCAGGAGAGGTCTGCTGCGCTATGTGGTCACCACTGGGATGGGGGATCGGACTCATGCTGAAGTGGCATTAGCTTTCTTAGTGCTGTGCTTTAACCTGCTGCACTACCAGGGAGGGCCTGCAAAACTTATTTTTAATAAAAAAGCTTGTCACTAAGAGAGCATTCAGTTCTGTAGTATTCTCAAATACTTTAATGTAGGTGGCTTGTTTGAATTAAAAAAAAACACAGTGATAACAGAAAGAGAAAATAAGAAAGCTCTTCTATTTAATAGAAATGAGAGAACAGCAGTCTTTTGGAGATGGTAACTTCCAAAAGAAAACTCAGCAGTTGAAATTATTTACTGGAATTTTGGCATTCGATATTCCACGTATTAGTTTCTTCTGTAGAATGAGAAATTGGAAAAAAGTTTCAATTCTTTCTAGCAATAAAAGTGGTCATTAAACCCTTCTCTTGGTTTGAAATTCCTAATTTTTTATTTACATTGGTTCTTATTCAACACTTCTCTCACTCAAAGTTGCAAATAAAGCCAGTTTTTGCTATTCTATTTTTAGCTCTAACCAGCTTTCCTGCCCCAGGCTCCACTAAAAGAGGAAGATTGGATTTCATTTTGTTTCCAGTTCTGAGTTGAAGACCCTGCTGACATCTGCTAACTCCCTGGTTTTCTGGTAGGAAAAGGTTTCCTCTCTTGGAAGGAAATATATTGAAGACCTCTACATTGTTCACACAGGGATATTGGAGAGGGTGACTTTTGGGAAGGAGAAGGCCCTGGGTTCCAAGTAGAGAAAGCAACCAGCTGTTTCTGCTGCTTATGGAGGCTCCCCCGTGGGTGCTGGCGTGAGGACATCTGTCCTCTGCATCCATCCTGAGGCCTTGCAGCTCCACTGCCTGCAGATGCACTGTTTGTGGACCAGAAGCTACCGCCATTTGGAACTCAGCAGTGCTCTCTGCGTCTCACCAGCCTCTCCCCTTTTCAGTTCCTTTGTCACATTCACAGTGACTGGAGCCCCATGGTGGTGGTGCCCTGGAGACCAAACTCTTTTGACGAGTATAATTTTTTTGTTCACTTTTTTTT
>NW_004567145.1:2439034-2439545 GCF_000260355.1 Condylura cristata
TTAGTGCAGTGTTTTAACCCCCTGCGCCACCAGGGAGGGCCCTTTGTTCACTTTTTAACAGTTGTTCCCTGTAAGATAATTTCCACAGCGTGGATGATGGGCATGCCTGAGTAAAAACACTGGGTTTGGGGCACAGTTCTCTTTGGAAGTCCTAGGGAAGAGCCCTTCTAGTCTTTTGGAAGAGTTGGTGGTAGAGAATTGTCAGGACCTGTGGGACACAGGTGAGGGGGCCCAAACACAGTGGAGGCTGCCAGAAACTGTGCAGGCTGACACCCAGGTGATACAGTTTGTTCTTGAGCACCTCTGAATGCCCTTGGGGCTTCCCTGAATGTATTAGGTTGAGGTGAGTGTGGTGTGTAGGTAGCTGCAATTCTAAGAAAAACAATGAACATTGGAGGATTGAAAAAATCTATCACCCTGCTAAGCATTTGGGGAACAGTGAGTTCTTGTTCTGAGTCCTAAACACTACGTATACGAATTGGTGTCATGCAAGAGATCTTTTTTTTTTTTT
>NW_004567145.1:2439975-2441036 GCF_000260355.1 Condylura cristata
TTAACCCTCTTATGTGAGATTTTATTTCTTCGTGAAAAGGAAACTAAACCTGGAGAGGTCAGCAATTTTCTTAACATCACAGAGTAGCACTCTTGCTTGCTATCTAAGGGAGAATCTTAGCATTTGGCTCAATTTCCAATTCTCTGTCTTAAATGTAAAGTTGTTGAATTTCTCCTGGGGAAATGATGAAATTCAGACTTTAAGGAACAGACACAGCAAATTTCTGTAATAATATTTGTATAAAAATGTGGTTTTCAGCAAACTGTTACTATAGTGTGAAATGGGTCCTTGTTTCTGTACCTGTCCCACTAAATTTGTTTTTCAAAACCATGAAAGAAATGAAAATATGTGAGCTTCAAAACCCAGGCACATTTACATACACACATCAGGAAATAGGACATGAGGTTTTCATAAGCATTATTTGTCCATGTGACATGTATTCTGAGTTTAGTACCCCATAAACATCATCACATCTGGTCTTCAAAAGTGACATATTTTTAATGTGGTATCTGGACAATTTTGTAATTATATGTTGCTTGTGAGTAATTAACTTGTGAAAGTGGTTCAAACCATATTTTCATTGTTATAATAAATGGCATTAAGTGCCTACATGTGTAATGCAATGTCCCAGATGCTGGAGACTCCAAAACTCATACGGGCATTGCCAAGGAGCAGCTTCTAAGCAATGGTGGGGTCTAGCCAACATTCCCCACTGCTCATGGAAAAATGGAAAGTCAGTTAAGAATTGACATGATTAAAGATATCAATAGATAATCGACTAAAAATATGTTGATTAGTTTTTTCCACTTCTCTTCCCTCAGAATTCTAGCTCCTCATTGGGTATTCACTGTGTAACTACCACCTCCCTAGGGGTGAATGAACTTTTGAAATATCTGTACCTGTATCTGTTTAGGTGTTGATGACTGAACTTCCCAAAATTCACAAACTCCTAATGTCTAGGTTGTCAGTACAGTAGAAATCCCAAAGATAATTTTATGTTTTGTCGTTGGAAGAGGTATATCCTGGATTCTTTTTTATTAAGTTTTTTTTTCTTTTTTTTT
>NW_004567145.1:2441316-2444234 GCF_000260355.1 Condylura cristata
CATACAGAACTGGGGTACAGGCCAGAGGTGCAGGGGTGGTGAAAGGATTCACCAAGTCAGAGTGGGGAGTAGAACAGGTAAACTGATGAAGTAAACTGCTGAGGGACGCAGCTGTCAAGACAGGAGAGTTCTTCACCTGTGGATCAACTCCAGGTCCGGGATCAGTATTGAACATTCACTAAAGCAGCAGCCGCCAGCCTTGCAGTGTGGTGCTTTAACCTGCTGTGACACCAGGGAGGGCCTGGATTCTGTCATTTATTTCAGCATCCACCTAAAGAGGTTCCATCACCCTCTTTCTTCTTGTAGATACTCGAGATGCATTTTGCCATTTGCCACCTCAAATGCTATCTTGAACACCAATGATGATTAGTGGAAAACATGCAAAGTGTGTCTCTAGAGTCATGAGATCATCCCCACAAACATATTTCTGTTTAGACTGTGAAGAACTCTCTGCAATCATGGAAACTGACCTCCTGGTGAATGATGAGTTTCCTTCATTGGAAGCACTTGTATAGGAGCTGAGTAACCCTGTCAAGAGAGCTAGTATTGTGAGCAAGATAAATGCATGCCCAACTGCCTTGTTTTATGGTGGCCAATTATGTAATTACACAAACTCTGTAAATAGACAGTGACATACACAGTCACCTGTACAAATATTAGACATAGATCCAATGAAAGATCTAGATTATGTATCCCTGCTATTCCAATTTTTTTTGGTGTGGCACTAAGTCTGGAATAAAGTATATGGATTGCATGTTTAGAGATTAAAATAAAGAGGCAAATTAATAACTGTCTTTACTGACTGGGAAAACTTCCAGTTAAATATAAAAAAATCAAGCATCTGAGTGCTTTACCTATTAATGAAAAAAGTAGTTTGCTAGCATACTGTTGTGTTTGTCTTTAATCGTGTATTTTACAAAGAAAAAAGAAAATGAAGTCTGAAATTATAAAAAAGTTGGAAATATCTTAGTTGACTAAGGTTTTATTTATTAAAATTATTCATCATTAAAGTAAACAAACATCTTGACCTTCATTCATAAGCTATAACACTTCTTTTTTTACCTATTACAAAGTCATGTCAATATGTTAACAAAACTTACCAAAGGGGATTTACAGTGGAAAAACTGACTTGCAGCAGTTTTTACCATTATGTGCTTTTTCCAGGCAGAACTTATTAAATTACTAGGCAATGAATGTTTTATAAATCAATATTATAAATGCTTCATCACTCTGAACAGTTTTCTTTCATTCTATATGTTTGGCAGCATGATCTTCTACTGTGCTGCTGCTTCTGCTTTCATGGAAATGCTGAATCTTCTTTTAAACTTTTGTCTACCTGCTTTTCCTCCGGCTGGACAATAACCATTTCAAGGTCAGGGACTACCTTTTAAGGTTTCATATTGTTGTTTGTTCAGGATTTAAAAGGGCACATATACAAAATTTAAAAATCATATAAACGTAAAAGTTAAAGAACTTATTTCAAAGCCAGTTAATGAGAAATACTCACACTTGGCTTAGATGCACATTTTCTAAGTGTCTCTTAAAGAGTAGTTGCACCTCAGTTTCTATTGTAGCCCCTAAAAAATAGAAAAAAATGGGCAGAAAGAATAAAAAAATCAAATCACATATGACATTTCAAAATAAACTATGTTGCATTTCATTTTATTTGAATTTAAAGGAAACAAGTAAAATGCAAAGAACTACTGTGATTTATTTTTATCACAATTTTAAATAACCTTCACATTTAATAAAAGGTTTGTAAAAACTTTGATATCAGCTTTTTTACTGTCATCCCATTGCTATCCATCTGTTGCAAGTGTCAGTAGCTTGTTCCTTATTATCGCTCAGTGGCATTCTATGGATGAACCTGAATTTGTTTAACCAGCCAACTATTAAAAAATGCTTGGGAATTTTCTAGTTTGGGGTATCACAAGTAAAGTTCCTATGCACATTCACATATAGGCTTTTAAGTTCTCATTTCTCTGGGAGGAAAACTTGAGATAGTATTAGCTGGGTTATATGGTATTTTGGTTAGTTTTGTAAGAAACTGATATACTCCAGAGTGGGCATATCATATCATAGTCCCACTCACAATGTACCAGTGACTCAACTCCTTTGATCCTTGCAAGTATTTGCTGATATATTACGTCATTTGTAAATGTCCCTGGCAATACACTTAAATCTTTTCTTATAATCATCATTCAGCACAATACTTTCTTTACATAATTATATATTCAAAACTGTTGAAAATGCAACACAAACAATGCCATATTTGTATTGGTGAATGATTCCATTAAGCATTTTTGATGTTGTGCCTTATGTTTATGTTTAAAATATCTTTAAAAAATCTTACTGGTGTAGTCATCACTGGATTCTTACATGGTTGTGAATGGTTTTGCTCTTTGTAGTCGAAAAATAACTTGAATAAGTAACAATTCTGATGGGCAATAATCTGTTGTCTTCTGGCATTTCTGAGAATTACAAAGAACCAAATTTCTCCCCCAAATTGTAGTTTTTTTTGGGGGGAGGCTTGGATTTGTTCCTGATTTTTTTCCCTGTGCACAAAGAGTTTTACTGTTATCATTCTTTTTGAGGTAACATTGGTTTTCAACACTGCATTTGATTCAGAGGCATGGGGGTTCACCTCCTCAGTCCTCTATATAACCCACCTCCAAGGCACCTTGACTCTTCACCCCTCTGTGGTGTCTCTGCTTCTCTCTTTCTCTTCTTTCTGCTTCCTGTCTGGTAGCCTCAGATCCACAGTCATATTGATTTGGTTTTGTCTGACCCTTTGTTTTGTTTCTCTTTTGTCCACATATAAGTGAACGTATCCCGTTTTTGTCTTCTACTGATTTAATTTGCTTAGCAGTATCCCCTCCAGTTCCATCCTTGTTGCAAATGGCAAATTTATCATTTTT
>NW_004567145.1:2445449-2446816 GCF_000260355.1 Condylura cristata
TTTGTACGTTTGAATATTTTGTTTACTTTTTTCCTGTTATATTTTTAAGGAACAGCAATTCATTTTAGGCTCTGGCAGGCTCTTCTGTGAGGCTATAGACATAGCCAGTGTATGTTGTGCTTCTTCCCCAGTACTACATAGTGCTGATGTAAATCTGCTTGGGGACCTTTCTGCAGCCATCCCAGACCAGGTAGGTTCAAATAGACCCTACCTGGTTTGGCTAGCTTAAAATAGACCCTTGGTGGGTCCTCCCTGGTGGTGCAGAGGGTTAAAGCGCAGTACTAAGAAGCTAAAAGCCACTTCAGCATGAGTTTGATCCCCACCTGCCTGGGAAGTGATCCACATGGCATGACAGACCTCTCCTGAACCACTCACTGCTCCCCTCAGCAGTGTGCTTGTCATAGGCCTGTTCTGCTCCCCACTCTGTCTCTGGTGAATCCTCTCACCTCCCCTGTACCTCTGACCTATACCCCAGTTCTGTATGAATAAATAAATAAATTTAAAAAAAAATAGACCCTCCGAGTCCTTGACATCATCACATCATCCCCACAGGTTTTTTTTTTTTTTTTTTAATAGTGTGCAAGGAAAACAAGACTGTAGGGAGACAGCAGCTGTCCCCCAGTCTTTTTGTATGCTCTTTGCTCTGGCATTCTCTTGTGGTCTCTTCCTCTTGCAGCTGTTGCTCATCCTGTCATCCTCATCCTGCTGTAGCCGTCTTTGAGTAACATCACCCTTATAGCAATGACCTGTAGTTGCAAATGGGCACCCTTGAGCATGCGCACATACCATGCTCAGGTGTCCATAGTCAGGTATGTGTGCCCTACGTTGTTAATGCGCCCCTTACATTAACAAGATCAAGGCTGCATGTGATAGCCACAGCGGGAATTGGCAATACAAGCCTGGTCAATTCACTTACCACACAGGACCTTTTAACTGTCCGCATGGCCTCATTGCAGCTTCTAGCCGTGAGCCCAGGGTTATGGGCTTTGGATGGGATTCTCAGACCCTCCCCCATGCTTGCATCCAGGTTGTGAGTAGGTAAGCTTCACTGCTTGCTGCACTGGGTTTGGCAATTTTTTGGCTCATAGAAAGTCTTTCCTCCCCACATTAGCATTCATCTTGTTTTGGTTGCTTCTGAAGGATTTGAGGGAGGGGAATGAAGCAACATATTAAGCGTGCCCATCTTTAACAGGAAGTCTCCATTACTTCATCTTCACCTAGCTCTCCTGCTTCTGGCACTGTTGGCAGAGAGTTGCATAAACCTTACTGAGTGACTAAACAAATGAGTAAATTAACAGATACATTGTATTAGGCAGATGTCAAAGAAAATGTTAGTGCCTGCAGTCAATTAAAATAATCCAGGCGAG
>NW_004567145.1:2447211-2459254 GCF_000260355.1 Condylura cristata
AAACAAATATAACTCTAAAAAAAAAAAATCAATCCTGGCTCCAGCACCAGTGATTGTAGGACCCATTTAAGACCTCATCTGTTATTTTCACCAATTCCTGATTACTGTATGCAAACTGAGTAAATGAATAACAACCCACTTCCTTTGTGAAAATAGTTAAAATAGAAAGAGTATAGACAGTAATTTTGCTTGTTAAGAGTGTAGCTATCTTCATTAAACTTCTAGGGTCTCTCTGAATTAATCATCACAATTACTACTGAAGTTTCATGGGAAGGAATAAAAAGAACTTCCAGGTGCAAAGAATAAACTTGATCACCACAACAGCAGGCCCTTCAGGTTTAATGACCGACCCTGCTGTTTGCCTTCAATTCAGGGTTGGGCACACAGGGAAATCTATCAGGGTTCTGGCTTTCTGAGGGCACTAGTAAATCCTGGTAAGTAACTGCAATGTTTAAAGCTCAGAAATCTGCTTATTTTAGGCACAAATAATCAAATAAGTCTTTATTAAAGTGCATTTAAAACCTAAATGAACAAGTGAACTAGGAAACTTTTGTGCTTTGTTGGTAGGAATTTAAGATGTACAACTATTGGAAAAAGGAACTATCTAGGGGGGAGGTGTTGCAGTGAAATCCCTAGACATATTGGCCTTCTAGTCGCTAATTCACATAAATAACCAGTGTGTAACTAGAGAATGGATGGTATGGTCATAAATGCTAGGTGGATTACCTTGGACTAAGATTTCTGAAAACTTTGATAATTTTAACTTGAGGACACTGTTGATTCTTTTAACTTTTCTAGAACATTGTGGATGTTAAGGACAATGTAGTTATTAGTAAAGGGAGATATCTTCTTTTATGGGATTTCTGTAAAGCATGTACTTTGGTCAATTGATATAAAAATTGGAGTTACCAAGATTGCAAGCACAAAATCAAGCAACATTTAGAAATTAAGGAATGTAGATTTTTGTAAGAAAATGCTTCCACCCTGAAAATGAAGATGCAATAACTAAAACATCTCAAACCCAATGGGGTGGTAATTGGAGTAAAGCCATATAAAGAGGAAGCTTAAGATTGGGCTTTTGCCATATCCCATCTTTACAGTTAACACATGACCAGAAACTAACCTCCTTTGTCTTTTTGAAGTTTCCAAAAAAAATTGATTTAAGATACTAACCATGTTGTCTATTCCAACAGTAATAGTAAAAAAATTATGAATAATTTCATGGAGAAACTTAATAAATATCTGTTGCTACCATAGAGATGGTAAATCAGGTTCCATTCTCCTGCTCAAAATCAGGGAATAAATATTGGAAAATTATAATGACATATTTTAATTGCTCCAGAGATTTATCCTTTGATGGTTACCGTTAGAAAAGATATAACTTTGGGTAAAGGATTGTTCTGCATAAAGTTCTGCTAGGGGATTTTCTTTAGCTTCCATAACATCTTTCTTGATGTGAAGCAATAGTTACCTCTCTAGGAAGTATAAGTTCTTCATTTGTTGTCCATTTTTGATGGGATTCAGCAGAGATGAGAAACCATCTTTGTTTCCAAAGCACTCAAATTATGTACTAATCCCCAAAGTTTATCTCCTAATTCAATTTATGTTTGCTTTCTTGTCTTTGCATACTTGACAAACTTAGTGCATGCAGTAAGTTCTGCTACCTGAGCTGATTTAAGCTCCAGCTGGAGACTATGTTAAAGAAGATGTTAGGTCGTAAAAGCATGTTCTACTTGTTGGCCTCCAGTAAAGTTTTGAGGTAGGAACTATTATCAAATAATATTAGGTCACTATCCTCCATTGGAGTCTAATGTATCTGAATGAGGAGCAATGAATTCTCTAAGATCCACTAGACTCCCACTTATTCTGTAGGGGTTGGAGTTGGGCATGATTTAAGGTGTTGCAGCAATGA
This sequence comes from Condylura cristata, assembly GCF_000260355.1. Lineage (NCBI taxonomy): Eukaryota > Metazoa > Chordata > Mammalia > Eulipotyphla > Talpidae > Condylura > Condylura cristata. Next base: position 2,449,124 of record NW_004567145.1, read on the forward strand.
ACAGTACTATGAAAGAGAATAATGGTATTATAAAAGGTTAATCATTGGGCATAATAGGGTGTGTTCCCATGAGGATAAAATCTGTGCTGTGTGAAGAACCATGAGATGAAATAGGGTGCCTAGAATTAGTTCATCAGAAACATTAGTGATCTTTGCAATGGTAGCTCAAGAGAAGAGGCATAAATCACAGGGCCAAGGAAAAAGTATTGGTTCTTAATCTTGTCCATGGAATTGAGACTTGCTCAATCACTCAGGCACAGATAGAAATAAGGTTTTGTGGTTAGGGATACTTTGAGGAAGAGCTGGTAGAAGGCTTTCTTCAGATTCCAGGAGACCTATTTGCATTTGGTTTTGCATTTGGTTCCTGAAGCAGCGTATCACTTTTTAAAGACTTAGCCAATTCATAAATAGGTGACTAAATCTTAGAAAAACTGGGCCTCATAACTGCCCTAGCTGAAAAACCTGGCAACCTTCTCCCATGTCATTATGTGATAGTATAGGATAAGTTTGGGTAGTCTTTATTAAAATTTTTTTTTTCTCTAAATCATGGATTATATCTGCAAAATTATAATTTCAATTTATGTCCTTTTCAGTAAGGCTGGTTGCAAGTGATGGATTTTTTTTAAAACTGGTTTCCTTTTTCCTGAACAAAGTAGAAGATCATCTATACATTGTAAATGAACTGAACCACAGGGTGATTTAGATTTTGAAGTCTTGATTAAGACACTACAGGGTCTCTGGGAATAACCCTAGCACATCTATCCAGGTGTACTATTGCCCTACCCAGGTGAAGGCTGTGAGGGACAATAAGTTATCCATGGCCTTGAGTCTTAAACAAATAAATATCCTCCATTTGGTTCCTCTTTTTTTGGGGGGGACAGGAAAGGAGTATTGATAGAGCTAGTGCAAGATAGGAGAAGATTTGGGATATAAAAGCCTTTCAACTATAAGTGTGAGCATTTGCTTCTGGTTTCAAAGGCAAGATGGGGGAAATTTAGGTGATAGTTTGATAAAATTTAGCTGAATTTTCATAGATTCCCTCTAATTGTTTTTGCCTAAATAGGTGGGATTATATCCCCATAATCAAGTACAGTGTCTAGATCCTTATTTGACATACACGTTAAATAAAGTAAAGAAACAAGGGTATATGCAGGGCAGAAATAACTAGATATGAATAGATGAGACCTTGGGGACCACAAGAAATAGTTCCTGTGATATTACAATTATGTAAGTCTCTCCCTATTAAATTCTCAGGGATGAGTACACAGAGCCAGAAAGGATGTTTTACAGTCAAGGGCCCAAAGGTTAAGGTAAGGACTGGGGATAGAGGGGAACATGTATGAGTTCTTTGAACTCCCAGCTTTGTAGTGTTTACTCTGAAAAAGAGATTGAGCAAAGGTGGACTATTTTAATGCAGAAAGAGCTGCACCTTTGTCCACCAGGATCTGATGAGGATAATCATCTATAACTACAGTTAAAGTAGAAAGTCAGTAAATAGTTTGAGTGTTTAAGAATATAACCAGATACTGGGTACTTTCTCTTGATCTGAATTGAGGAATTGTTCTTTCCTTAATTTTCCTTTCTGAAAATGTGACAATCTTTTTTTTTTTTTTTTTAACAGTGTCTCTTCTTGTACAATGTCCTTGTCTGTAGGTGGTTATTTGGGAAGGGGGCCACATGGCTGTTTGATCTGCAGGGCTAAAGTTTACTTTGGGTCCTGTCTTGTTTTTGCTCTACAGCTCTTTCAAAATAGTCTACCAGGTGTTATAGTTCAGCTAAGGGAATATTTCTTATTTTAACTTCTATTTTTGAAATAGGTTTCCAATTTCAGGTTTAATGCTATTGACAGTTAGATGAAAGAGCTATTATACCAGCCCTTATTTAACTCTTAAATATTAGAAAGAAGGTATTCTCTAATATATATTGAGGTTTCCTATTTTCATGGCTTTTTTATTTGCTTTTTGAATGATGGGATAATGGTATTATTAATTTTTATTGCAATATTTTTAGATATGCTCTTTAGGATACTTTGCTCTACTTTTCTTGCCTTATGTTTGACCCATAACTTTATTGTAGAAAGAGGTATCTCATGAAATACTGGTTAGCCCAATCAGTTTTTCCTCTCCCAGATAGCTTCTGGGGTCTGACAAATATGTGAACTAACTGGTATGTTTCAATTATCCATGGATTAAATGTATCCAAAAGAATTCTAAATTCTTCTATGAGTATTTGCTAGCCTTTTTTTGGTTTTAGGGAATTATTTTACTATAGCTTTTCATTTGATTTGTTTCCAATAATTAACTTCTGTAGTTGCCTCCAAATCTGACTCAAACAAAAAAAGATGGATCCTTAGAGACAACTGGCATTTTTGTATTCTAGGAAAGTTGTTGGGAGAACATAGAGGATCTGGATAAAGGAATAAGGACAGAAGGGATGCATGAGGAAAGAGATCAGAGCGATAGGGGAAAGGGCTAAGAATTGGGTGACAAAGGGGATAACATTTTCTAGAGAATAATTCCAATTCTTACTGAGTTTTTTAACTTGCTTATTACTTTTGGGCAAAGGATCTTTAGAAAAACTATTTTTGATACATCATTTTCTTTGCAGCTTTCATATGCTAACCAAAAATGCTGTGCACAGGACTTATAAAACCTTATTTTCTTTCTTTTCTAAGGCACCTATCAAATGAAACATTTTGTTCAAATCAATTATTCCCCAGAATAATCACTAAAGGTCCAACTAATCCTTGGTGAAGTTATGCCTTTTAGAATGATAGATGCAATAGCCAGGATTATAGCAAGAGTACTTAGAAGATGCAGGGATTTTCCTGATAGAGGCGAGGCTATAGATGTACATGCCCAAGAGAGTTGTGATTTTCAGTAGGAATGTATCACTCATGCACCTTGGGTCTTGGGTCTCTAACCTGGCGGCAGTTGGCCACCTTCCACTTAGATTTAATAATCTGTGCTTCTGGCAAGTGGAAAATCAGAGAACATTAAGCTTCTGGATCAAAGCCAACTTCACAACTTAACATTGAAGGAGCACCTCATTCAGTTTTATTGGTCACTCAGAGCAAACCCAAGTTTATCTAAGGAGACTTTGCTCACTAGAAAGTCAATGCCTTCTGAAATTGGTTTCAACAGGACATTTATAGGGTTTTCACTTGGGTTCAACTCTATGATTTTCCTTCTCATGAAAGCCACAAACAGTAACACAAAAGACAACTAAGAGAATGAAAAGGTAGAGCCTGTAACCTAACCTTATGCTGTCCAGCACTGTGGTCCTAGCTGACAACCAGGTGGGGTTCAGCAGAGACCCCTTGTTCCCTCTGCTCACAGTTTGCTTAGTCCACTAAGACTAGTCTGAAGCTGCAATACTTGTGCTGAGTTCTTCAGTTACCTAGTCATTGGTTCTTGTTTGGCATCCTCAGTAGAATCAAGCTGAACCATGGATGATGTGTCTTCCCAATTTGAACATAAAAAGGCAGAAGCTTTTGGCAAAATAAAGGATTCCAACTGTATGAAAGTCTTTTAGGCAGAAGTTGCCAGATAAGTCTCAAATTCCTGACCCAGAAAAACTGTGAGAAAAATAAGCCACTGCGTTTTGAGGCAATTTATTGAGCTACAATAAATATTTACTAAGTGTAAAAGAACTTGACACTGACAAAAGAATATCATATGGTCAAAAAAGTGAAATCGTGTATATTCTGCTTGAAATCATGTATATTCTGCTTGAAAAAACCTACAAGTAAAGAAAGGACAAAATAAAGAAGGAAGATACTATATTCAGGAAATGGATGGGAGGGAGGAAAATATATTTCTGAAAATATAAAGATACATATATTTGACTTTAATGGCTATATGATAATATTTTAAAAGCTAACAGTTATTCCTCATTTGTTACATTATAGGTGAATTGTTTTCTAATTTTTCTTGAACTGAACTTAGTATTTATAATCAGAAATACAACAAAATATTTTGTAAAGGAAAAGCAGATAGATATGATTATCATCTACTATTATTTTCTTATTGAAACGTTGTTACTATATTTGATAGTAAAAATAACATGTTTATTGCATGTTATTATATGTTTATTATAAAATGGTAAAAATATTTAATATCAATGAGGAGAGGATTTGAAAGCCATAGACAATTTATTAGATAAAAATGATAAATATTATATATGAAATATGTTCTGTTGAAATAATATTCAAAATATTAAAAAATTTAAAGTCAAGAAAAATAAATAAATGGTTGTTCTATGATTTAGGTATAGAGAACTTCATAAGTAAGAAAACACAAGTGAGAACAAAAGAAAAGAAAAGCATATACTGGGAGTAAATCATTGGAAACAAATCCTAAAACAAATGGTAACCTGAAAGAAAAAGGAGTGTATTTCTTATATCAGAAAAAAGTAGACTTCTGACTTAAAAAGTAATATGATACAAGGATAGATATTACATAATGATTAAATGATCAATATATCAGGAACACAACACTCCCTAATACATTGGCATCCAATGAAGGAGCAGCTGTCTATATATGTGTAAAACCTAAAAAAAATACTTATAGCAGCATTATAATAGTAGGAAACTTCAACAACCCCTTTAAATAAGGAGACAGGCCACCCAACAGAAACTAGCAATAAGGAAACAGCAGCCTAAAATGAGAAATTAGACCAGGTGGAATTAATAGATAGTTATAGTTCATGGCAACACAAATGAAGCTGAATACACCTTCCTCTCGAGTGCTTACAAAACATTCTTGAGGATAGATCACATATTGATCACAAAATAAGTATCAAAAAACTTATGAAGATTAAAATCATATCAAGTGTCTCCTTGATCTCTATGACACTAAACTAGAAGTCAACCACAAGAAGAAAGCAGGAAAAGGCTGTAATATATGGAGAGTATTCATATGCTACTGAATGGCTTTTTATTTAATGAGGAAATCAATGAAAATTTTTTTTATTTTTATCTTTTTATAATATGTTTATTTTTATATTATTTTGTGCATTTTTCCATCTCAGTTGTAATCCCCTTGGGGTTCCCATCACAAAATCACCCATGTACCATCACCTTAGTCCAGTGCATTTCCCTCCCCCCACTGTTTTTGATCCCATCCCCGACTCCACCCCTGGCCTGTGCCGGGGCTGCCGTGCACAGGGACCCTGGTCACCCAGGAGCCCCTGAAAACTCACAGCTGGGCAATCGACTGCTGGCCCGTGCCCATGCAGAGACTGCCCCGATATCGTCCCATCACCTGGGGAGCGTCTCAGGCCTCTGTGGGGTGGCCCGCATGCTGCCGCTCTTGGACAACTATGTGGCCTGCTGAAGGGAGCTTGCTGGTTGGCAACATTTTGCACAAGGGCCCCATCTCTGCATCTGGAGCCTCAGGTGTGTGTGTATATAACTGTTCATCATTATCACTATTTTCTCGCCTGTTCCGTTATATTCCTGCTATGAGAGAAATCATCTGGTATATTTTTCCTTTTCTTTCTGGCTTATTTCACTAAGCATGATCTTTTCCATCCATGTCGCTGCAAAAGGTATGTGTTTTTCTTTTTTTTGGTTGCTATGTAACACTCCATTGTGTATATGTACCACATCTTTTTAATCCAGTAATCCACTTTTGGGCATTTGGGCTGTTTCCATGTCTTTCCAATTGTGAATAAAGCAGCAATAAACATGGGAGTGCAGATATATTTTTGAATCAGTGTTTTTGTGTCTTTGGGGCAGATACCTAGGAGTGGGATTGCTGGGTCATATGGAAGCTCCATGTTTAGCAGTTTGAGGAAACTCCAAACAGTTTTCCATAGTGGTTGTACTAGTTTGCATTCCCACCAGAAGTGCAGGGGAGTTCCTTTTTCTCCCCAACATTTGTTGTTGCTAGTTGTTTTAAGATGTGCCATTCTCACTGGGGTGAGGTGGTATCTCATTGTGGTTTTAATTTGCATCTCCCTTATTACAAGTGATGTTGAACATTTTTTCAGATGCTTGTTGGCCATCCGCATTTCCTCTTTGGAGAAGTGTCTTTTTAGCTCTTCTGCCCATTTTTTGATGGGGTTGTTTATTTTTGTTGAGTTTCATCAGTTCTTTGTGGTCAGTCCTTCATTGCTAGTTTTGTTTGAGAAATTTTTTCCCAGTCAGTGGGGTGTGGATGTCTGTTTGTCTTTAATAATGGCTCTTTTGCTGTACAGAAGCTCTTTAATTTGATGTAGTCCCATCTGTTTATCCTTGCCTTCACTATCAATGCACTGGGTGCTGTAACTTTAAAGATGTTGCTGAAGTGCATGTCGTGTAGTGTTTGGCACATCTCAAAGAAGAAATTTTATAAATATTTGGAGAAAAATGACAATGAAAACACAGGCTTGCAGAAGCTCTGGGATGCAGTAAAGGCAATGATAAGAGAAGTATATAGAAAAACATACCTACATCAAGAAGCAAGAATGACCTAAAATTAAGAATCTGACATTATATCTCAAGTAACTAGAATAAATACATTCCAAAGACAGTTAAAAAAATAAAATTTAAAGTGGAAATAAATAAAAATGAAAAAAAAAAACAGATAAAAGGAATGAAACTAAAAGCTAGTCCTTTGAAAAAAGATAAACAAAATAAATAAGACCCTGGCTAGACTAAGAAAATTTTAGTAACTAATATCAGAAACAAGAGAAGTTATAACAGTTATCTGAGCAATTAAGAGTATCATAAGAAATTACATGAATATCTTTATGCCCACAAAGTCTATAACAAAGAAGAAATGGAAAACTCTTAAAAGTATATAAACTTCTGTAACTGAATCAGAAATAAGTAGAAATACTCAACTAATATTTATAAGTAAGAAAATTAGAACAATTATCAAAATCTAAAAAATAATTTAAAAAAAAAGAACAAAACAAACAAACAAAAAACCCTAAGTCCTAGGGCCACATAGCTTCACTAATTAGTTCTACCAAACGTTCAAAGACAAAATAATGCCTATGTTTTTCAAATACTTCCAAAAACATTAGATAAAGGGAAGAATTCTAATCATATTCTAGAAACCTGAATTACTTTGATACACACATCAGAAAAGAACATTAAAGGAAACTACAGACTAATATCTCTGATGACCATATATGCAAAAATCCTCAATGAAATCTTAGTAACAAAATTCAACAATACATTAAAGGAACAATACATCATCACCACATGGGATTTATTCCAAAGATGCATACCATTCAGTTTAATTCACCACATTAACAAAAAGAACCATAAAGATCATGTGATAATTTTCATAGACACAGAGCATTTGACAAGATTCAGCCTCTATTTAGAAAACTTCAAAAATCAGGGGTAATAGAGCTCAACGTAATTAAGGTCACATATGCCAGAAACAAAGCCTATAACATATACATTGGAAACTGAAAGTCTTTCCTCTAATGAAGCACAAGTCAAGGATGTTCACTTTCAACACTACTATTTGATATAGTATTGCAAGGTGATTAGATGAGTAAAATATAAAAGGAATGAAGTGAAAATATCACTTTTGGCAAACAATGTATTTAGGAAATCCTAAAATACTCTGCTTAAAAAAAAACAACAATTTGAAACAATATATTAGTACAATGAAGAGACAAACTATAAAATCAATATACTAAAATTGGTTGTTCCTATATACAAAAACCAAACTAAAAAAAAAAAAAAGAAATCATAAAAACTATCCTGTTTATAATCTCATTAAAATAACAAAAACCTATAAAATAAACTTAACAAAGGTCTGTAATACAAAAACTATAAAAGAAATAATAAACACAAAGCATTTCAAAGATATTCCCTGGTCAAGGACTGGAAAAAATAACATAACAATGGACATCTTGGGTCCTCCCTGGTAGCACAACAGGTAAAGCACAGTATATGAAGCCAACCGCAACTGCTTCAGCACAAGTTGGATTTCCACCCAGGGAGATATCCACATGGGGCAGCAGAATTCTCTTGCTTAGCCCATTGCTCCCCTCAGCAGTGTACATTGTAGGTTTTTTTTGCTCTGCTCCCCACTCTATCTCTGGTGAATTCTTTTACCATCCCTGCACCTCTGGCCTATACCCTACTGTATGCATAAATAAATAAATCTTGAAAAAATTGGGCATCTTACTAAAAGTACATATCACTGTTTCAATGATATTCTTCAAAGAAATAGTAGGAGTCACCATAGTCCTGCTATTTCTTTGAAGAATACCATTAAAACATTGATATATACTTCTTTGGGTAGGGTGCCCATTTTTATAATGTTATTGTATGGTGATGGCACACGAGTGAATTGGTGGTGGGAAGTCCATGGGGATTACAACTGAGATGAAAAAATGCACAAAATAAAGAATGATGTAAAAAAATAAATAAATAAAAATAAATTAAAAAAATAGCTCAAACATTACTGAACTTTATATGGGAGCACCAAAGATCCAGGTAAGCCAAAGCAATACTCATAAAAGAATGAATGCATTGTATTCCTAGGTTTCAAATTACAATGAGCATATAGTCAGTCAAAAAAGTATGGTTACAGAATTAAAATTGACAGACCAATGGAATAGAGTTGAAAACCCAAGAAAAGAGCCCATATTTACATGGACAGTTTTTGAAAATTTATGACAAAGAAGCAAATAGTATACACTAGGGAAAAGAAAGTCTGTTCTAAATGGTGTTGGGAGAACTGGAAAGTCACATATAAAATAATAAAACTAGACTAGAACATCTCACAACATTCAAAACATTAAATCAAAATTATAATGTCTTGGGTATAAAACCTGAAACCGCAAAATACACAGAAGAAACATAAGTGAAATACTTCATGTGAGTCTTCAATGATGTATTTGTGGACTTGACTGAAACAGCAAGGGAAACAAAAGCATGCATAAATAAATGGGTCTACAAAATTTGTGAACAGCAAAAGAAGCTATCATTAAAGTGAAAAGACACCCACTGAGTGTTAGAAATCATTTGTACATCATACATTCAACAAAGGGTTAATATCCAATAGCTACATGAATCAACAGAAGAAAGCAAATAACCTAATCAAAAAAATAGGAGAAAACCAAATAGATACTTACACAAAGAAAACAGTGAGATGGTCAACATGATTAGAGAAATGCAAATCAAGGCTACCGTGTATTACCATCTCATACCTTTGAGAATGATCCATATTGAAAAGACCAGAATCAAATAGTGGTGAGGTTTGAAGAAAAAGGAATACTTGTACACCATTGGTGGGAATGTAGAGTGGTGTAATCTCATGAAAATAACTGCATGGAGATTTATTCAAACTGTTAACAAGTAGATCTACCAATGAAGGATAAATAAAAGAAAAACTAAAGGAGTTTCCAAATGCTAGACCACTTCTCCAAGAAATAGTAAAATGAGCTCACACATCTACACAGAGGAGAGGAAAAAACACAAGGCATCTGAAAAAATGAAATAGATTGAACCAGAAAAATTAAGGATAAAATGACAGCAGCAGACCTTCATTGATCAATAATTACTCTAAATGCAAATGGACTGAATCGCCACTTAAAAGTCAGAGTGTATGGTTGGTTCAGGACACAGGATCCAACATTTTGCTGTGTCCAGAAGACATATCTAAGCTCCAAGGGTAAACAGAAATCTCAATGATAAAAGACTGGACAATCTTACAAGCAAATAAGCTCCAAAAGGAAGACAGGGGCATTCATATTTATATCAGAAAAACTGAATCTGCTGTTTAAAAAGGAAAAGACAAAGGAGGACACTATACACTCATGGAGGAATAGTATGTCCAGAAGACCTAATAATTATATAACTTGTATACTCCCCAAATTTTGGTGCACCAAACTACGTTAGCTGCTATCAAATTTGAAAGGAGAACATTTATGGTAGGCATTTCAACATCCTACTTTCATCAACAGAGAATAAACATGGGCACAATAGGCTTCAATAATGAATTAGATTGCAAGGACCTAGTAGAAATTTATAAGGAACCCCCTAAAGGTAGAATACACATTTTTCTTAAGTTCACATGGAACATTCTCTAGAATAAACTACATACTGTGTCACAAAAATATATCAACAAAGAGTGAATGAACTATATAGCAATACAGATCTACCCCAAGAAACAA
>NW_004567145.1:2460474-2471597 GCF_000260355.1 Condylura cristata
ATATATATTAATTTTATATATATTTTACGTCATTCTTCATTATCATATAATGTATGCTTTATCATCTCGTGTATGGTCCCCAAGAAATGCTTACCACCAAGTCACCTGTATACCATCACAGTAGACCCATGTGTGCTTCTTCCTACCCCAATTTTGATAAAATTTCTCCCACCTCTCCTCCCCCCATTCCAAGAATGTCTCTGATTTATAGGTGCCTGTTGATTTTGGTCTTTACTTTGTTACAATTACTTCCACCCCATTCCTTATTTGGGTCTCTTATGGACCTCCTATATGTGAAACCATTTTTCTTTTTATTTCTGACTAATTTCACTGAACATGATCCCTTCCAGCTCATTCATGTTGCTGCAAATGGAATGAGATTATCTTTTTTGATTGCTGAGTAATATTCCATTGTGTATATGTGCCACATCATCTTGATCCAGTCATCCATTTTGGGGCATTTGGGTTGTTTCCATAGCTTATCTATTGTAAATATTGTTGCAATAAACATAGGAGTGCAGGCACTCTTTTGGATTAATGTTTTTGCATCCTTTGGATCACATGGGAGGTCTATTTTTAACAGTTTAGGAACCTCCATACAACTTTTCATAATGGTTGGTAGGTCAACATTATTCTAATACCAAAGCCAAACAAAGACAGCAACAACAAAAAAGAAATCTATATACCAATTTCTCTAGTGAACACAAGTACAAAAACCCTCAATAAAGTAATAGTAAACGAAATCCAGCAATGTATTAAAAGGATTATACATCATGATCTAGTTAGCTATAAACCAGGGCACAAGGATAGCTAAACATCAAAAAAATCTATCAATGTAATTCACTACATCAACAAAAAGAAATATATGAATAGATGAATAGATGCTGAGAAAGCACTTGTTAATATTCAACATCCATTTATGATGAAAACCTTCAAATAACTAGGGATAAGTAGAGCATATCTTAACACAATAAAAGTCATATACAACAAACCTACAGCTAACATCCTTGTCAATGGTGAAAAACTGAAAGCTTTTCCTATAAGATTTGTCCCAAGAAAAGGATGTTCAATTTTGGAAGTTCTATTTAAAGAAATTAGGGAAAAGAAAGATATAAAATGAATCCAAACTGGAAAACAAGAATAAGCTATCATTATCTACAGATAAATCTAATAGAAAAAAAGTAAGTTTAGCATAGTGACAGGATATAAGTTCAATATGCAAAAATCAGTTACCTTCCTATATACAATGAGCTAGAAGAGGAAGAAATTAAGATAGCAATCACATTTTGCAGTCACACCAAAAACAAAACAAAACAAAATGCTAGGAGTAAACCTAGCAAAGGACTTAAAAAATATATACAAAAAAAAAATATATAAGACATGTTAGAAGAAATGGGAGACACAAAGAAATGGGAAAATATTCCCTGCACATGAATGGGAAGAATTAACATTATTAAATTGGTCATTCTACCCAAAGAAATATACAATGCAATTCAATGAAATCTCAATAAAAAATATCAATTACATTTTCTTTTTTTTAAAAAAGATTTATTTATCTATACAAGAACTGGGGTACAGACCAGAGGTACAGGGTTGGTGAGAGGATTCACTAGAGACAGAGAGGGGAGCAGAACGGGCAGATCAACTGAAATATTATACTGAGAGGAGCAACTGAGAGACAGGTGTGGTCTGCTTCACTATGTGGGTCACTCCCTGGCCAGGGATTGAACTTTTGCTGCAGTGGCTGCAGATAGTTTCATACTGTATGCTTTAACCTGTTGTACCACCAAGGAGTGCCCTCAAAGACATTTTCTCTCTCTTCCTCTCTCTCTTTCTTTAAATTAATTTTACATTGTTCTTCATTTTGTGTACTTGTCATCTCAGTTGTAATCCCCATGGGTTTCCCACTGACAATTCACCCTGTGCCATCACCAGAGTCCTGTGCACTCTTCCCATTCCAGTTATGATCCCATTCCCCTTTCCACCCCCATAAAATGTCTCTGGTTTATGGTTGTTCATTGTTTTCATTTTTACTTTATTACATTTGCTTTTATTAAACTTTTATATTATTACTACTTTTATTATCATTAATTAATAACAAAATATAATAACAATAAGTATTACTTTTATTAAATTTAGTTTTTAATCTAGCTGCAGTTATGCTAACATTTTCAGGCCTAATACTACATTTGGGTCCATTTTCTTGGTCAGTCTCAGCAGAAATTTACTTCTTTAGTTAATCTTTTCTGAGATCTTATTTAACTTTTTTTGGCTTACATATCTTACATATCTTCTCCTTTTCATCTCTTTTATTTATGTGATTTCTGCTCTTACATTTATTCCCTCTTCAAATTTATTTTATTTTCCCCCCTATTTTAAGCATTTAGTGATACACACTTTGGCATACAAATATGTATGCTGAAATTTTTAGTCTATCTAGTTTAAAATCTTCTGTGCTTTTATGATTTGGATAAGCAATATAGAGATAGATTTATTTTATTTTTTATTTATTAGTCAGTCTGACATTCCCTGCATTTTAATAGGAGACTTTGGGCCATTTATATTTATTATCATCACAGATAAATTTGAACTTGTCTCTCTCATTTTGTGGTTTCCCCTCTATTTTGCTGTTTCTATTTACTTGACTTATATTCCATTTATTCTTCAATGTGTTGGAAATCTAAAATCCTATTTCGATTTCTGTGTTAAATTTTAAAATGTTAGCATGTATATTTAAATAAATCTAAAGTTAATTGTTTAGCCTCCCTACAAAATGCTACAAGAACTTGAAACGTTGTAGCTTTCATTACCACTTCTTCCTTATATTTATTGTTGCTCAGATTTAGGTGTTTTATTTTTAGCCTTCAAATTAGACATTATTTTTCTATAATGCCATAGAGATCATATTTACTTAGAGCTATGCATGTTTGTTAATTTCCTTCCTATCATTCTTTTGCACCTTATAATATTTTCTTATTTTTATACTTTCTGAAGAGCAGTGTTTAGAAATTCCTTTAATGTAGACAAATTGATGGTAAACATTTCAGGTGCTGCTTAGCTGTAATTTTTAAAATTTGTCCTGATTCTTACAATATTTCTTTTGAGGGACCATAATTTTAAATTAGTAGCTGTTTTCTCTTAGCTGTTTGTCTTACTGTAATTTCATTTTTAGGTAATTTCTCTTTTCCTTGTGGATAATTTTTTAAAATTAATTTTGATATTTTATAGTTATATTCCAATCTACTTGGCGGTAATATTTTTGTCTGAGCTTTGATTTTCCAGAAAGCAGAATCTGAAATAGAAATTTTGGTTACAGGTGGTTTATAGGGGATCAGAGGGGAAGAAAAATGGGAGCAGGAAAGTGAAGCAGGATAGGGAAGCCAATGCAGGGGTATGTCACTGATCTCAGTTTGCTGTGGAACAGTGAAGTAGGAAACTACAGTGCTGTGGAAATGGGACCCTCTGAGGGTCCCATTTTAGAATGCTCATTGTATAGGTTATGTTAGGATGCATTAGTTGTGCTATATCTGCATGTATTCATTTATGTACTGAGAAAACTGAACCAACAGAAACAAAAGAATAAATATAGATCACTCCTTCACATAATGCAAAAACATAAACTCAAAATGGATAAAATATCTGGGCATAAGACCTGAAACAATAAAATATTGAGAAAAAATATAGGTAAAACCTACAAGATATACATCTCAATAACATCTTTAAAGACTCATCACCTGAAGCAAAGAAAATGAAGGAAAAGATAAATACCTGGGACTATATAAAACTGAACAGCTTCTGCAAAGCAAATAGCATTAATGAAAACAAAGAGACAACCTACAGATTGGGGAAAAATATCATTGCAATCTGTATAATTGATAAGGGACTGATCACAATGATGTACAAAGAACTCATACAACTCAACAAAAACAAAGTAAACAATCCAGTTAAGAAATGGGCAGAATAACTTAAAAGACATTTTCCCAAAGAGGAAATGCAAATGGCCAACAGGCATATGAAGTATTCAACATCTCTTAAAATCAGGGAAATGCAATCAAAACCACAATGAACATATCATCTTATACCTGTAAGAATGGCATATAAAACAACCAAACAAACAAAAAACAAAACAAAACTAGCAATAACAAATGTTGGCAAGAATGCAGAAAAAAAGGAACTCTCCTGCACTGCTTATGGGAGTACAAACTGGTCCAACCACTATGGAAAGCTGTATGGAGTTTCCTCAGGCTAATAAAAATTGAGCCATCATATGACTCAGAAATTTCACATCTCTGTACCTACCCAAATGACACAAAAACATCAACTCAAAAGAACACCTGTACCCCTATGTTTATTGTAGCACTATTTACAAAAGATAATACCTGGAAAACCCACAAATACCCTAAAATAGATGACTAAGTAAAAAAGATATGGTATGGTTACACAATGCAATACTACTCAGCAATCAAAAAAGACAAACATGCCATTCACAGAAAAATGGATGGAGCTAGAAGGAATTATGCTCAGTGAAATGTCAGAAGGAAAAAGAAAAATATTGGACAGTTTCATTTATAGGAGGAATATAGGGTAACCAAATAAGATATCAGGGGAAAAATAATAACAATATAAGATACAACTAAACGTACAATTATAAACCAGAGACATCTATGGGTTGGGGCAGGGGGAGGGAGAGGGTTAGGGAGAAGCACAGGGGACTGTGGTGATGGTGCACAGGTAAACTGGGGGAAAACATTCTATGAGAACTACACCTGAGTGGGGTGGAAGCAAACATTGTTTAAAAGTGAGCAATGATGTTATATATATATATATATATATTAATACATAAAGTAACAAACACCAAATGAGACCTCCAAGTTTAAGTATTCACTAATATCCTGGTAGGGAATATCTTTGATATGCTATGGGGACTATTGTTATTTTTTTCAAGAAATTATGTTTAAAATACTAGACAATGTCTTTATGTTTAATGGAATGGCACTGTTGCTGGTATACTAGGGATGATGGAGATGCACTTCATACATACATTAATGTGACATACATTAATTCAATACTTCTCAAAAGTATCTACCATGAGAAAAAATGGAAGTAAATGGCAAAATATGGAACTTAAAAAAACTAATTATGGAGTTTTATGCAATATAAAAATGTTTAACATAAAAATAAAATATAAACTTTATTTCTAAGTCTAAATACAACTGTAGGAATTTTTCTTGCTGTATAAAAAGTAGTTTCACCTATTTACTAACATTAGTCTAATTTAACAATTAAGCAAACAGTAATTTTAAGACATACTGTTATAAAATGTTGTATATATATAATATTTAAATTATTAATAATGAATAATATTGTGATACTCCTATAACTAATATTGTGGTATTCAAAGATTTATCTATTGTTCATCCTTATCTCCCCAAACCACAACAACCTCCAAGCTCAAACTTTCTGAGCTTGTGTCATACATACCGGGGTACTAGCAGTTTCCCCCCCCCCCCAAAGAGAAGCATGTATATTGTTGTTGCCATGGGTCTGGGGGACACCTGGGTTGTGCCCATAGAGCACAGGGTCAACCTCTTCTCTCCCAACAATGGGTATTGTTTAGTATGTGACTGATAAACAACAAACACTTACCAGGTCTTGGTTTACACTCCAGCTCTCACTGGAACTGATTTTCTTATTTGTTGTTATAGTTCCTAAGTTCTACTAGATTCCTTTTGTGTTTGGAATCAATGATCGTTCCTCAGAGAAATCAGATAAATATCATGTTCTAAGCTGTGACTGCTAATTCTCCCTTCTCTTCCACTTTTGATCACATCCTCTGTACTGAATCTAGAAAGGTCTAGCATTTGTGACATCCTTGGAAATCATTAACATATTATGAATAGACACAAACTGCTGTGTTCACCTCTCCAAGGAACTCTAACATAGAATCTGTTCCTTTTGTCTCATTTATTGACTTTTTAGCCTCAGCCTGAATCATTTTTAGTCATTCAGGTTTTGCCAGATGACCTGAGACAGGGTTGATGACCCAAGAGCATAAGATCATAACATGTTTAAGCAATAGAACCAGGAGCTGTTTTGGTTCATGTTTGTGAAAAGATTACATGGGCTGAAGTATGGAGACATAGTTGGAATAGCTGGCATCTGTTTATGACTGGCACATTCCAAGGACACGTTCAGGTGTGCATTTGCCTGATTTGTTGCAATACTTGAAATGGATGTTTGACTGGAATTAGAATAATATCAAACAGTACAAGTGCAAACTTCTAATGAAGTAGAACTTTTTATGGACCCCCCATATAACTGTTGCATGCCAAACCTTCTCCAAAGCAAAAAAATAAATGGATAAGTCAAGGTAATAGATGTTAATAAAAAGGCACTTTATACCAGAGTTATGCTAGAGTTTCTCTTATAATGCAGGAACTGGAAGGGAAAGAAAATGAACAGAATGCTTAATTTGCTCCATTCAGAAACATTTTAAAAAATATTTATCTATTTATTCATACAGAAGTGTGGCACTGGCCAGAGGTGCAGGGGTGGTGAGAGGATTCACCAGAGACAGACCGGGGAGCAGAACAGGCAGATCTACTGAAATACACTGAGGAGAGCAGTGGGGGAAAAAGGAGAGGTGTGTTGTTCCATATGAGTTACTCCCTGGCTGGGATCAAACTCTTGCTGCAGTGGCTGTGGATAGATTCATAATGCTGTGATTTAAACCCTGTGCCACCAGGGAGGCCTGCTCCATTCAGAAAGTAAATGTTAACACATTTTAAAAAAAGTTTCAATCTATGAACTTGACATCTTGTTGGTTATAACTTTTACTTCTTCTCAAACGTGCTTTTGCATCACTAAAGCAACAAGTACCTAGGCACTTCATTAATTGACACACACACACACACACATATATATATTGTTCTATAATTTATAAGTTTAATATTATCATAGCTGGCCACAACTAATTGGCTTCCTTTTCCCTTTGCCTCTTCTATTGTAATCTGTAGTTCTGTGCACTTTGTAGAGAGAAATGCTTTGCTGGATGTTTGTAATACAAATCGCTCCCCGCTTTGTGCGGCTTTATTTCTGTCCTCTTAATGATGCCTTTTGAAGGACAGATTTTCTTAAATCAATGTAACACAATTTATTTCTTTTCTCCTTTTTAAGTTTAATGCTTTTTGTGTCCTGTTTGAGAAACCTTTGCCTTCTGTAAGGTCTTGACTCTTTTCTTTTAGATTTATTGATTTTCTTCCCTATTCAACTAGGATACATCCAGAATGGCTAATTTTGTGTGTGATGTGAGAATTGATTCAATATAATTTTTTTTTTCATAAGAATATCTCCTATTGACCCTACCCCAAGTACTCTGATGAACTTGGTGTTTGCACTTGTGTGTGGCATCTGTTACAATGTTAATTCCACTGCTCAATTTGTCTATCCTTACACCATTTCCACATTACCTTAATTACTGTAGTTTCATAAAATGCGTTGACAATTGTCAGTGTAAATCTTCCAGCTTTGTTCTCATATTTTAGGGTTGATTTATCTATTCTAGCCCTTAGAATATCCAAGTAAGTTTTTAGAATCATCTTGTTAAGTTCTAAGCAACAGCAAAAGCCTGCTGAAAGACTAGATGGAATTTATTAAATCTATAGATCATCTGTAAGAAATTGAAATATTTACAACATAATAATTGCAGACCATGAATATGATAAATCCTTTCATTTATTCTAGTGCTTTTTATTTTATAACAATAATATTTTGTTTTTTATTCTGTAGAAGTATCATTTATATATCTCATTATATCCATTCTTAGGTAGCTGATTTCTTTCAATACTTTTACACTTGTTTGCTCTTTATAAAAATTTAATTTTCCCTAATGTTTATAATGCAAATATTTAAACTTATGGAAAGCTTGAACAAATTATAGTGGACAAAGCATTTCTATGCTACCACATAGGTCCTAATATTAACATTTTATCTTATTCCTTTTCACATTTTTATCTATCAATATGTACAGCATAGTGATTATAGACAAAAATACTGTTATCTACTTGAACTTTGCTTAAATAGAGCTTAAAATTTTCAAACAAATCATTAATGAATGTTGGTTTTAGTCAATGCTTGCTCTGCATTTATTGTGATTATATAAACACATGCAATATATATCATACATATATAAGCAACTATATGTATGTCTATAACTATATAGAATATCTTTCTATCATCTACCTACCTATCTATCATCTATCTATCTACCTATCATCTATCTATCTGTCTGTCTGTCTACCTCTAATCTAACTACACACTGAGTGAGAATTCCCAAAATTTGTAGTCAGCAAGCTGGAGATCCTGGAGGAAGAGTTAGTGGTGTGAATGCCATAATCATTATCCTTATTTGCTTACAGACTACAGTTCAAACATTTTCCCCTATTTATATTTATTTGGATTTTAACTCCTAACCTGAAATGTGAATTACAGTAACATACCTCCTTTGGTTTTGGTCCACCAAAACATCAAATAACTTTATGATGAGTCTTTTTATTATTATTAAAATATAAATCAATATCATTTAATATTCACATTGTGATCACCTCAACTAGACCATATGGATGGGGCATTGATGGGTATAGCACATGAATAACTTTTAGCATATGAGCCATCCAAAGCATATTTATTGGTTTGTGACACTTTGTTACCTGGGTTCTGGGTTCATAGTTTACATTTTATTACAGATATTTATTTTAGTCATGTATCCCATGGTTGTTGTTGGGTCACTTAAAAATATTATGTTAAACTGTATTCTTTGGTCCTAAGAGTGTATTAAAAAGAAAATTTCAATTCTCCCTAAATTGAAACAAAAATTATAAAAAATCACAATGATGTGTTTTTGAAAAGTTAGTGAATTAGCACAAGAATTTGTTTTATCACCCTCTTCATTACTAAACTATGGTTTTCAAAATAAACTTTTCCAAGTTAAGATGCTCAATTTATATTTTATTCAATCTATGTAATTAATAAAAATGAAATCTCAGTATTTTTGTTGTTTTATTGCATAAATTACAGCCTTTTTTAAGCTTAGTTATGTGCCCTAAACTTCAAACTAAGTGGTTTTAGAGTTACACAAGATAAGTATAATATTGGGTTCATATTATAATTTTTACTCCACATATTATCTATATGAATAAATTAGTATTATAAAGTGGGTAGTTGACTGCACTGTTGTGTCTTTTATACCAAGAGTCTGTTGTTCTAAGAAATCTGATGACATCCAAGACCTTGGCGAAATTTATTACTCTTTTGGACATTCCAGGTTCCACATTTACCAGGGTTGGAAATGTCTTTGGTTTATTTTTTTACCTTTCTTTGGTTTATTTTTTCCTGCTAATTACAATGGAAATAATTTTCAGATTAGTGCACAGCTTCCAAAAACAATATCAACACTGACCAAACTACTGTGCAACTTTTGAAAATCACTTCATAGTTGAGCTTTCTCAATTATCTGTTGCTAATTGGGGAGTTAGTTCTTAAGAAAGACCTGTTCTTTCTTTTGATCTGTTTGCAATGAATCTGTCTTGGAGTTTCAGGCTCGTAGTGCTATTTTTTTGCAGCTCACTTTCAAGCTGACAGAGGTGTTGCCGTGGTCCCAGAAACTTGCTAGGAGCTGGGCAGTTTGCGTGTTGTTTGTGCCTAGGAATGGGAGGCAGTATAATCAGGGAGAGGGGCACATTGCAAGGGCCAGATGTCCAGTCTGCCCACCATTCAGAAATAACCTGACTTGCCACCTTAGGGCTTGCCATTTAAGCATTTTAAACCTCTTAGAGTTTAATCTTGAATGCAGGTTTTTGTTTAAAAAATATTACTTATTGCAAGCAAATTATGAGATGGAACATGTTATCCCTCTTTATTTGTGTATATTATACATGCATAGACACACACATACACACACACACAAATCCTCTCAAGATCCTGATGTAATTTGCCTTAGTTATATCCTGTTGGCAAGACATAGTTGATGTTAAATCCAAGTTTTTCAGTCCTGTTTTGCATGGGGATAGTTTCATATTGTTTTGAATTTACGAGAATTGTTCATGGGATTTTCTTGCTACTGTTGATCTTTCTACCACACACTAATTTTCACACTCTCTGCCATAGTTCCTGCAGCCCATGCACCCCTGCAGCACATAATGCTGGCATCTGTGCTCAGGAGGCTGGTTCCAGGAGGCCAGAGTCAGGTGTCATCAGAATCTGCTCTTCATAGCCGCCCTGTCCTATTCAGGCTGCTGTTGCTCCTGTTGACTGACATTTATCCCGCTAGGGAATTTACAGTGCATTCAGTTCCCCTTCCTCTGATGTTTTTCATATAGTTTCAGGTGGTTTAACACAGGTCATCATGGAAGATCTAGTGACCACTTACCACTGCCAATTATATTAGGACAGGTGAAGCTCTTGGGTTGGAAGTTCCCAACTGTGCCCACTAGTCGAATAGTACGCTTCTCCTTGCAGCAGAGACCCTCCACAGAGAGATTGGAGGTGAATAACCAGGTTTAAATATATGTGAATCTTCTTCCATAAGTGCAATATTGGGGGTTGTGGTAAGGAACATAATTTCATACTATTGTTTCTAAATGACCTTTTCCTGGTCTTTTCTTACTTGGTATCTTCATGATATTTGACACTAAAGATTCTTCCTTATTCTTGCTAAATTTCCTCCCTTTGGTTTCTTGGATGTATTTTCCTTTTTTTAGTATTTTAATTTTTTTAATGTTCCTATTCCCTTCTGGATGGCTACACCCAAATGTGGCACAACTACTTCTTCACTTATTATCTCTCATAGCTAATGAAAAACAAAGGAAGATTGATAGAACTGAATATCAAGATATTTCCAACTAACTCTGATGAAATATAGTAACTAGGCAGTGAGCATCAGTGACTGTTAATATTAGAAAAAGGCAGGTAGCCAGGCATTATGTGGCTAGTGATGATAAAGGTATTGCATTTTTTTATTACAAAAGTTTAATTTACATCATTTTGCACATTTTTTTTCATCTCAATTGTAATCCCCACGGGTTTCCCATCACCAAATCACCCCTGTGCCACCACCATAGTCCCGT
>NW_004567145.1:2478111-2485415 GCF_000260355.1 Condylura cristata
GGCTCCTGCAGCCCACGGAACTTCCAGGGGCCCGGGTTTTCCCCGGATTTCCCTTCTGGGAGCTCCCCAGTCGCCGATTCCCTTGCAGTTATCTACCTTCTAGTGAGTCCAGGGTGTTTTCGTTTGGGTTAAAACTTGTAGTAAGTGAGTCTATAGTCCGTTTTCGGTCCTCAATTCCTATGCAGGCTTGGACGCGGTGAGCTCGGCGTCTTTACTCTGCCGCCATCTTCTTTCCTCCCTGGTATTGCATTTTTTAAAACAAATCACTTTTGAAGTAGCTACAGGTAAAAAGGTACAATGTCTAATATTTGGTTCAAAATAGCTCAGCGTTAAGGCACTGCGGGGATATGGATGAAGAAAATGGCAATGAGATGAGAATTTTTGAAGTTGTTAGAAAAGACCTCCTGGGAAAAGTGACATTTCAGCACAAACTTGAACAAGCTGATGACATATGTTGGTCTGAGGGAAGGAAACTCTAGCTGGGGATAATAAGTATAGAGTCACGAGCTGGAAGCTGACGCAGTGATAAAAGTGTTGGAGGAATCCAAGGAAAGCAGGAGGTCTGGAGGGGAGTGAAACAAGAACAAAGGGAAATTTACGCAGGTTACAGTGACCTTGGTTCTAAAATCCTTTGACTCTTACTTCCCCAATATTTGGGAGCTAATAAAATCTTCTGGGCAACAACCTGTTGTTTTTGCCTCACATTTTGTTAGAATCATACTGGCTGTTGGGTAGAAGACACATAGCAGTAAAAGGGTAGGGGCTGTTAAAAATATAAATATGGACATGTTCCTCCATGTTTGAAACCTGTCAATAGCTTCTCACTGTTTTTAAAATGGAATTTAAAGTCCTTAGCAACAAACCTGTGAACTGGACCAACATTTTTTCAGATGGTGGTGACTCAAGAACATTTTTGGTGAGATTATTCTCAACATGTATTGATTATAGAGCTGATGGGATTTAGAGCAGATAGGACGCGGGTGAGAAAAAAAGCTGAGGACAAAATGACTTCTCCCAGATCTGAACATACTAGGGATACAATATATGTATTCAAAGAGTGAGTGAATATTACATTTTGATATGCTCTTCTTCACTAAATTAAAATGTTCATGTGGGTTGGGATCACATCTTACTTGATTTGACACCAACAACTCCTTGTGCTGTTTGACTTAGGAATCCACCAAATATTTTCTCAGGATTGAACTTTCACATATGTAGATAGAGAGGAGAGGAAAATTGCTTGAGGAGTCACTGGTAGGCACAGGCCAGCTACTGAGTGGGCTTCCTGATCAGATCTGCCAGCTCTTCATGATGCCGTCGCCAGTTCCCAGCTCACTGGCTTTGGTGAGGAACATGGACATCAGCTATGAAGCTCATAGTGTTCACTCAAGAGCTGTGAAAGCATTTCAAATGTGTTGGAGACATGATGTACACAGTGAAAACAAAGTGAGTTCAGTGGGAAATTACGATCACAGAGGCAGATGCCCTGCTTTTTGTAGGTTGCCAAGAATTCAACTGAGAGGAAAAGGAGCACAGTCATTGTGTTTTGAAGAACAAAGATGAGTCTTGCCCAAAATGAAGAATAGGCAGAGCTGGTTCTTAAGTCTCATTCAAATGCCCCCTGTGTGTAGTGGGTACAGATGAAGGGCTGAGTAGGAATGGCCGGGATTCTAACCTGACCTACTAAGACTTGTCTGGGATGCCAGCTGCTGGGGTTGACTGGAGTCCAAAGTGTTGGACTCAGAGAAAAGGAAATCCCAGGGCCAGGACTGGCCGTTTCATTTTTTATTTCAGATCCCAGAATGGCAGAGCCCACAATTGGCAAGACGTGCAGTTTCCCTGCTGCCTCTTGTTTCTCTGCACTATGGCAAATTCAGCTTCCTTCAAACTCCTTGCTAATTGACTTTACAAAGTTGTCCCAGAATTAGTTCTTACAAGGTGAGACTACTGTGGCTACTTTTAAGTTTCAGAAATTAAAACACACAATTTTTCCTATGTACACCAAAATACATCAGCAGATAGTAGAAACATTACTTGTAAAAGAGTTATATCTGGTGGCATGACTGAAAAGTGGGAGAAAAGTACTTTATATGTTATATGCTAGCTATGTGGTAGCTTATAACTGCAAGATAACAAATCCAAATCAAAATAAACTAATATACTTATGAAGTCTCATTCTCTTTCTTTCTCCTTTCCACTCTCACTCTCTTTCTCCCTCCCTTGATCTATGTGTGTGATATTGATACAAAGTTTTACACACACACTCCCTCTTACTATAATATTATGTACAGAAATTGAAGCTCTTTTAAATGAATTAACAACTAGGAATATCAATGAGTAGTCACTAGTGCAAAATAATGAACTAATTCATTATATCTAGGATGATTTAAAAACTTGGCCAACATTTAATAATTATCCGGTATTTTTTAATTTAATTTCTCTTTGCTAAAATTAAATTATTATTAAGGAAATTAGATGTTAGTACATGTTAACCTTTGGTACAAAGTGAAGCTAATAGATTCAAGGGTGTTTAAATGAAACTTGAGTAAATTCTACAACCTATTTTATTCAAGAATCTTCATTTCATTTTGTTGTTTATTCCTTCATTTTGACATATCAAGATCACAAAGACTAGAGATTTATTGACCAATATGTAATAATATGCTCTAGCATGTGGATTGACAGTATACCTGAAGTGTCAAATGCAAGTCTGCCTGAGATGAGTTGAGCCATGGAACATGCATATGATCTTGTCTTTGCAACCTCACAGGCTCTGTGCGACTAGCTTGAAGAGACAGATGTGTGTTAGGGCTGCAAGTGTCCACCAGATGCCACATGCTCCAGTTTCTGGAATTCCAGGACCATACTCAATGGGCCCACCATGATTTACATCAATGAGAGAGACGCTATGTTAAGGCAAATGGTCAATTTACTTGCTGTTGCTCTAGGAACTTGTATGTGCTGATAGTATCTCATCCCCCAGTGCAGAATAGGAGACTTGCTCTTGGGGTTGAGGTTGGAAATCTGGAATCAGACAGCATTTTGTGGGAACATTTAATTCCATGCTTTCAGCCACATTCTGGCCTTTTGTGGCTGCCCTGCTGCTGCTTGCTGACTTGCACTTTCTGTGGCTCAGCTGGCTCTTCCTGGTGCCTCCAACAGCCCCAGACTGCTGAGCAATCCCTATGCTCAGTTACTGTCCATATGCTGCCTCCTTCTAACTGGTCTGACAGCCATTTCATGTATACTTTCCTTTTCCTCTTTTTCTTTTTGTAAGGATTTAGGTACAGATATAAAATTTTAAATTGCTCTAAAAACATCTTCGTTCTTGAAAAAGTCTGCAACAAAAATTGATGGTTTCACTCTGTCCTGTTCAGGCAGAGGGCATGCACCAGTGTTTATCTTCAGGTCCAATTCTCTTTATTTTCATGAGCCAAGTTCATCAACCTCAGGGCGTAATCCACATGCCTGTGAAAATCTGAGCTCCTCCATGTACTGTTGTTTCATAATTTAAAGAAATTACCTAATAGTGAGCATTTCAGGTAAGGAAAGCCGGCACATTTATACAAATGATGTGGGGGCTCTGGAATCCACACTGAATAGCTCACTGCTTAATTTAATGTATTATTTCTTGATAGAATGACACTATCCACTTAGTCCTTAGAATGTTATAGACCTATACAGTGTTAGTTTTATAAATATAACAGCGACACCCAGAGAAAGCATAGCCTGGCATTCTGTGTGAAATATGTTATTTGTAGCTGGTGGAGAACATTTTAATGGTAGTTGTCCTGTTTGCTATTTTGTTTGGCTGTTTGTACTGCTAATATTTTATCAATGCTTTCATAAGCTGTGAGTTTTTGTTCTCATTAATACTTATCAAACAACTGTCTCTCTGATTGCTAAAAATACGTATGTTAATAGATGACATTTTGAGAAATACACACTGTGTAAAGATATAAGAAAAACCCAAGGATGAATATTATCTATATTTTGTTTCTTCTATGAATAAAAATGTTTCTATGTGTACTTATGCACATTGTCCTTATAATTTATATCATGTTGTAGATGTGGCATAATTTCCTCTAGTGAGCCAACATTATATAATCATATGTTTATTTCTTGTTAAAAACAGTTACTGTATATACTGTTTCACAACATGCCTTTTCACTTTTCAAAGTCTGGGGATCATCTTGTCTTCTCCTTCTCCAGCTACTTCATTATTAAAAATCGTGCTCTAATTTAATATTAAAATCATGGTATGTATTATATTTCCACTTGACATATTTATTATTTAAGATAAACTCCTCAAATCTTATTGTTGGTGGTTTTCTTTAGTTGGCTGTTACTAGTGTCTTTGTCCATTTTTCTCATAATGCAGTGGAATTTATCTTACCAATCTTAGACATTCTTAAATATTAGGCTAGGTAATCCCATGTTCATGTAATGTGGTTTAAATTTATTTCCCATTTTTTGTTTTATATTTTCCTTTTGTAATACAAAGAATTTTTTACACTAATCAATGGTGAATTCTTATTTATTTATTTTTATGCTTTTACATCCTTGTTCATTTTTTATATAATGTTTAATTTCTCCTCTCAGGTGTTGTCCCCATAAAATTACTATCATCTTGCACACAGGTGAATTGGTAGTGAGAAGCCCATGGAGATTACAACTGGGATGGAAAAAAGTACAAAATGATGTAAAAATAAACTATTATATTATTTTAAAAAATTACCATAAGCAAGACACCCTTGAACCATCATGATAGACTCTAGTGCTCTTCCCTCCAAATATGATCCCTCGTCCTCCAATTTATAATTTGACTGCTAATTTTATCTATTTTTTTCCCTGATTGCTGTATTTGGTTTCCCTATATTCCTCATCTGATATTTTTCTTTTTCCTTCTGATTTATTTCACTAAGAATAATCCCTTCCAGCTCCATCCACGTTGCTGGGAATGGCATAAGCTTGTCTTTTGTGATTGCTGAGTAGTAGTATTTCAGTGGATAAATTCTTAATCTTTTCCTTGATGTGTTTTGCTTTTGTGCCATCCTTTTCCTACACTTCCTGTGTTAACACTGGGCATTCTCTTTCATTCATTAATTCAGGGACAAACTTAATGTCACATTTGGAGGCCACACCTCCTTTTCTAATCAGTCCTTTCTCTACTCTCCAGATGTGTCACTTACGGCCTATTTGGTAGCTCCCTTGAATGTCAAGTACGTGTTTTGTATTTAGAATGCCCTGTATCATACTTATGAAATCTTCTGATCTTCTTGGTTAAGACAGCCCCTCCTGGGGCTGCCCCATCTCAATTGGTCAGTTCTAAACACTTAAATCATTAACTCACCTTTCCAAGCATGTGAGAAAATCTTTGGACTGTCTTCAGTTGTGCCTGGAGTTGGACCACTCTTTGCCATCTCCACTACAGTTACTATCCCATGGTGAGTCATCATCTCCTCTCACCTGGGATACCTGCTAACCCCTAACTGGCACCCTGCTACCACTCCTACCCTTTCCTCATCACAGTGGAACCAACAATGTGCCTAGAATGTCCTTTCAGACATTCCTCATCCAAACTCCATTTGCTCAGAGTCAAACTCAAAGTCCTTTCAGCAGCCTAAAGGCTCTGCAATCTGTCTCAGACCCTAATACCCTCTCAGACCCTAATTTCTGCTCTTCTCTCCTATCCTCTCCTTTCCAACCACTCAACCCCTTTTATGTTGTTCTGCTCACCAAGGGTGTTTCTGCTTTGGGAACCCTTCCTAGCTATTTCCTCTGGGGAGGCTTTTTCCTCTGCATTTACCGGTCATTGCTGCTTGACTCTTTCAACTCTCTTAAATATGGTCTTCTTATCTTCTCTAGTTCTTGTTTTTATAGCACATCTACTAACTGTGTAATCTTATTTTTTTTTAACTATGCATTTGCCCTACTACATCGGCTTCTTGAGGGTATGATTTGTACACTGTGTGCAGAGCTATCCCAGATAATTGCACGTTCCTGGCATGTAGAAGATATTGAGTAAAAGCATATTGAGTCAATAAATCCTGGAAGTCTGCTATGCTGAGGCTATAATTTCATTACTTTCATTACAATTTTTTCTAAAAGATATATTTGATTTAAAGTATAAAGAGAAATATTTCTAACTTTTTCCATTTACAGTTATCTGCTTGTACCAGTATCATTAATTTGACAGTTTAATCATTACCAATTTGTTAAGAATATTGATTTTATGTTTAATTCTCATATACAACTGTTTTTTTTTAAGATTTTATTTATTTGTGCATACAGAACTGGGGTACAGACAGAGGCTCAGGGGCGGTGAGAGGCTTCACCAGAGACAGAGTGGGGAACAGAACAGGCAGATCGATGAAGTACACTGCTGAGGGAAGCAGTGGGCGGGTCAGGAGAGGACCGCCACACCATGTGGTCACCTCTGGGGCAGGCGGGAATAGAACTCATGCGGAAGTGGCCTTAGATTCTCAGTGTGTGCTTCAACCCGCTGCGCCACCAGGGAGGGCCATATACAACTGTTTTTTTGTAAAATCTTCTATATTTCGCTTACCATCTATTCTAGGTTATCAATATTATGCTCTAATTTATGACTTTGCTAATTCCAGGTGGACATTCTGGGATGCCCGACATTCCACACTTCTTTTTTGGATTCAGATTCTAGAATTATATATGGTAGAAACTCACTTTGTGTCTTGAGAAGACTTTACCCTTCTTCAGCTTTTCAACCTTCGAATATTGCTCACAACTGTAAATGCAGGACACTGACACAAAAGATCAATGAAACCAAGAGTTATTTCTTTGAAAAAAATAAGCAAAATGGAAAATCCTTTAGCTAGCTTTACAAAGAAAAAAAGTGAGAAAATCCAGATCAATAGAAACAGAAAGAAAATAGGCAACTTTATATTAGACATTAGAGAAATGCACAGGACCATAAGAACCTATTACAAAAATTTCTATGCAAGCAAAGCTTTTATGGTGTATTATTCCTTAGAGGATTTTGACCATTTATATTTTTATATTTCCCATGCTTGCCTTGGGTTTGTTCTCTGTGTAGGACTTCTGTGCCACTGGCACTAGGAGACCATTTCTGGCACTTTTATTGGGATGTATCTGCTCTATTGCCTGGACTGTGGTGGTTGGGTGTACAGGTACTAGGTGGCTAATGTTTACATGCGGGGCTCGCAGGTGTTCCTGACAGGTGCTGAGGATTGTGGCAGTGGGTGGGGCTTGAGTACATCATCTTTATTGTTATGTGAACTGGAATTTCATGGCTAAATGGTAATCCA
>NW_004567145.1:2486461-2487338 GCF_000260355.1 Condylura cristata
TTTCTTTCTTTCTTTCTTTCTTTCTTCTTTCTTCTTCTTATTTTTTTTTTAAAAATTCCAACCACTATCTACTCTCTTAGCCTTCCACAATATTAACAATGGACTGATGTTTTTTTGAAAACCATCCCCAGAAAAATGTTTGCATGTAGTACTCTTGATCTTGGGTAAAATAAAGACAGTTTTATGAGTAAGCTCTTCCAAGGAACCACTAGATCAAAAATATAGTCATTGCATTATAACTTGTTTTTCAGGGTTTAGGTGATATTTATTTATAGGTAACACTGGTTTACAACAATGTATATGCTTCAGATATAGGATCAATTCTCTTGAAGGCTCACCCAAGACTCCCAAAATCCTCAAACAGAGACCACCATTATCCATTCTCTCAATTCCCTTCTGGGAGTCTCAATTCAATAGTCATACTTCTAGGGTTTATTGTTTGATTCTGTCTGAAACTTTGATATGTTTCTTTACATTTTACATGAGTGAAATGATCAATTATTTGTCTTTCTTTTTCTGATTTATTTACATAATATTATATGTTCCAGGATTATCCATATTGTTGGATATAAATGGATATAGCCCATATTTTTCAAAATTACTGAGTAGTATTCCATTGTGTACATAAACCACATCTTTTTTTTTTTTAACTATGTTCCTAGAAGGATTTAACCATTCTTAGCTCAGTTTCTCATCTCCAACTTACTTGAGGAAGGGTTCTGAAATTATGGGAGGATTCTCATTATGTGGTCCTGAAATCATGTGAGGATCCTGACCAACATGCTTTCCAATGCGAAAGAGAACAGAAAAGAAAGCAGAGTATCACACATGTAAAGTACAGACAGAGGTACACGTGTAGTGAGAGGATTCATTAGAG
>NW_004567145.1:2487438-2488590 GCF_000260355.1 Condylura cristata
CTGACAGGTGCTGAGGATTGTGGCAGTGGGTGGGGCTTGAGTACATCATCTTTATTGTTATGTGAACTGGAATTTCATGGCTAAATGGTAATCCATTGCATTGACATGCACTTTTCTTTATAAAATCATTCACTTATGGGTATTTGAATTGTTTCTAGGTTTGAGTTACTATAAGCACTTACACTTGTGTATTAGTTTTGTTTACAAATACATTTTCAATCCTTTTGGTTGTACATTCAGCTGCAAAATTGCTGAATAATGTGATAACTGTTCAATCTTTTGAGTAACTGCTGAACTGTTTAATAAAGTGAACACATTATTTATTTATTTATTTATTTATTTATTTATTTATTTATGCATACAGAGCTGGGGTAAAAGGTCAGAGGTACACGTGTAGTGAGAGGATTCATTAGAGACAGAGTGGGGAACAGAACAGGCAGATCAACAAAATGCATCGCTGAGGGGAGCAGCAGGAGAGGCAGGAGAGATCTGCTGCTTCATGTGGGTCACTTCTCTGGCAGGGGATCCAACTTGTGCTGAAGAGGCTGTGGCTAGCGTCACTGTGCTGCTCTTTAACCCATTGTGCCACCAGGGAGGGCCCATTATTTTACATTCTGATCAGCAATGTGTGAAAGTTCATTTTCTCTGTATGCTTTAGTCAACATTTCTTGTTTTCCATTTTTTGTTGTAGTTACCCTAGGGTATGATGTAGTATCTTATTGTGGTTTTGTTTTGCATTTTATTGATGACTTATGGCGTAAATTTTATTTTATTTTTTTAAATGTGCCAGTTAAACATTTATGTATCTTTGGAAAAATGTCTAAGTTCTTTCCTTAGTTGTGATCTGGGTTGTTATTTTTGTTGTTCAGTTGTTGAAATTTCTGTGTTCTGAATTCTAGACCCTTCTCTGATATATGATTTGCAAATATTTCTCCTATGCTGTAAGTTGTTTTTTCTTGTACATGTGTGTGACCATCTGGCACTCATGGAATTTGTTGGAGCTAAGGTCCTCTCTGGACACTACCTTTCCTAGCTTTATATTTTAAGCTCTTTGGTACTCAAAGAGCTTTTCTTTCTTTCTTTCTTTCTTTCTTTCTTTCTTTCTTTCTTTCTTTCTTTCTTTCTTTCTTTCTTTCTTTCTTTCTTTCTTTC
>NW_004567145.1:2489397-2509620 GCF_000260355.1 Condylura cristata
GTAAAAGTAAGAGACATTTTGTGACACTTTTGCTTCTGTTGCATGTGTGTATATGTGTGCATGTGTGTATGTGTGCCTGTGTGTGGTGTGTACTGGATCACAATGTCCGATGTAAAACTTACTGCAACTCATCCCAAAACACTGAAAATCAGTGCTCTAAGAGCATATTTGCAGTTTAATAGGCATCACTTGCCATTTTGTAGATTTCTGATTCAAATATAAGCCACAAAGCCTTCTCCACAGTGAATGAAATTAGCTTTCTTTATCTTTGGAATTTTATAATTGAAAGCACCATGTGAGGCTTTCTACAAGTAAGGCTTCTAGTTTAGTGCTTTTTGAATTATGACCATAACACTTTGGTGGGTGATATACCACATCTTTTAATGGAGTGACTTGTCACTGGACACTTAGGTTGTTTACATAACTAGACTGTTAAAAATAGTGTTGTAATGAAGATGAGTGTGATCTGTCCTTCCAAATTAGTGGTTTTGTATTCATTGAATTGTATTGGGTTGTTGGAAAAGTCATGACATTTTTTTCTATGTTTTTCAAGCAAAAATATATAATGAATTTTCTGACTACCCAATAGCTGCTGGATCATATAGTATACTTATTTTTAATATTTTGAGGAACCTTTATATTGCTTTCCACAGGGAATAGGTCAGCATAAAAATATCTACAATTTATATACAAGTATATATAGTTCTATGCAAGCATATACAATTTATATACAAATATCTTCTTGTCAACATTTATTTATTTATTTTATATGGACAGGGCCTCCCTGGTGGCCCTGGGTTAAGCACAGCACTGTGAAACTATCCACAGCTCGAGTTCTATCCCTGGCCAGGGAGGTGACCCACATCATTCACAGACCACTTCTATCTCACCCACTGTTCTCAGCAGTGTATTTCAGTACGTCTGCCTTTTCTGCTCCTCACTCTGTTTGTGAGCAATTATAAACCAGAGACATTTTATGGGGGTGGAATAGGGAATGGAATCAGAACTGGGGTGCTGTCACTGGACTATTGTGATGGCACATGGATGAATTGGTCATGGGAAGCCTATGGGGATTACAACTGAGATTAAAAATGCACAAAATGAAGAATGATGTTAAAAATAAATAAACAAACAAATAAATAAAAAGAAAAGACAATTTGGGTGTTGGCATTTTGCTGACATCACTCATTAAGCTAAAATTTGTGCATAAAAAGTAATTTTAACTCAAATATTTTAATGCCATAGATTGTTGCAGAATAATATTAGCATGAAACCACACAGCATTAAATAATATATTCATATTCTTGGTGTCTTGATGTTTGAGGCATTATTATGACATAAAAATGATCATTTGAATACAAATAAAGTAGATCACTGAAATGGGTTCTCAAAGTCAGTATCTAGAAATTTCGTACCAGCATTGTCAACATACTCCCATCTTTCTTGTTCTTTCTCTAACTGCACCATAATTTTCCTTGCGAGGATACAGGTCTAAGCCACAATGAGAAAGCTATTATCCAGGCCTTAAAAGTACAGAGTGATCTTCAAAGTCTTGAGCAACCAAAGAAGGATAAGATTCTTTTGTGTCCTAGTCACTGCCTCCCATTGTAATATGGCTCTGGAAGGAAAGTTAACTTTTCCCTTTCCATTTTAAATGAAATAAAAGTGCTTCACATTTGGAGATGAAAGTGAAGGATAAACTCTAGGTACAAATATTTTCAACCAAGAAGAAAGATAATATACATTTATCTAGTACACAGAATCTATTTTTAAGTTATAACTGTGAGATGATTTCAGCTCACACAAAGAAAGGGATTACATTCTTGGATACAGACAACTAAATAGCATTATTCTACCCTTCTCATCTTTTCACCATGTCATCGACTCCTTCACTGACACAACCAGATACTGTATAGAATAAAATTTTCCCTAGTCTTCTATGGACAATTGCTGAGAAAGAGGGAAACTAAATTCACTGGACAGAGACCATAGTTTTCTCTTTTAGGAGACTGGCTTAAGCACAAGTTTTTAGAGCAGTAAATTTGACAGGGGTTCAGGAAGAGATTTTGTCTGGACTCATCCTGAAACACTGGGTGCCACACCTATTTCTAGTTGCAAGGCATAGGTGTGCAAAAGGTGTGGCTCCAGAATGATGGAAATTGAAATAACAAATGACATGTTCCCAGACTTCTCTTTGTTTCTGTATTTTCTTCTTCTGGGAGCTTCTCTATTACCTAACATTTCTCCCCATTCTTCTTATTAAAATTCTTTCAGGAAAAAGATTTTAGAAATTCACCAGCAACACAGAAGTAATGAGGAAACAGTTTTGAAAAACATTTGATTTTTTCTAAAGATTTATTTTTGCTTACAGAATTGGGGTACAGGCCAGAGGTGTGGTGGGTGAGAGGATTCACTAGAGACAAAATGGAAAGCAGAACAGGCAGATTGACAAAGTATACTGCTGAGGGTAGCAGCGGGCAGGTCAGAAGAGGCCCCTGGTTTGGGATGGAACTCATGTTGCAGTGACTTCAGAGAGCTTCATAATGTGGTGCTTTAACCCACTGTGCCACCAGGGAGAGCCCTGATATTTTAACCATTAATAAATTTCGAGCTAAAACAATAAAGTTATCCTAATCAATTTGTTGTGTAAGTATGACAGAGTAGAGAAATGTGGTTTGGGGCTAAAATATCCTTTTGTTATCCTAATACCCAGATAATTCCAAAAGGTTATGTCACTCATACTTCAGGGAATGTGTCCTCCTACTCTCCTTCAAAAGAGCAATGTGATTAAATTTATAACACTGTCCACCAATCAGTAGAAAGATCTTCAAAAGTTCCTGAAGACTTTAACTCCTGTCTTTAACTTTCTCATGGACTTCTACCACTTTTTCCGATCAGCGCCATTATTACTTTAGTTCAACATTATTTAAATTCCAATAAATAACCTACATAGAAGACCATGCATTGACTATTATCTGAAATGATTTTTCTCCACATAACACAAAACCATTTCTCTTATGATTTCCATACTCCCATTTCCTTGCATCAACTCTGTAATTTTTATAATCTCTGAAACTTGATTTATGTTATCCATTGTATCGTATCTTCAGTTCTTTCTACACTGCTTGACTTATCTAATACCCTACTTTTTTCATCTATTGACTAAATTTGGCTTCCTAATCTTAAAACTGCTGGAGAAAGTCAAACAATGTGTTGACTTTTTCCACTAGAGTATTCAAGATCTTATATAGTTCTTGTTTTAAATATCACCCTAAGTTTAAATCTTTGTTTTATTTACTTTCATTCTCAAAACCAAATTGCTTTTAATTCCAGCAGATATTTTTCAGATTTTACCATGAAGCTTTTCACCTTTAAAACTGTATCTTATGATATGAATTTTCTAACTATCTCTTGGTAAAATTACATTTATTCCCACTATCATGCATTCTATCCTTCTTTCCTTCATATTTAGAGAAACAAATGGCTCTCATTTCCAAAGCTAACATCTATACCTGACCCATTACATTCATATTTCTATAGGACTTTAGTCAATCCCTTTATTTCTATATGCTTCATCCACCAGGGTTTCCTGACAATAATTTCATTCTATTTTGCCCTTTATTATGATAATGTGTGCTGTCTACTGTGCTAAAAAGACCCCAGTATTTTGCTCCTTATCCAGTCCATGTTTTCATTAAAATTTTTGATACAATTATTATGTTAAAGTACTCACCTGTTGGGCCTCCCTGTGGTGTAAGAGGTTAAGCATTTACTCTCCAGCCAGTGCATCATTAGTTTGATCCCCAGTCAGGAAGCTGACCCACATGGCATAGCAGACTTCTTCTGTCTCACCTGCTGCATCTGTCAGCAGTGTATTTCAGTAGAGCTTCCTGTTCTGCTCCCCATTCTGCCTTCAGTGAATCCTTTCATCCTTACACCTCTGACCCATACCCCAGTTCTTGTATGTATACATAAATAAATCTTTAAAAAAAAAGTCCTTATTTGTCAATTCTGCTATCTCACTTGGGACTGTTTTTATTCACTGAATTCTGCAGGTAATGCATGTTTGCTTTTCTTCAAATATGTAGCACTTTTCAGTTAAATGCTGTTCAATGTGAATAGTACATTGCTTTTTCCTGAATTTTGTTTTGTTTTCTTTTGCATTTATTTTGCAGTTTTATAGAGGCATAATTGATATCAGCATTGTTCAAGTTTAAACAGTATAATTACTTGATTTATAAACTTTGTGAAATGACTATATAATAAGTTTAATTTACACCCATAAATATCTTATAGACACAGAAATAAAAGAGAAAAAAAATTTCTTTTGAAAAAGAACTGTTACTATCTACTCTTAGAAGCTTTCACATATATCATGCAGCAGTGTTAACTATAGTCATCATGTTGTACATTATATCCTTATATTCATTTACCTGATAACTGGAAGTTTATGTACCTTCCTCCTATCCCACTTCCCAACCCCACTTTTAGTAACCACAGACCACAAATTTGATCTTTGTTTTTCCTATTTTATTTTTTAGATTCCAAATATAAGTGAGTCCATGCAGTTATTCTTTTTTTTTTTTCTGACTTATTTGAGTTAGCCTAATGCCTTCACAATCAATCCGTGTTGTTGTAAGGACAGAGTTTCATTTTTTTATGATTGAATATTATTCTAGTATGTGTATACCTTAACCATTAGCAATTAATTTGTTGATGAATTGATTTTTGTTGTTGTTATTTTCTAGTAGTTAAGTTTCTTTTGGACTAGCTCTATCCTATTCATACTCTTTCAAATGCTCTGTTAGGGAAACATAAATAAAAACCACAGTGAGATACCATCTTATACCAGTGAGAGTGGCACATATTAAAAATAAAACAAACTGGCAACAACAAATGTTGGCAAGGATGTGGAGGAAAAGGAAATTTCCTATACACTGGTAGGAATGAAAACTGGTCCAACCACTATGGAAAGCTTTGTGGAGGTTCCTCACCTACTAAAAATGGAGCTTTCATATGATTCAGCAATTCCACTCCTAGGAATCTATTTAAAGGATACAAAAAATTTCAATTTAAAAGGACACCTGCACCCCTATGTTTATTACATCACAATTTACAATAGGTAAGCTATGGAATTAACCCAAATGCCCAAAAATAGATGACTGGATCAAGAAGGTGTGGTATATTTACACTGATCTTAGGTGTGGTATATTTACACAATGGGATATTTCTCAACAATCAAAAAGGATAAACTCATGCCCTTTGTAGCAACATGGATGGAGTTGGAAGGAATTATACTCAGTGAAATAAGCCAGAAAGAAAAAGAAAAAATATAGAATGGTCTCTCTTATAGGAGGAATGCAGAGAAAACAAATAAGGAGTAAGCAAAAAGGGGCTACAATAAAGTAAAAATCTAAAGCATTGGGCAACTGTAGATCAGAGACATTCTAGGGGAGGAGAAGGGAGAAGAATTAGGACAGGAATGGGAAGAGCACAAGGGACTATGATGATGGTGCACAGGTGAATAAGTGGTGGGAATTTCATGGGGAAAATATACAACGTACAAAAATAAAAGATGATGTAATGAATTTTTTTTATTATAATAGTTTATTTTTACATCATTTTGTGCCTTTTCCCATCTCAGCTGTGATTCCCGTGAACTTCCCATTACCCATTCACCTGTGTGCCATCACCGTAGTCCTGTGCACTCGCACCCCTTCCCCCCCCCATATTTTGATCCCATTCTCCACTCCACTCCCATGAAATGTCTCCGGTATATAGTTGTTCATTATAATTATTATTTCCCCCTGGTCCTTTATACTTCTGCTATTGTGACTTATTTCACTAAGCATGATCCCTTCCAGTTCCATACATGTTGCAGCATGAGTTTATCTTTTTTGGTTGCTGAGTAATACTCCATTGTATATGTGTACTTTTGGGTTGATTCCATGTAATGAATATATTTAAAAAAATAAAAATAAAATAAAATGCTCTGTTATGGCAAGCTTATACTAACCTCATGGCATGACAGTTTCATTCCGCTATTAAGGCTTCACATTTTTGGCCCCTCTACTGGGTACATTTGTTGTTTAATGAATTTTCTACACTCTAGCTGGTATGCCCTGTTTGAGGTCTTGTGGTTCTTAAGGTTTAGATTCTTGGTAGCTGTTCTTCTCTATTAATTATTATTTTTTTTGTTGTTGTTGTTATATTCATGGGACTATGCTAAAGACACAAAACTTAGTATGCAGCCAGAGACTGAAATGGACTACATGTACAGATATATGGACTTCTTTTTATAAATTTATCTCCTCCTATCCCCCGTCCCCCATTGTTTAACAAGTTACAGTTGCCTCAGACTTGAGGAACTCCAATTTCTGTCTTTTCAGTTCAGTGGGTATCATTCTGTTTGGGCTCTTTCTTCTTATACTGTGCACCTCAGAAACATTAAGCGTTCTGTCTTTGGAAATGATATATCTTACATTTTCTACATCCTAATAAATATCTTTAATACAAGTTTAATTTTGTTTCCCAAAAGTTTGTGTATTTTTTGTTATTTTATTTATTGATCTTATTTAAAGTTTTTACATATGATATCATATTAGTATTTTATTTTTAAATAATTTCAAATATAGACAACATCAAAATTAAGGTTATAAGAATGAAAAGAAATCCCATATCATTCTGACTAGCCAATTTTGTGTTGTAAAATTATCCTATGTCTCGATAGATAATATAGCTGAAAACTCTTAGCCATTTAAGAGTAAATTCAATGTATTATGTAACTTTGTGCCATAGTTTATGTGTATTCCTTATTGTAGCAATTCTGAACTCTATCATAACTCTATGGAGATATGACCTACGTTTTTGTATTTGGATTCTGGAAAGTTGTTCTCTCCTTATGATGCCATATTTTTTATCACAAA
This sequence comes from Condylura cristata, assembly GCF_000260355.1. NCBI lineage: Eukaryota > Metazoa > Chordata > Mammalia > Eulipotyphla > Talpidae > Condylura > Condylura cristata. The sequence continues at coordinate 2,496,324 of NW_004567145.1, forward strand.
TTGCCATGTGTTTTACATATATATATGTATACATACATACATACATACATACATACATACATACATACATACATATACACATACATATATATATAGTCTGTATATATGTTACTTTAAATTTCCTGTAGCAATAACATAGACCTGCTTTTATTTTTCCTGCAGGTGGTACTGCAGTTTTATTTAACCTCTTTTTTTTTTTTTAAGTCTGTGTAAGTTTCTGGGTAATGAGACTTGTTTCTGTAGTTGGTGTGTCACCATGTTAGGAGAGGAGCCAAAAAAGGTCCAGTTACTGATGTGAATGTGCCAGGGGACAGTGCTGGGTCACTTTTGTGGCACCCTGGAATCCCTTCTCTCTGAGTATTTAGTGCTAAGTCTCAGCAGGCTGTCAGTTGTCAGTGTATTTCATAAGGTTAATACCTGTTCCAAGAGGTAGAGAAAGGGGAGCAGAATCTAGAAAAGCTTTTTGGTTTCCTTACTGAATGCCAGGTCTTTGTGGGGCACCCCAGAAGCTCTGTGTGTGTGTCCCCTTTCCAAGTGTATACATTTCTGCTCCATTTCCTTTTAACTCCCTTGGCCCCTTGGCTGAGCGGCAGCCCTTTCATTGAAGTCCTCCTTCCTCTCCAGACTGAAGACTTAGTAATTTCTCCCCACCCACCTGCTGTTTAATGAAAAGTGGGTCACTGTTTCCTCTGTGCAGTCTGTGTTGGTCTCTGATGTCCATGGGTAGCTTCAGTTTCACTTCCAAGTTTTGGGAATTATTTGCATAATGTACCTCTGTTTAACTTAGATGTTCCTCTCAGGAGTAAAACAGTCTTCTTTATTGCCATGTTGGTACACTGATCTAAGGAAATTGAATCATGTTAAATTTTCTTAAAATAATAACAAAAATCAGCTTAAATTCTTCTCTGTAATTTGCTGCAGACATTTATTGAATTTCCATTCTGGTCAAACTAGGAGAAAATGAACTTTCTTAAAACCCATTCACTTAAAGGAAATTTGCTTTTAGGCTAATAGTACATTTGTCTAAAATTTGTATTTGGTTTAATTGTAGATTATCCATTCGTATTTTATATGCAAAACAATTATTTTAACAGCTTTGAAAAGTTTTTTTTAAATGATGTCCTTATTAATAATTTCATAGCCTCTGGATATTTCAAAGTTATTTTTGTAGTTTTCTAATCCATCACTCACTAGTATTTAGGTAAACATGAAAATTCTTCTTTAATTGATATCACATTAAAACTTGGTCTATCCATTTAAACAGACTTTTGAATTTTTCAATGTTTTTTTTCTCATTAACATACTTTTGCCTAGCATTTAAAAACACTACATTTACTCATTCTTTGAAAACATTTTGTTCTTGCTACCTACACATATACATTCACACTGGCTTGTGTATGAATCATGAGTCCTGTCTTTTGAATATTTGGGGTATTTGATAGACATTTAGGACTTCGCACATTAGACAAAATATTAACCAAAATACCATACTTGTAGTTTCTTCCATTGCATGATTTTTTTTCCAATTGAAAAATTCTTTTAATTAATTATAGACTTATAATTGTTCAAAAACATTATTGCAATTAATTTTCCTGATGTTCAAGTCATAAAACAATATTGGGTCTTGAACTGGAAGGTGACTCACAAACTAGGTGATTAGATCTAGGGCCAGTGCTTATGCATAATCACAGAAGCGATGAGCATAGCCTTCCAATTTCTCCATTCATTGCTAATATACTTTTAGTGTCTCCACTTTTGGCTAATAACTATCCTTGCAGTGCCTCATCGTTGATCAATGATAGTCTTCCAATAAGTCCACCTTTGGTTGATGCTATTTTTCCAAAGCCTTAACCATGTAATGGTGGTATCGCCACTCTTCCTCTCATTTTAATGATTTTATTTCTTTTGATTGCCCAATTTCTCTGTCTAGGACTTTCTATACTATGCTAAATAAAGCATGAACATCCTTGTCTGATTCCTGGTCTTGGATAAAAAATTTTTACTTTTCACCATTGAAATATTATCTGTGGCTTTTTCAGTCATAATCTTTAATATGTTAAATATATTCTTTCTATCTCTACTTTTTGATAGTTTTACCATAAATGGATGTAAAAACATTTTTTTTGGTATTTATTGAGATAAGTATGTTACATTTTTCTTCTTACAACATAAATATGTTGTATCATGCTTATTAACTTGTGTATGTTGAACCATTCTTTCATCTATGGAATATAATCCCACCTGATTTTAGTTTGTGATCCTTCTAATGTTCCTTGTGATCCTTCTAATGTACTACTTCAATGTACTACTATTTTGTTGAGAATTTCACACCTCTGTTCATAAAATATAATGGCTTATAATTTTCTTATTGTTGAAGTCCTTGTATGGCTTTGATGTTAGAATAATGTTGGTCATATAAAATAGTTTGGGATGTGTTTGCTTTACTTCAACCTTTTGAAAGAGTTGAGAAGGGTAGATATTATATCATGTTAGTAGAATTCACCAGTAAAATTGTCTGTTCAGGCTTTTGATTGCTCATATTCTTAATCATAAGCAGTATATTCAGATAGTCCATTTCTTTCTGATTTGGCATTAGAAGGCTATCTAATTCTACGACTTTATCCTTTTTCTTCCTGAATTGCCCAATACATTGCCATACAGATATTTGTAGCTGTCTCATAGGATTTTTTGTATTTCTGTGCTATCCATTATGATTTTTCTTTCATTTTTGATTTTATTTATTTTACTCATTTCTTACTTTCTTCATAAGTCCTTCTGAACGTTTTTTAGGTTTGTTACTTTTTCCCAACCTCTCAGTTTCATTGGATCTTTTTCTACTATTTTGTTCATCTCTAGTTTATTTCAACTCAGGTTTTTATTTCTTTTATTTTATTGATTTTGTACTTTGACCTTTTTCTACTTTTGTTATAAAATTGATTTAAGAACTTCATGGTTCTTAAAGCAAACAATTATTATAGACTGTGTTACTATACATTTTTTCAGTACTTCTTGTGCTGCATCTCATGGATTTTAATAGGTTGTGTTCTCATTTTTTTCTATTTTTTAAATCTCTTCTTTGATTTCTTCATTTGCCCAGTAGTTGTCCTAGTATGTTTTTAATCTCTATATACTTGTCATTTTCTTTTCTTCTAGTTTCATGTCACTGTGATCAGAAAAAATGTTTAATATCATTTCAATAATATTAAATTCATAAGACTGTCTTGTTTCCCAATGCATATTCTATTTTTGAGAATATTCCATATACAATTAAGAGGAATGTTCAAGCTGCTACTTTGGCTGGAATATTCAGTGCTAAATTATAACTTTATTTGGTCTATTCTTTCATTCATTATTGATGTTTCCCTGTTATTTTTCTGTTTAGTTGATCTATCCATTACTATTTGCTAAATCTCCTAAGGATTATAGTATTGCTATCAAATTCTTCACCTCTCTATTAATATTTGTTTTAATTACTATGCTGGATGCATATATACTAATAAATGTTATGTCTTTGTGAAGTATTAACCCTTTTATAATTATGCAATATTCACTGTCTTGCTATATTTTTGACTGCAAATAATATTATTCTGTCTTTATATGATTGTAGCCACCTTCTTTTGGTTACTTTTCTTGTAGTATCATCTTCCATGCTTTAACTTTGAGCCTGTTTGCTTTTCGAGACTAAATTTGTAGACAGAAGGTAGCATATACTTAGATTTTTTTTTTCTTTAAGCCACTATGTTATTGGTGAGTTCAGGACATTTACACTTAGGATCATTATTTATATTTGAGAACTGTGGCTGCCACTTCATCTTTTGTTTTTAGATAATTTTATAGTTTTATTGTTTCTCTTTCCTTGTGTTTTTTATTTTTAGGAACACTATTTTTAGACTATTTTTAGAAAGCTCTGTTTATGAAAATTCATATTAGTGTTGATGTCCTGACTTTAATTGATAAGATTTAGTTTTCTCTCATTGGTAAGAAAAGGGGTTCCTTTAGAAAGGGAATTTTATTTTTGGTCCCGCTGTTTAGCAGATAAGAGGAAGACAGAGAGAAATTTTCCTTTATTTTCAATTACCACCAGGTCAAAATAATCCTTATGCTAAAGTGGTATAATTTGTGGTGGTTCATTTTAGAGTTCCTCAGTTCTATTAAATAATTTAAGAACTTTTTAGTTCATACACAATAGTCACAATTAGTTATCCCTTTCCTTGCTAATGTCTAATAATACATTTACTTTTAAATACTTCTTTAGATGTTTTCTGTAGAAAGAGCACACAAACATACAGAAACATATCTAATCTTCAATTTCTTTTATAAATTGGAATAATAATAGTTAATTAAAAATCAGATAAAGAGGGCCCTCCCTGGTGGCGCAGCGGGTTAAAACACTGCACTAAGAAGCTTACTCCACCTCCTCATGAGTTCGACCCCCGCCTGCCCCGGAGGAGATCCACATGACATGGCAGACCTCTCCTGACCCGCCCGCTGCTCCCCTCAGCAGTGTACCTCGTGGATCTGCCTGTTTTGCTCCCCACTCTGTCCCTGGTGAATCCTCTCACCCTCCGCATCTCTGGCCTGTACCCCAGTTCTGTATGAATAAATAAATAAAACTTTAAAAAACAATCAGATAAAGCAGCACAAACTACTTGAGTAATAGTTCTGTCTAAAAGAAAATCAAAATAATTATACCCCTTTTAAAAAATCTCCTTTTACAAAATATTAAGGAAATTATTAAAAGTGTACCAAGGATATTTTGTGTTATATTGGGATATATTATTTTGAAATTTCAACTATTGAAGAGAAGTTGAAATAACTGAACCAGTCACATCTATATGACCAAATTGCTATTGTTTTGTTATTAATAGCAACTAGAATTGCTATTGTTTTGTACATTTATTTTATCACATATAAAAATGTATTAATCCACCTTATTCTTGTTCACTTCAAAGTAAGTTTCAATTATCACCATGCTTTCTTTTAAATATTTAAACTATGTTATCATCTTATCCTGTACATCTGTACTGCTTCCAGTTTTTTGCCTATTATGAATAAAACTGATATGAACATTTATGTATGAGTCTTTTTTATGGTCATATGCTTTTACTTTTAGGAATGTGATTGTTTAATAAGAAATTGCATGAGATTTTTTTTTTTTACGATGAATGTTCCAATTCTATTGCTACCAACAAATTCAAGAGATTCAATATCACTTTTTCTTTTTTTACACTATCCATTCTAGTGGGTGTGTTGTGGCATCTGATTATTGTTTTCATGGATGACTAATGCTGTTAAATACTTTCTCTTGTCTTTATTGGTCATTTATATATATTAGTTTTTGAAGTATCTGTTTAAAGATCCAGTAATTTTATAATCAGTTAACAACTTAGTTTTTAAAAAAATGATATTTCATTAGGTGCCATAATGCATAAAAGCCATAGTTTTCTCTTAGTGATGAACTTAAAGTACTATATATAGATGTTAACTTATGTTGATATATATATATGTATATATGATATATGTATATATATAGACATATATATATGCATATAACATATAATGCAATTTTGCTTCAATAAAATTTAAAAAAAGAAGAAATCATCCTAAAATAGAAAACTGAAATATAAAGGATTAAATTAGAAAAACTTAGATGAATGAAACAATAGACTTAGTAGTGGGCCTTCCCTGGTGGCACAACAGGTTAAAACACAGCACTAAAAAGCTAAAGTCACTTCAGCATGAGTACTTTTTATGTATTTCTCCTGCATAATTTCTCTAGCTAATATTCCAGTATTATATTGAAAAGCATTGGTGAGAGCAGACATTCTTGTCTTATTCCAGCTCTTAATGGGAAAGCTTTGAGTTATATACCATTGAGAATGGTGTTAGCTGTGGATTTGTCATATATGGCTTTTATTATGTCAAGATAGATTCCTTTTTTTTTTTTTTTTTAAAGATTTATTTATTCATACAGAACTGGGGTACAGGCCAGAGATGCGGAGGGTGAGAGGATTCACCAGGAACAGAGTGGGGAGCAGAACAGGCAGATCGACGAAGTACACTGCTGAGGGGAGCAGCGGGCGGGTCAGGAGAGGTCTGCCTCGCCATGTGGATCTCCTCCGGGGCAGGCAGGCGGGGATCGAACTCGTGCGGAATTGGCTTAAGCTTCTTAGTGCAGTGCTTTAACCGCTGCGCCACCAGGGAGGGCCCTTTTTTTTTTTTTTTAAAGATTTATTTATTTATTCATACAGAACTGGGTACAGGCCAGAGGCTCAGGGGCGGTGAGAGGCTTCACCAGAGACTGAGTGGGGAGCAGAACAGGCAGATCAACGAAGTACACTGCTGAGGGAAGCAGCGGGCGGGTCAGGGGAGGTCTGGCTCGCCATGTGGTCTCCTCCGGGGCAGGCGGCAGGCGGGAATCGAACTCATGCGGAAGCGGCTTTAGATTCTCAGTGCTGTGCCTTAACCCACTGCGCCACCAGGGAGGGCCTCAAGATAGATTCTTTTTAAGCCAGATATTTTGATGGCCTTCATCAAAATATGTTGATGGATGTTGGACTTTATTAAACGCTTTCTCAGCATCAATTGATAGGATCATTTTTTTTCTCTAACTGTTGATGTAACAAATTACATTAATTGATTTTCAGATATTTTACCATCCTTGTATCACTGGAATAATCCCACTTCATCATAATGTCTTATACTTTTTTTGATGGCATTGTTTGGTTCAGTTTGCTAAGATTTTATTATCCATTTTCAATAGGAGGATTGGTCTGTAGTTTTGTTTTATTATTAGTGTAATGCTGGTTTCATAAAATATATTTGATGGTAGTCCTTCTTTCTCAATTTTCTGAATGAAATTGTGTATTATTGGCATTAGTGCAACTCTGAACATTTGGTAGAACTAGCTTGTGAAACATTCTGGTCCTAGGCCTTTGTTTTTTGAGGAGATTTTTATTACAATCTCAGTTTGCCAATTTGTTTTCTGTTTCTTCTTTCTTCAGCCTTGGTTGATTGGATAGTTCTAAAACATTTGTCATCTAGATTGTTGAACTGTTTTGCATATAAATTTTCTTTTCTTCTTTATCTGTGGTTGCCTATATTAGATTTTTGATTAGAAGTTATTGTAGAAGTTTTATTTGAATTCCTATGCTTCAGGTCCCTTTTTTGAGCCAATTATCTGCTTTCTGATATTTAACTATACTAGTTCTACCCATTTCTTCCTCCTGCTTTGAAGTTGGTGTTTTTAACTCATAGTATTCTTGTTGTGGTACCAGAGTTAAATTGCTCTTTTTGTTTTGTTAAATATTTTATATTTCAGTTTTTCTTTTCATGAGGGAACATATTTTTACTATTACTTGAAAAGTAGGTCTAGTGGTAGTAAACCCAGTTTGTTTCTGTTTTTCTGATAATAATTTAATAATAATACTTAATAATTTTTCAGGATGGAGAATTCTTGACTGATGGTTCCTATCTTTTAGGATTTTCAATATTTACTTCCACTCTTCTTGCTTAAAGAGTGTCTGAACTGAAATCTGGGGAAATCCTAATTTGGAAGCCCTTATAGGTTATTATTTTTTCTCCTTGCTTCTTGCAATTTTTTTCTTTATCTTTGATTTTTGATAGCTTGACAATGATGTATCTGGGTATAGATCTTTTTACATCTAAGAATTTAAGTACTCCTCTTCCTTGCTAGACTTCCATATTTAATTCATATGTAGATTTGGAAAATTCTCATTTATTATTATCTTGAATAATATTGTTTTGAATATTGTTCTGCTCCTATATCTTTTTCTGGGAATCCAATGAATCTTAAGATTTCTCTTCTGGGCCCTCCCTGGTGGCGCAGTGGGTTAAAGCACAGCACTAAGAAGCTAAAGCCACTCTGCATGAGTTCGATTCCCACCTGCCCCGGAGGTGACCACATGGCTTGGCAGACCTCTCCTGACCTGTCCGCTGCTTCCCTCAGCAGTGTACTTCCTCGATCTGCCTCTTCTGCTCTCCACTCTGTCTCTGGTGAATCCTCTCACCCTCTGCATCTCTGGCCTATACCCCATTTCTGTATAAGTAAATAAATAAATCTTAAAAAAACCTTCTCTTCCAACTGACTCTGGTATTTCTCATAGAGTTTCCTCATTTTCCTTGTTTTTACACTCTTCTTCTAAATGTGTAACTTGCTTATTTAAGTCTACAATAGCTGAAGTTCTGCCATTTTGATAATATTTAAAGCACTGTGTGCATTTCATTCATAATCTCTTTTTATGATCATTTGTATATTCAATCTCTTTATTGAAGCCTCTCTTTGTGCATAGATCTCCTTTCTGAGATTTTGCATCTGCCTGTCTACCTTTGTCCGGTCTTCCAGGCCTTCACTGAACATTTTTAATATTGTTGTTTTGAAGTTGTTGTTGACAGTTTCTCTCTTACTGCCTCCTTTATACTTATCCCAGGACATCTGTCCTTTTTCAGTTTAGCTTTTCCATCTTGTGTTGAGATGTTTCTTGCTTTCTGAGCATGTATATTACCATGAATGTGGTTGGAGTACTGTGGATTCATTTTTATCCTCTTCTTATTTTACTTTGGTGTGAGGTAGAGAAAGGGGGCTTCAATACTCAATCTTTATTGCAGAAGTGACATTAGTACCCTCTACCACTTGCTTTATTCCCTCAGTAAGCTGTATTTTCTGCTTAGGTTTTCTTCCTCTACCTCCTTAACTCCCTGTTGTTCTTTTCTTCCAGAGATGATGACCTATGAAGCTTGGACCTCCCCCTGTGAAGGGTGATATCTGAATCTGTATATTCACACTCTAGGAATGATTTGCACGTGGCTAAAAGGCAGTGCTGTATGTGTAGTGGACACAAATGCCCATTTAACACTATGGTCACCACAATGACCATCGCCATTCTGCCCTTGCCTCAGTTACCACTTCTGTGTGGTTGAGAATATACAAACCATTGATTTGCTTACCCAGAGGATTTGTGAGTTCATTCTAAAGTCCCTCTTTATGGTATAGTGCTTTTTAGGAGTTTGACCTGGCTCCACCGTGCTTTTCTTTGATCTTTTCTGGAGGTCCTGCAGTGAGGGAAGAGCCTTCAGGCTGCTCCCAAATACAAGCTTCCCAACTTCCCAGGTCAAAAATCTGCTAAGCTCCCACTGCCCTGGGTTGGGAGAAAGCCTATTCTCATGTTGGGAATATTCCTCCAAGGAATTCACAATGTTCTGAGTTTCTCTCAGCATGGATTGGGAGGCTGACCACCTCCCCCTATCCCTTTACCTGCTCCCATTTATCCCCTCCTACTCTTTTCCCTCAATGGACATTAGCCTTAGATCTTGAACTCCCTGGGATGTCCTGTAGCTATGTGTCTGGATTAAAGTATCTGTATTTTTCTAGGAGCACATATCTGTGTTTTTTTTTTTCTAGTTGTTTTCAAGAGAGAGGGTGTCTCAGCCTCTTTATTTTACCATATTATGAGTGCGACCATCATGAAATTCTTGAAAAGTTCTTGAACCATCAGTTCCTTGATTCAGAGACTCAGTACTATTTCATCATGTTGTGTTAACTTTGAACTATTTTTGCATCAGTTACTGTATAGTTACTGCAATGTATTTTTTTTCTCTGTGTATTTTGATTTGGCAACCTGTCTTGTACAATTGGTTTAGCTAATTCTGTACTAGTAACTGAATGGGTCTTCTCTCAGCCCTAGTGCTGGATTTTGGTCTCAATCTGGAGGGCATGTGGGGTGCTGGTCAGTCCATATTCAAAGGATTTTCACATTTTTTGGCTGCAATTGGCAATACCATCTGTCCCTTTCAGCTGATACCACCAAAAGGTTTGCAGGAAGTAGGACTGCTAGTTAAGGAGTTCCAGCTTCATGACTAAGTCTTGAACTTGTAGATTTAGTATTAGGAAGGCCACCAGATGTCATATATTAAAATGACCCTGGACCCTTCATTTTTCTGGTTACAATGACACCTCTGAAATGTAGCAATGGAGGAACATTTGAGGTTCCAGTTTTAAATTCCTGCAGCTTCTATAAACTTCTCCTGCCAAGAACAGATGGAGAAGCCCCTGCTGTTGGTGCTGCACACTCACCATGGGCCCAGGGAGCAGGTGTGCTGTCAGCCTGAGGGCTGCAAATCTTCTACATCAAGATGAAGTCATTCCAACCACATCTGATCTCTGAGGAGCTGTCAGACAATTGAAGCCCTCCCCAGAGCCTGTTATGAGAGCACAATGGAAAGTGTTCATTCTTCATACAGAATTGTTTTACCTAAACACCTCATTTTTCTTAAACTGCTACTTTCTGAACCACATAAAGCTCTAATATCTTTTATGAGTGATCCTATGCTTCCTTGGGAGAAATCTTGGGATGATGGCTTTTCTCTCCAATGAACTGATGAGATTCAAACTCTTGTGATAATAATAGCTATACTTATAGTAGCTATTAAAATTATAAACTAATTATTAAAAGTATAAACTAATTATTAATATCAGTAGAAATATAGCCTGACTAGGTTAATGCTTTATTGATAGATTCATCATGTGCTTCCTTTATTTTTTTTGAATGGTGCAATTAATTATTTACTATATTAACTAATTATTTACTATATTATTTACTATAATTATTTACTATATTAATTAACTAATCACTATATTTTTATCACTCTAAATGCTTTGATTTTATTGAAACATTTCCTTTTTATTAACTAGATTAAATCTGATTATTATTATCTAAAGTCAATCTCATTTGCTAAAATGTAAATCTTTGTTATGAGAAAGTGTTTTTAAACTAGAAATTATACGAACTTCCCCCCACCCACCTTGTGTAATGTTTTCCTTTTCACTACACCTTCTCTCTTAACCTCAGAGCTCACAGGATATTTGTTAATGCTCACTAGTTTTTGAAAGTGTTTTATGTTATTGAATTATCTGCAGTGTACATGTCCAGTATTTATTTTTATTCTGATTTATTTTGCTGTGCATAATTTTCTCTAGTTCCCTCTATGTTGCTACATTTTATCCCTTTAATGATGATAAAATACTTCAAATGTGTATATACCATGCCTTCTTTTGCCAGTTACCCTTTATGGGCATTTAGTCTGCTTTCATGGTCTAGATATCATAAATAATGATGCTATGAATATTGTAGAAAATATGCATTTTTTGTTGAAGGTTTCATAGCCTATGATTACATGTCCAAGAGTAGGATTACTGAGTCAAATTGTATTTACTTTTTTTATTTTTTAAGGAATATCCGGATAGTTTTCCTTGATGATCTGGATAGTTTTCACAAGTTCACAGTCTCACTGACTGTGTAACAGTCTTCCTCTCTCTCTGCATTATCTCCAACACTTATTGGGGGTATTTTTAATATGTGCCATTCTCATGGATGTGAGTATTCTCATTTCACTGTAGTTAAACTTTGTCTCCAGCTCTCCTATTAGAAGAGATAATGAACATTTTTCTGCATATCTGTATACCTTCCAGATAGCCTCTGGTGAATTTTATCTTTATATGTGCTACCCATTATCAGCTGAGAGATTTGGTATTTTTATTGTTGAGTTATGTTCTTTAATATGTCTTTTATATTCATCATGAGTTATATGGGTTGATGAATATTTTCCCCATTCATTAAGGTGTCTATTTAATTGTCTAGTGTTTGTTTTGCTGTATAGAAATTTTAAACAGATAATGAAAATTGTTTACTTTTGTTTTAACATCCCTTGCCATAGCTGTTGTCATTAAACAAACAAACAAACAAAACAACTTATTTTTGATGTTATAGCACATATTGCCATTTTTTCTTCTATGTATTTTATTGCTGCAGGTTTGTAGCTAAGTGTTTAGTTCAGGTTTGTTTATTTAGTCCAGGTTTGTTTAGTCCAGTATTTTTTGCAGGTTTGTAGCTAAGTGTTTTGTGTATGGAGTTAGTGATTCAACTTCATTCTTTTGTGTGTGGACTTTCAGTTTCTCAGCACTATTTTAATGAGACTAAACATAGTAGCCTCTCTATTATATGGTAGATGCTACTTTATCATACACTAAGTACTGATATGTGGACTTATTTCCAGACTTTGATCCTGTCCCATTGGTCCACATATCTATATTTTGGGCCAATACCATATTGTTTTTAATGCCGTTGCTCTATCATAAAGTCTGAAGTTAGGTAGTGTAACACTTTTACTTCTCTCCTTTTTCCTTAGGGTTGCTTTTTCAGTTCAAGGCCTCTGTAGTAACATATAAAATTCATTTCCCAGAGTGAAATGGTTTTCAGTGATCATTTCTTTTAATGTGAATAGCATTTTTCTCCAAGCTGTGTCAGAGAACTCTTACATTGTTTTCATTTTTTCTACTTTGTTCTATTCTTATGTTCTCCATTGTGTTTTTGAGTTCATTCATTCTCTCCATTCTTCTGTTTGTCTGATGTTGAAGCCCTCAATTGTATTTTAAAAATCTTTTATAGTATTTCTGAAACCCATTATTTCTAATTGTAGCAGTAACATTTTCTTTGTTTTATTTTCTATTTTTATTTTATTTTCTCTCTCTCTCTCTTTATTTTTGAGTTACATTAATGTTGTTTGTGGCATCTCTACTAGTTGGGGCCTATGCACCTGTGTGTGTATGGCCTCTCGATACACCTGTGGAAAGGACTCGGAGAAGGCACTCCTGCAAGACTTCCTGAAGACAATGACCCACATCATGAGGCAGGCTGGAACACCTAGGTAGTCATTGACTGATTGTGTGTCCATGGTCTGAGGAGGTATGGGAGTAGCTCAAAAATTACCTCAAGTTCCTGCACAGGAAGTACTCCCTGTATATGTGGCCAACATGTTCCCTTCTGTTCCCCATGAACTTGATTCCTCTTTTTCTCCCCCTTGACCCTGGTCCTCCTGCCATTGTCACATAACCAATCATGTTTGTTGTTCATTGTTGCTAATAAATAGAAAGAGGGCTGCTTACTGAGCAACAGAGTGTTGCCTTGCAAACCTGCTCCACGACTTGTCCCTCAGAGTGTCCCCAGGGATTACTGGCATGTTCCAACCCAGCAGTCAGAACTATTGCCCTAAATTGCTCTTCTGTCTTACTCTGCAACTTTATTGATTCAAGGCTCCATGCAGGGGCTTCTTTTTATTTTTCTTTTTTTTTAAGATTTATTTATTTGTGCTTACAGAACTGGGGTACAGGCCAGAGGTGCAGTGGTGGTGAGATAATTCACCAGAGACAGAGTGAGAGCAGAACAGGTAGATCGTCAAAGTACACTGCTGAGGGGAGCAACAGGTGGGTCAGGAGAGGTCT
>NW_004567145.1:2509720-2530726 GCF_000260355.1 Condylura cristata
TATTTATTTATTCATACAGAACTGGGGTACAGGCCAGAGATGCGGAGGGTGAGAGGATTCACCAGAGACAGAGTGGGGAACAGAACAGGCAGGTCCATGAGATTCACTGCTGAGGGGAGCAGCAGGCAGGTCAGGAGAGGTCTGCCTCGCCATGTGGATCACCTCCGGGGCAGGAGGGGATCGAACTCATGGGGAAGTGGCTTTAGCTTCTTAGTGCAGTGCTTTTTTTTTTTTAAAAAAATATTTATTTATGCATACAGAACTGGGGTACAGTCCAGAGGTGCAGGGGTGGTGAGAGGATTCACCAGAGACAAAACAGGGAGCAAAACAGGCCGACTGACAGAGTACTCTGCTGAGGGGAGTGGGTCAGGAGAGGTCCTCCACGTCATATGAATCACCTATGGGGCAGGGGATCGAACTCATGCTAAAGGGGCTTTAGCCTCTCAGTGCTGTGCTTTAACCCGCTGCACCACCAGGGAGGGCCCCACGCAGGGACTTTTATTTTGTCATTGACAACTGTTCTACAGTCTCCTCCTTTTCAGTTATTTAAGAGTTTTCATAAGAATAGATTTTTAACTTTTGTCTGTATTTGTTGCAGTAATTGGGGGTACTGCTATGAGTTAGGTCTAGTATATACAATGGAGGATTGGGGCAGGGGTACCAAGGACTCAGGAGTTTGGATTTCCTCTGTTGTGTTCTCTGTCAGAATTGTATGATTGGATTTCAGTGATTCCCTCCTCCAGACCAGCTGCTCGATTTCAGTGTCTCTCATGTCCACTTCCACTCTAGGCTACTTGTAAGTACTGACTAGAGTGCTTGGGATGGATTGCAGTTGATATGTGGTCACAGACATGATTTGTTCTCTGTTACTGCCTACCACAGAGCTTTATCCTGATGTGTACATGCCTGCTGTTGGTAGGTACTCTAGCTTACATTTGTTTAAGCATGTGTTTGTGTTTGGCAGGTGTGTTGTATATCTCACTCTGGGCTTCTGGTGGGATTAAAGATACAGCTTTGTATAAAATCCTCAGTAGTCATAGCTCTGTGACCCCACTTCTGTAGCTCCCCAGCAAAGCACCCTTTGTACTGTTTGTCTGTTCACGCACCCCTTATCCAGTGTAATATTGGGTCTTAGGAAACCCAATATTGACATTTCCCAAGTCAATAGCTGTAGAGCACTCTGCTCAGCAGTTGTTCCTCCACTACACAGGTCCTGCCCCATTATCCTTGGAACAAAGCTCACTTAAAGTTTTCCCTACTCCTTTCTGCTGGACTGATATTACTATTATGTCTTATAGTTATCAGATTTCACCTGCTTTTTGGACTTCACTTTATGGCATTTTGTTGTGAGAAGAAGGGGATCCTTCATCTTCACTCTGCTACCATCTTGCTGGACTCTTCCACGACATGTTTCCTTTAATGAAAATTTCTAAACTAACACCAAAGTAAGGGGTATTTTATGATACTTAAAAGGAGATTCTTGTTTCAGAATGATACAATTATAAGAAGCAAAGCATTATTTAATAGACCAAGCCCTTTTTTATTTTTATTTTTTATAGAAGAACTAGGGTGTAAGCTTGAGGTGTAGGAGGTGAGAAGATTCACCAGGGCCAGAATGGGTAGCAGAACAGGTTGATTTACCAAAATGTTCTGCTAAGGCAAGCAGCAGGTAAGACAGGAGAGATTTGCTGTGCCATATGTGGGTCAGCTCCCTGTCTGGGGATCAAACTCAGGCAATGGTGGTGAAAGCACTGAGACTTAACCCCTACGTCACCAAGGATATTATTTCTTTGGGAACAGTTAAAATTGTATCATGTACCCAAACCTTCCTGCTTTCAAGTAAACTGCTTACTGAAGTGGTCAATGACCAGTGAAGCCATTCCAATAGGTAATTGTTATCTAAACAATTTCCCTAAAGTTTGTCTTTCCCATCATTCATATCCCTGAGGAATTCCATCCCCCACCAGATATTTATCAAAATGAGTAAAGACTATGCCATCAAGAAACAATTCATGTTTGCCCTGGGAACATTTCAGAATGTTTTTGCAATATCATCCTGGGCTTCTGATGGTAACTTCTTCATTCAGAAATTATAAGAAATTTTTCAGTGTTGAGCAGCTCAAGAAAATTTAGTCACAACTTAGTATACAAGAAGATGCATTCTTTATATCAACATCATAAGTGATTTTAAAACCACTTTTAAAAATATTTAAAGCTAGTTACAGTAGAATAAATATAAGATTTTTAACTTAAAAATCACACAAAATATAAACGTAAATAACACATGATCACTATAATCACACACACAAAAAAAAAAGCAGGGTGAGAAGTGTGAGAGATTAAGTATGAGACAGAAGACCAAACACACCAATAAATGTATATATTAGTATTTGGCTAATTAAATTCATATAAAAAGCCACATAATAGAAATAAAATTTGACAATATTTAAGAGACACACTTAAACAAAATAATAAAGAGTTTCATGAAAGAGAGACCTACATCAATCTATTTGGAAAAGACACTAGGGAGAATAGGAAGGGAAGCTCGCTGTTAACAAAGGTAATTGTAAAATCAGATAAAATAGAATTGAATGGACAAACCACAGAACATTCGATGAACTAGCACAGAGAACTAGATTCAAAAAATTATGACACAAGATTTTATGTAAAATGATATGCCATCAAAATTAAACTAAAACTCAGAAACATAAGAAACTGATAAAAATCTCAATAACAGTTTGCTCCTCTAGCATTCCTCCTAATTTAAATTGATAACTAGACAATAATAAATAATAGATTTGAAATTATAATCAACAAGCTTGCATCAATAGTTATGCTTAGAATTTTGTATCTATGAGTAGAAAGTTCACTTGTAAATAAAAAGAATTTACAAAAATAAATTAAAGGTTGTAATGAATTTACAAATATCACATTATTACTGGTTAAATTCATTGACAATGAAAAATATCTAGATGTTACTAAAAGAAGTTTAACTAACTCAAAATAAAATCCAACCTATTGAAAATTTGAAAGTAGAATACCAATAATAACAAATTTCAGCTGTAAATATCAAGTAAAAGAAAAAGTTGAGGTCAAAGTCCAGGCTACTTACAAAAAATTCTATTAATACTAAATATTCAACATAATTATCTGTAGGTAGTTGTTTTATGTAAAATTATTTATTTTGTACTTTTTTTATAAAGATTCATACAAATCAACTAAGGATTTGCCTCAAGCAATGAAGAAAAATTAATCTACTGATAGTAGGTAAAAGGAATTAAATTTAAAAATAAGAAGTAGTTAATTTGAAAAAAAGAAAAAATTGAATATAATAAAGTCAGATATTTGGCATAAGTAGTGGTCATCATTGTTTTCTAGGCCACAAATCTACCCACAATGCTTTAAGGACACAGCCCAGCTTCTCACCAGGGAGATCTAGTTTAAAGCTGCAAAATTCATTATTTCTAACAAAGCTCCAGAGTTGATATTGGTGGGTTTTCAAGTAAGAGTAAACATGGATCTCTTTTAAAAGGAAAGAATAAAATCTCAATATTTCTATGTTGTTATATCGTTTTCATTATGTCATTTTTCATGTGCAAGTTACCTGTACTCATCATTCTTACACACACACACACACACAAACAACAGTAACATTGATTCAGTCACTGGTGATGTTTATTGAAGGTAAGCATTGTTAGGTTTCATAGTTGGAAGATGGTATTTTGTGCTTTAATTTTCCTTCAAGTCTTACATTTGAGTATGCAGCTAGTTCAGACAAATGTTCAATCAAGCCATTATTACATTATTTAGATGTGATCATCAAAGGATATGTATTCTAAAATACCTTAATATTTTAAAATCCCATTTATAAAAGTCATTGGTTATTATCTAGTATCTTACTGCTACAAACATGTCCAAACTGACACAGATGTGATTAAACTACATCAGTACTTATAGGGCTCCCATTGGTTCCTCTGCCTGATTGTGCTGTCCAGCTCAGCCTGCTAATTCATCTCTCCTCTGCATCGTTCTATTTAGCAACGTAGAAAACTTCATTAACCCAAGATGCTGCAATGTCGTTTAATCCACACATGACTCAAGGGCATTGCTTTGCATTAAGTTCACCTCTGCTATTTCAGCATTATCTCATGGCAATTGAAGCAACGCATTTCCCACTGGTATATGGGGTCTTTTAAAATCAAGTCAGGAGCTCAACTGAGGAAGCTAAAGGATTACATTAGGGTAGGGCCCTCCTTGGCGCAACGGGTTTAAAGCACAGCACTAAAAGCTGGCTGCAGCCTCAGCCACCTCAACAGCTACTTCAAGTGTGAAAACTATCCCTGGTCCTGAAGGTGATCCACATGGCACAGCAGAACTCTCCTGTCCCACCCGCTGCTCCCCTCAGCAGTGTACCTCGTTGTTCTGCTGGTTCTATCTCCCACTCTGCCTCTGGTGAATCCTCTCACCCCGTCTGTATCCCAGTTCTGTATACATAAATAAAATAAATCTTTAGGCCCTCCCTGGTGGCGCAGCGGGTTAAAGCAATGCACTAAGAAGCTGAAACCACTTCCGCATGAGTTCGATTCCCGCCTGCCCCGGAGGTGACCACATGGTGTGGCAGACCTCTCCTGACCCACCCGCTGCTCCCCTCAGCAGTGTACTTTGTCGATCTGCCTGTTCTGCTCCTCACTCTGTCTCTGGTGAAGCCTCTCACCACCCCTGAGCCTCTGGCCTGTACCCCAGTTCTGTATGCACAAATAAATAAATCTTTAAAAAAAAAAAATAAATCTTTAAAGAAGGAATTACATTAGGGTAAAGCTTCTCAGTCACAGAAGCTTGTTTAATAGCCAGTAAACTGAGTACATCAAGGAAAAGATTAGTTATTGGCATTTTTAAAAAAGATTTTATTTATTTATGCATACAGAAATGGGGATACAGCCAGAGGTGCTGGGACGGTGAGAGGATTCATCAGAAACAGAGTGGGGAGCAGAGCAGGCAGATCGACAAAGTACACTGCTGAGGGGAGCAGTGGGAGAGGCAGGGGAGGTCTGCTGCGCCATGTGTATCACCTCTAGGGCTAGGATCAAATTCACACTGAAGAGGCTACAGCTTGGCTTAGCTTCTCAGTGCAGCACACCAACCCACTGCACCACCAGGGAGGGTCCCTATTAGCATTTTAATGTTAGGACTTTGCCTTCTTAATGGAAGCTACACATATTTATTTATTAATATATTAATCTCAAATTATGCATTTTTTGCATGCTATCTTGTTAGAAAAGCAATGTAAACCAAAAGAAACATTAGGATATTGAATTTACAAGACAATTCTCAGTTATAAGATTGTCCAAGATATACCAACATTTTTGTTTTTGAATAACCATATCATCAAAATATAAAATTCAAATGTTCAAAGAAAACTTATGACCCCTTGAGAGGATGTACACTAACATCCAGTGGTCTGCAGAATAGTCCCAGAAACAGTCCTAGAGGATGTTATAATTTGCACAGATGATAATAGTAGAAATTTCTGGACCTGCATTCCATTCTCTACTCAAATGGATCCCAACAAGTATTGGTTATTCCCTTCCTGGTGTTGATAACATATTCAGATTTCCGCTTCAGCTGGCCAAAATGAAAATCTAGCCTAGCTACCCTTGGCATAATTCCCTTGGAATTTTCCATCTCCAAGGTCCCATGGTATATGGAGTCCTGATACCTAACACTCCTTGGCTGAGATGCAGGGAGTGGGTAAGAGATTTGGACTAGATAAGATCCAAGAAAAATCAGGTAAGCCAGTACCTTGGCTGTGAGAAGGCCTGGAACTCTAGGTCTGCATTTAGACTGACATCTTCTATGTCACAATCTGTGTGATGTCCTACTTTGTGATTAGAATACAATTATCATTTTGTAATTTTGGTGGTTATTGATAATTTCTTCAAGTGCTGAAGTGAATTCAGAGTGGGTTCTAAGAAGTGAGGGAGATCTGGCTGGCACACCTGTCAGCCCATTGATTGCCAGGGTTGATTGGGCTGATATAGCCTGCTAGATGGTGTCCCCTTCCTCTCTCACCAATCTCTGTCATCTCTCCTGAAGCTACCTGCTGCATGGAAGAGGCCTCCCCTAATGGAGGCAGGCCTGAGAATGACCTTCCTGGAACAGATACAACCTTCTGCCAAGTGTATGGGGCAGCTATGCTCCATGCTAAAAAAGTTCATGGATTCTAAAAGAAATCTGGTTCTGGCTGACATCCACACTTAATCATACAGCAACTGATCTTTATCCAGCTAGAATTTCTGTCAGATTTTTCAAGTGTTCACAATGAACTAAGTACTGATTTTAAAGTATATGTGCTGAATTTGCAACTGGCTTGGTGGTTACAAACTTGCGTTCAACCAATTAACTCTCACATTTAAGTATACATATAAATTTGATAATGTCATTTCAATTTGAGCATGGCATAGTGAAACAGCACTACCCCTTTTAAAAAATGATAATAATCTGCAGGTTACTCAGAAAAAACTACTTTATATATTTTAAGCTTAGTGTATCAACTTGCTATTGTACATTTAATGAAAAAAATCTTACCTCAAAATGCCCACTAATCAACTGAAACAAGTATTTTAAGGATTTATTTTATTTATTTATGCATACAAGAGCTGGGGTGTAGGCCAGAGGTGTGCGAGATGTGAGAATTCATCAAAGACAGAGTGGGAAACAGTACAGGTGGATTTAGTGAAATACTGAGGGGAGCAGTGGGAGAGACAGGAGAGGTCTACTGTGCCATGTGGGTCAGCTCCCTGGCCGGGGATCAATCTCATGCTGCAGTGGCTGTTGCTAGCTTCATAATGCTGAGACTAATCCCTTGTACCACCAGGGAGGCCCTCAACTGAAACAAATTTGCATTACCATGCCAATCTAAACATACTTAAAAATATATATATCACAGGGGCCTCCTGTTGGCTCAGGGGTTAAGTCTAGGTGCTATTAAGCTATCTCCAGCCACTGTGGCATGAGTTAGATCCCTGAGGGAGCTGACCCACATGGTGCAGCAGACCTTTCCTGTTTTTCCCATTGCTCCCCTCAACAGTATTTTCCAGTAGATCTGCCTGTTCTGGTCCCTACTCTATCTCTGGTGAACCCACCTACCTCTTGCTCCTCTGGCTCATACCCCAGCTCTTGTATGCATAAATAAATAAAATAAATCTTAAAAATATTTCTGTCATAAACACATAACATAATCAAGACAAAGACATAACTGATATACTTTAGCAGAGGGCATAAGAGAGGCTGGCTCCTGTTCACTTGTGGCTTCATGGGAGGATTTGTTCTCATCGGTGCAGACATGGTCTGGGTGGAGAGAGAAATATTTGGAATTCCCTAGCTCTTCCAAAACACATTGCATGAAATGACATTAGGCAGCTATCTCAAAGGTTTATGAAAAAAATTCATATTAAATTCTTCTCTCCCCTCAAAAAAGAAAATACAAAGTCAAAACCTAAATAAGAACTGAAAGTTAAGTGTGATAAAGAAAATGAATAAAAGTTGGCTTTTAAAATGTAATAATATTGATTACCTTTTTAAGAATTTATCATTTTCTAAAGCCCAAGTTGAAAACTTTTATACTTTACTAAAATAACTAGCCCAGTTACATTGAATATAATTATAAATATACCTAGGTGGTAATTAATTTTCTTATGGGTTAAAATAGTTTAAAATATTTTTTTTTTAAATTTGCCTTCCTTTTCTTTTTCTGTTCTTTTCATCATTTGATCTCTAAACACTAACCTACTTCTTCTAAAAGTCTAACAGAAGGTAGTACTTTTCTTACTTCCCAGACAACATGAAAAGCTTAGAACAGGTTTATTGCATTTAATCTCTCATCTTTTGTATTACTTTCATATAGTGTAGTGTAGAAGTATTTTATACCCTAAAAGACATTTACTGTTTTGTAAAAGTCTTACATTCATCTAGACTTATCCACATATTCTTCCCTCTGCTTTTCATTCCTTCAAATATTTCTGCTCTGAGTGGATTAAAACTCTTTCTTCACCTAGAACCCCTTCTAGTAGTTCTTGTGGTGCAAATCTGTTGACATTGGAATGTCAACATTAATTAAACTCCAAAGATTATCAGATTTCATCAGTTTTTTTTTTCTGGTCTCTGATCATTGCTCAAGTTTTTTCTTAATTTTACAAAGTGACACTTCTGAAGAATATTTTTGATTAAGGAACTCTCCTACACTGCTGGTGGGAATACAAACTAAAGTGGAGCTTCCATATGACCCAGCAATTCTAATCCTAGAAATCTACTGAAAGAATTCAAAAACACTAATTCAAAAGGACACCTGCACCTGTACATTTATTGCAACGTTATGTATACTAGCCAAACTTGGAAAAAGTCCAAATGACCAAAATAGATGACTGGATCAAAAAGATGTGGTGTTTGTATATTATACAATAAATAATAATCTATATCATTAATGAATTATAATTATTATATAATAATAATGCACATATATTATGTATACAAATATGTACACACATGCACACATGTAAATCATGTATGCATATATATACACATATTATATATATATATGTATATACTGGAAAGCTATTCCGCAAGCAAAAAAGATAAAACCATGTCGCATACACACACACACACACAAGTATACACACACATTATATATATATATATATATATATATGCACACACATACATAATACACACACACATATATATACATATAATGGAAAGCTATTCAGCAAGCAAAAAGATAAACCCATGCCTTTTGAAGCAATTTGGATGGAGCTGCATGCTCAGTGAAATAAATCAGAAGGAAAAAAAAAGATATCAAAAGTTTTCACTTATAGGAAGTATATAAGGAAACCAAATTAAGGATCAGGGAAAAATATATAATAATAAATGAAGTCCAAAATTAACAGGCAACTATAAATCAAAGACATTCTGTTGGAGAAGGATCAAACAGGGGTCGGGAGAGCACAGGGACTATGGTGATGGTGCACAGTTGAATTGGTGGTAGGAACTTTACAGGGAGTATCTGAGAGGAGAATGCAAATACTGTACAAAAATGAGCAGTGTTATAAAACGTATATAAATAAATTTTAAAATGATAAAAGAACACTTTTATTGATGCTTTTTCATTTTTGGTCATTCTTATTTGGTTTGTTTTTAAAATGTTTAGCTTTGAAGAGTTCTATATGCATTCTGAATGCACGTTCTTTTTGAGAAAGTGATTAGTAAACTTTTTTAAATTAAATTTTTGTTCATACCTCACTGTAGTCCCTTTAGTTCTCTCACAACTTTATCACTCATGAATCATCACTGTATTCACTGTTTCCTTGCTCCCTGTTTTGTCCCTCCTCTCTCTTCTCCTTGGTTGTATTTCTCAGTTCTATTGTCAGTTTGCAAATTTTAACTTTTTCTTGATCTTTCACTTGTTTCCTCTGTATTCTACATATAAGTGGGACCATCTAATCTTTTCCCATCTGACTGATTTTGGCTAGCACAAGGCCTACAGTTCCATTCATGATGTTGCAACTGGAATGAGCTTGTCTTTTTTGTTCACTGAATAATATTCCATTGTATAAATACACCACAACTTTTTGATTTATTTATCTATATTGGGGCACTTAGATTGTTTCCATACTTTGGCTATTGTAAATAGCACTGAGATAAACATAGGAGTGCAGGTTTCCTTTCAAATTAGTGTTTTTGTGTCCTTCAAGTAGGTTTCCAGGAGTGGAACTGCTGGGTCATATGGTAGCTCCATTTTTAGTAGTATCAGGAACCACCACACAGCTTTTCCATAGTGGCTGGACCAGTTTGCATCCCCACCAGCAGTGGAAGAGGGTTCCTTTGTCTCCATTTCCTCTTCAACATTTGTTGTTTCTGGATTTTGTTTGTTTGTTATTTTTTTGATGCGGACTGTTCTCACTGGAGTGAAAACATTTAACTGCAATCAGAGTTTTGTAGTTTCATTCTTGTAGCAGTGTCTTTTGAAAAACCAAAAACTTAAACATTGATGAATCTAAATTATTTTGGATGGTTCAGGTTGTTGGTTTCATATTTAAGAACTGTGTCTCAGTCAATGTCACACAGATTTTTTGCCTGTATGTTTTCTTATTTTACACTTTAAATTCAGATCCTTGATTAATTTTGAGATAATCTATTTAAAATATAGTAGATAGGGGCAAAGAGAGATTCATTTGCTTATGAACATGGAATAGTGCCAAACCCAATTGTTGAAAAACTTCCTGTCCTCCAGTGAATAGATTTGATAAAAATCAGTGGAGTGCACTGATAAGTTTTGCTCCTTTAGTCTATGTATCTGCCCCTACTTCATTATCATACAGAATTTGGTTATACAAATGATTGAATTTCAAAATGTTTTTGGGTATTCTGGTTCATTTAAATGTTTCTACAAATATTAGAATTGGTTGGTCACTAACAATTTAAATTTAGGCTGGGATATCAACAGTTTGAGGAAAACTGACATTTTCAAGTGATTTTCCTTGATTGTTTTTATTAGTGCATTATAGATGTCAGCATGCAGATCTTGGACATATATTGCTGGATTTGTTTTTAGCCCAGATTAATGTCTACCTTGGTGATAGATACATATTTGAAGATAACTATTCTAGTGTTTCCTGCACTATTTTGAAAGTGCCAATGAGTAGTTTGTTGGTAATGTTGCTTTCCTGGAACCCAACTTTCTGTCTACTAGTTCTGTCATTTTCAGTGGAAGTCCCAAATGGTAACTATTAACTTCAGTCAGAGTTTCAGGTTTGCTTTGAATATTTTATTTTTTTAAAGATTTATTTACTTATACATACAAGAATTGGGGTATAGGCCAGACATGCAGGGGTGAGAAGATTCACCAGAGAGTGGGAAACGAGCAGCCAGATTTACTGAAATACACTGCTGAGGGGAGCAGTGGGTAAGAGGGGGGAGGTCTGCTGCACCATGTGTTTCACCTTCCTGGCCAGAGATAGAACTCCTGCTGCAGTGGCTGCAAATAGCTTCAAAATTCTGTACGTTCTCCCTGTGCTACCAGGGAGCTCCCCGCTTTATATATTTTAAAGTTTTTTGTTGATGGTTGGTTGCACACCCGGTAAGGATTTCTTATGTTTTGGAGAACTGCCTTTATTTTTCACTATGCAAAGTGCCTCTATATTGCTGGTGAAAAAAGTGTTTCTTCTCACTCATGATCTTGTGATTATACCCTCTTTAGTTTTCTTTTGTATGCTACTTTGCATGGAAACTTTTTCACTATTTTACTTTTAACTCATATGTATCTATATTCTAAGTGGTGTCACATAGATAGCACATCGTTAGGTTAGGTTTTGTTATTTTATATAGTTTGACAGTCTTTTTTTTTCAAATTGGTTTTCAAATCAACTATTTTGTTCATTGCTTGAAAATTGTTGAATTGCACAAGAAGATGATCAGTTAAGACCATGAGGCTCTATTAAGTGCAACACCTGAACTTTCTCTAACTGGGATCTTATTATTTTAAGAAGTGCAATCTTTGTCTTCCAAATCCACCAAGGCAGTAAAATATAAACAATTATATGATTTAGTTATGATTTTCTGCTCAGAGAGTCAATCTTTATTTCCACCCTACTTAGGAACTTAGAAATGCTGTGTTGGGTTTCTGTTCTTTCAAAACTTTGTTCATAAGTCTTGGCTAAGTATGATAGCACTCTGATATATTCAAAGAATTTTTATTTCATTCTTCAAATTCCCAGTGATAGGTTTGGCCTACCTCTAGTTAATCTGCCAGAACAGAAGAAGAATCTCTTGAAGAATCACATTTAGTCAGCATTTTTGGAAAGATGCACCCATGAAACGAAATAAGAACAGGTTGCTATATTAAAAGTAAAAATGAAAATTGCTCTGGAAAATGAAAAGTATGATAGTAAAAGTGAAAAACTCAAGAGAAAGTTTGAATTTAACACCAAATAATAACAATAGAAACTAGAAAATAATGGGAGGATGCCTTGAGCCTTCTGAAGGAAAATTTCTAGCACTGAAATCTATTGCTGTAAATAAATTATGCTTGGAAATGGCATATAGTCAAATCTGTGGATTCCATATTTGTGAACTTGTCTACACACTAAAATTTATTTGTAATCCTAAATTAATATTCATGGTGCTCTTGTGGTCATTTGAAGATAGGAAGAGAGTAATAAGAAAAATGTGTTGCCTAATGCCTCCTTCCCAATTGAAGTTGAACAAGGTAACTGTTTTTTTGCGTTAGTCCTAATTCCCTAAACTAGTGTCCTTTTCATGGTTTCTTTAGTTCCATAGCTTTCATATTATTATCTCCTTGTTGGTGATCTCACTGTTTCAAATGATTGCAGGTGTCATGCTGAAGTGCTGTCTAGCATTCCTAAGGGCAGAAGGCTGTGCCCTGCGGATAAGATATATTTGTTAGTTAAGTTTTGCTCAGTTATAGTGTCATTGGCAATGAGTTCAATGTTAATGAAATAACTGTATGCTAAATAAATATCTTTAAACACAGACATAAAACAAGGTATTAATATTTCTTCACTCTAGCTATTTTAGGAAAGATGAACATGTTATGAACAGAAATGTGGGAACCATTCATTTTCCTTAGGAACAATTGTTACTATTTGGTAATTTGATGTTTGTGGCAGCTTTATTGAAAACAAATGAATAAAAATAAAATTGCCCTTCCACAGAAGACCTACCCTTAAAACATCTAAATAATATATTTATCATATAGATATGTATGCATTCAAGCAACTGTAAAGCTATAAATGGGAGAAGTGTACATATGTTTGTTTCACTGACTTTGTTTAAAATATGTGTAGTGAAACACACAAATTTAGAATAAAATATAAACCATTTTTATACATATATGAAGCTTCTGAATAAAACCTAAAATTTATGTCTTTTAAAGTTCCCAGAAAGAAAATTTGAGATCTAGCCAGTCTCTGTATTCCCCAGAATAGCTGCTTTAGTTGGGATTTTTGGTTCCACCTGTAATTAATTTTATTTTTCTGCTGTTACAGTACTTTCATTCAGTTTGTTCTGTTATTTTTAAACAAAATATTTCCATGTAAAAGTAAATATTTTAATATAAATTAGAAAGAAAAACAAGTGTGCAATCGAAAAGGGACAACTATTTCATAATAAATCAGGTCATCGGTCTCATGTTAACACTACTTAATCATATCTCTTTTTACCATGGACATATTCTAAAATTTCTTACATTTTTTTTGACACACTTTGCTTACTGAAGCTGTTTCTTTCACATAAATCTGAACTTTAACTTGATCAAAAATCTCTTCTTCCCCCTAGTAGACAGAGGTAAAGGAGAAAGTTCTTTCAAAAGGAAAAGAAATACAAATGATAAAATCATTGCTGCTTACCTAATTAAGCATTATAGGAAAAAAAGACATGTCTATATGGAGAAATCAACTGACTGACAGACATACTGAATTCATTGCCTAAACCCTTTTGGTTTATACATGATAGGACAAAATGGCAATTAGCTCAAGTTGTGAAATTTTCTATGTGCTCATCAATCTGTTCTCTCACAGTCTTCTTTGAATTCAATTCTCGTGAGATGTTTTTGTTTTATTTTTTTTGCATATGGAATTCATTTTAACTTTGTACAAATGGGAAGCCAAGATAGTGTCATGTAAATCTCTTATTTTCAAAGTTCCTGCACATGTACAACTTCTCTTCTAATGACCTATTCTACATTAATGAGTAAAAAATAATAATATTCCATTCTTTAAAAATGAAATGAAATCAGGAATATCTTTTGAACTCTGAAAATTAGCCTCTTGAGAGCTAGGTCAGTTGGAGTGCTCACTGATAAATAGCTGAATTAAACTTTTGAATGACCATAATTATTAAGAAGGTTGATGAATGGAATTACACTGACTTTCTTCAGTTTGCCTAGCTTCTTAGTAGAAAGAAGAATAACTTATCTAACATTATTTTCACATTTCTATATTGAAGGGTATAGTTTGGTGGGTTCAGGGATCATCAAATTCCAAGTGCCC
Organism: Condylura cristata; assembly: GCF_000260355.1. Classification (NCBI taxonomy): domain Eukaryota; kingdom Metazoa; phylum Chordata; class Mammalia; order Eulipotyphla; family Talpidae; genus Condylura; species Condylura cristata. The sequence goes on from NW_004567145.1 coordinate 2,523,781, forward strand.
TAAGAAAAAGATAAAAATTTGAATGATGCCTCTGAAAAGAGGATTTTTAGATTCTCCCCCTGGCTTTTCTTGTTAATGCCACCATTTGCTGAGGGTGGCATGTGGATATGGCGCTATAGAAATAGTCTGAGGAAAGTCTTGCTGGCTTCAAAAGGCAATATTAAAATCTTTCAATGTTTACAAATCAAATTGGCCTTTCTTTTCACCTCATTACCCTGGAAACTTAACAGATGTTTTAGGAAATGAGGTGTTTGCATTTGTTTTAATCTAAGGACACATGTTAAAGTCCATATAGGATAAATGTTATTTTTGACATATAATATTGATATTTTTCTAGTAGTCAACATGAACATTTGCCTTCCATCCTTTGAACATTCTTATATGGGAATCTGTACAAATTAATTGCGGTGTTGTTGTTGGTTGTTGTTAACTGTCTGCCTAATCTATAATTTTTGTGAGGTCAGGCACTAGTTCTCATATCCCCAATTTCTAGCCATTAGTAAACAACTGAGTATATGAGTAAAATATTGAGTAAGAGTTCTGTTGGAAAATAAACAGAATAAGAATTACGTTTTCCAATCCAGATAAAGCTTGAGTCATTGGAGCATGGCATTTCTGAAAATATGTTCTAAAAAAAAATTAGTTCTGTGAAAAATTTTTTAAAAGTTTTACTTATTTTTGCATACAGAACTAGGGGACAAAGGCCAGAGGTGCAGGGGCAGTGAGCGGATTCATCAGAGAGATTGGGAAGCAGAACAGGCAGATTGACAAAATACAATTCTGAGGGGAGTACCGGGTGACAGTAGAGAGGTCTGCTACACCATGTGTGTTACCTCCCTGGCTGGGGCTGAACTCACGTTGAAGCACTGCAGCTAGCTTTGTAGTTTTGTACTTTAACCTGTTGGGCTACCAGGAAAGGCCCAGTTCTGTAAAAATTTAGCAGCAAAACAAAAATGTTTTTCCTTATATTTAATAATTAAAGCAGCTTGGAGAATTTAGCAAACAGGTTACTTTATGGTGACTGAAATGCATTTAATCAATATGTAGATACACATACTACAAACTCTAAGTGAGAAAAGATTCCACAATCACTTGTTAGACTTGGCTGTGGATGGCCTTTTCAGTAAGCTCCCTGGAGGAGTGATATTCCACTTTGGTGGTTGTTAGGATATTTGTTCTAGTATCTGTTTTAGAGCTTGTATATTTAGTCTTGTATATTTAAATATTCCATTTTACTAATGTACCTTTTGGTCTCATCATTTATGACCACACATACAACATAGATGTAGAAGGGAGGCAAAGTGTTGAGAATCTATGATGGTTATGTTAAGAGGGTGCAATTTTGCAATCTTATTGATGGGGAAAACAAGTCCTCAGAGAATAAAATAAATGTAAGTACAGTTGATTCATGTTGCTGGACAGGAGTCTGATTTATGTTCACCTGATTCCGACACAAGCAAGCTTATTCCTCTATATCATCAGGTTTAAAACTTGGGTCTTTAATAACATATATTCTCATGAATATGTACATGTGCCTTCCCTGGCAATAGGATTATCTTTCAATGGAAAACACCTGAAAGTGTCCTATTTCTTAGTCCCTTATTAGAGAGCCTGTCCCTTCACTGCTGCTTCTAGCATTTCCCATTTTATGTGCAAGTTGTTTATGAGATTAACCATATTTTCTGCCCTTAAGTCCTTTGAGATGGTCCCAAGTCTTTGTGATGATTCCTCCTTAAATGAGTTTATGAGGATATTTCTTTTATGTAGTAAAAACAACTATGTCTAAGACAAAGCTCGAAAGAAGGGAGAAACTTATTTTGTTCTTTTAATTAATGTATGCCAGAAACTGTGCTAATAGAACTCTTGTATGTCAGCACATATGTGTGCTTGTGAGTGAGCATGCAGATCTCATAACTGCCTGTGAGATTACACAAGTAAAGTCTTGATAAGCAAATTATCTACAGTTGAGAAAAGATGGCCTAGGCCATTAAAGAAGGTTCCTGACCTTATTGAAATAGAAATATCAATCAATATTAGATAAATATGTCACGTAAGTCTGGCAGGCAGTCAGAAACCAGGGAAAGAAATTATGTTTAAAAAGAAAAATATTAAAACTTGCACCAGAGCTTGGACTCGTATCAATGATGTTTTCTTTTTTTTTCTTTTTTTAAAGAATGATAGAGACTTTATCTTTTTATTATTTTTTAAGATTTATTTATTTATGCATACAGAACTGGGGTATAGGCCAGAGGTGCAAGGGTGGTGAGAGTATTCACCAGAGACAGTGGGAAGCAGAACAGGCAGATCGGAAAGTACAGTGGTGAGGGGAGCAGCAGGTGAGACAGGAGAGGTCTGATGTGCCATGTGAGTTACTTCTGGGCGGCTGGGATAGAACTCGTGCTGAAGTGGCAGCAAACCGCTTCCAGTGCTGTGCTCCACCCTGCTGTGCCACTAGGGAGGGTCCCAATGATGGTTTCTTCTGGTACCATCCACAGTAATACCTGTGGCACCTCTTTAATGGGAGTGTTTACCTTTACTTACTACTTATGAGAATCCTCAGCGTCTAAAGAATATAGACTACTTCTCTTTCATATGGACTGTGTATGTTTACCCCTGCTTATCCTCTTTTTAATTTTGTAGGTGGATTTTTACAATGCGCTTAAGATTTAAATTATATATAGTTATATATATTTATTTAATATTTGTTATATAGCATGCTTATTATTTTTCTTAGAAATTTGCATTCTATTTATACATCATCTTAAAGTTGTACATTACCAAATTATTTTTTTAAAGATATATTTACTTTTGCATATAGAACTGGGGTACAGGCCAGAGATGCAGGGGTGGTGAGAGGATTCACCAGAGACAGATTGGGGAGCAGAACAATTTGACTGACAAAGTATACAATAGAGGGGAGCAACGGGCAGGTCAGGAGAGATCTGCAGAACCATGTGGATCACTTCTGGGGCAGGGATGGAACTCATGCTTAAGTGGTTTTAGCTTCTTAGTGCTGGGCTTTAACCTGCTACACCATGAGGGAGGGCCCCCAATTATTTTTTAATGTATTTTATATAGTACTCTATGTTGAATGCTGCTTTTAAATGCCTTAAGTAAAAAAAAAACAAGTAAATAAAAAATAAATAGTACCTTTAGTCTTCCCATATAAATAAAGAAAATCCATTTTTCACAGAGAAATGAGAGAAGTAACTTCTTTTTCCATTGTTCATTTTGTGTGGATACCTTTGTAGGAAGATTTTTATTGGTTTTTCCCTGGGACTTCTGTCCTACCTAGAAAAGTCATACAGAAGTGAAGGTTACATTTCATATATCCAAAAATTAAGTCTGCACTATTTAGCAAATAAAAAATATATAGGATGCTGAGTTAAATTTAAAAAATAGACCTAACTGCCAAATTTATATAATTTATTGACATAAGTTTATTACAGAACATTTAAGGCATCCTTATGAGGTCAATGCAGGATGTAAAACATATACACAGGATGCCTGGCCAACCCACTTACTAACCAGCCACATATATACATCTGTTTATCTTTGGTTAATTCAACAGATTCTCAACTCTATTTGGCCTATGGAATCTTTTCTCAAGGAACATTTTCTAGCTGTGGACTGAATGTTCTACTGAGTCCAACTTACGTCAGATCTCTTGGATATGTGGTCATTTGAATCCTTGCAAGATTACGCTATTCTGTGTTCTGTCCAATGACAAGGTCATAAGCACTGGGGTTAATGAAGAGACCTAAATTCTAGTTTAGCTTTAGAACAAATTCATACTATTTATTTAACCTCATGGACATTTCTTTTGAACTTTAAATGAAGGGATTGAATGAGACCATCTTTTGTTTATATGATATTATATTCTACTGTTCTCTTGGGAAACCTAGACTTCAGCTCAGCAAGAAAAATGTCCTTGAGATACAAGGACAAGATGACCTCAGATATGGGATGATGTTGCAACTTCCAAAGAGACTAATTTCAAGGCTTTTGCACATTTTTTTTTCTGTCTGGACACATATTTATATATTGACATGTAATAATCAAGTCTGCCTTCCATCCTGACCTTATCTCCCTGGAGAAGCAGGTGGGATTCTTTGGTATTGACTTAGTCATAAACTTTTACCAATCAATTTGGAACAAAACTAATAAGGTCAAAATTGTTTTCTAGATGATGAAGATTTTCCATATTGCAATCCAATTTTTGGAAACTGAGGTTTAAGATTAACATATAAATATTAATGTGCCAAATAATACTGTTAAAATACACTGGACAGTTTGGGTAGTTGCTTAAAACATGACTAATTTAAATTATTTAAAGTGAGCGATTACATTAAATAATATAGTCAGAGACTTAATAATATAGTACAAAAGTGCTTGTTTTTAATATAATTAAATAGACAATCATTCTCATTTTTTGCAATTATGAGAAAAAGGATATTTTATTACCTTTTCTAACCATAAATCATATTATTTATAAAACTTATATATAGACAGGTAGATTACCTCTATAGTCTCAAAAAGCCAAATATAATGCACAGAAAATAACTTCAATTTGTAGAGTTCTGACATAACTCTTCTCTACATGTTCTGTAGAATTATAGGAGGAATCATCACAATAATTAGGCAAAGTTATATTAATGATAAAAAAAGATGTTTGCTCTTTACTATAAATTCAAATGTATAGTATCTATAACAATAATAATAGACCACAGTGAAAGTATGTCTGTAATTTTTAACAATAAAATGAGTTTGAAAATACTAAATTTTTCAATTTAGTAAGAAAGTAAGAAAGCAGATAAATGATAAAATGCTTCATAGTCTTATTAAGAGGGCCACCTTTAAGGTAATTTTTCAAGGTCCAAATCTAAGAATGATAAAGCTTAATACTCTACAGAGATAACTGAAATTTGTGCGTTATACTAGAACTAGTAATTTTCTTTAAAGTGTACATTTATCAAAGAGTTATTTCACAACTGCCACCATGTGTTTCTTCTTTTCTGACATAATTGACACAGGTCCAGGCTTGCTGTTCGAGATCATTCACTTCCCTTTGTTCACAATCTGCTTTTCTGATTTGCTGCTCCTGAATCTCACTGGATAGGTTTTGGTAGATGTTGGTGATGTGATGAGATATATGTTTTATATAAAGATGATGTTGAAATTTCTCTCTCTTTTTAAAAGATTTATTTATTTATACATACAGAACTGTAGCACAGGCCAGAGGCAGGGGTGGGTAGAGGATTCACCAGAGACAGAATGGGGAGCAGAAAAGGCTGACTGATGAAGTACACTGCTGAGGGGAGCAGCAGGTGGATCAGGAGAGGTCTGCCGCACCAGTGGGTCACCTCCGGGGCAGGGATTGAACTCATGATGAAGTGGCTTTAGCTTCTTAGTGCTGTGCTTTAACCCACCAAGCCACCAAGGAGGGCCCAAAATTTCTCTTTAATAAATAAATAAATTCTCCTTCAACTTCTAACTGTCATCTTGGACTTCTTTTTCTCATGACGTAAGCTCAATTTTATATAAGCACTAGATATCTACAGCTGTGTACTCATCTCATCAGATCCATTAAAACTATACTAGCCTTCAGAGGTTCATTTTACACAGATAACATGTTGCATTCTTTTTGTGTATTAGACTTCCCTGATTCTACCTTTGTGCACAGAAAGATTAAAATACATAGTTTTGTCATCACCATTAAGAACTAAAGAAGTCACACAAATGCAAGACCATATTCCTTGTACAAAACCTTCATGTGCTTGCAATATATGGATACTAGAGTTCCAAAGTCTAACCTCTCTATCATATACCCCAGAAAGATACTAGTCAGGCTCATAGGATGTTTTCCAAGCAGTTGATTCTATTTCAGTGACCATTCAAGGAAGTAAGGAATGATTTTCCAAATTCCCATTCCTGCTTGGTAATACTTACAGCTTTTAATTCTTAATGGGGACCTAAAAAGTATGTAAGGTAGGATCATGATTTCTTGAAACTTTCTGTCTAACTTGGTTTTCCCTAAAGTAGTTTTCCAGGTTCCAGCTCAACATTTTCACCTTCATCTTGGCTGCTAGTTCTCCCTGACAATTATTCTTCTACTCATTACCCAGCAATTAAGTGAATTGCAAACTTTGCACTTATATATGAAGGCAATATTTCCACCAACAAAAATTAAAATTGGACAGAAGAGTGACTGCATTCTTTTAATATCAGACCACCACCTACCTATTTTCTCTCTATTTTTTAAATTTATTTTTTACATCATTGGATTTTTTCATCTCAGTTGTAATCCCTGTGGACTTCCCACCACCAATTCACCTTTGTGCCATCACCATAGTCCTGTGTTCTCTTCCTGTGACACACTCTCTGCCAGCAGAAAGATGCCACAATATATCTTCTTCTGGATCCTTTGTTATTCTCCCTCTTGCGGCCGCTCCTCCTCCCCCAGGGGAAGCACATTGCTTAAATAGCATTCATTGGCCAAATAGAGCACTACTCACGTGTACATTGGCCAATTAGAGCACTGCTCACGTGTACAACAACCATATTTGGGCAGGACACACAATGAGCATACATTGATCACACAGAAGCATATCCAATAAGATTTAACTTCCTTATACAGGTGGGTGTTGATGTATTATGTTTTTCACCAGCTCAACTGCACTGGCTAAAGGCCAGGCACCATCTTGGCTGCTGAACCATGGGGGTAGGGTCCCAGACACCCCAACACTTCCCGCTCCAGTTTTGACCCTGTCCCCCTCTCTACCACTGTAAAATATCTCTAGTTTGTAGTTTTTTTGTTGCTTTTCATTTTACTTTATTACAGTTGCTTTTTATTTATTTATTTATTTTTTCCTGGTCCCTTATGCTCCTGTTATGAGTGAAACCACCTGGTGTTTTTCTTTCTTTCTTTTTTTTTTTTTTTTTTTTT
>NW_004567145.1:2531801-2538095 GCF_000260355.1 Condylura cristata
CCCCAATACCATGCAGTTTTGATTATTATGGCCTTGTAGTATAGCTTGAGGTCTGGGTGTGTGATGCCTCTGTTCTCTTTTATTTTAGTCAGGAGAGTTTTGGCTATTTGAGTTTTTTTTTTGTGATCCATATAAATCTCATTGATATTTGTTCTATTTCTTTCAAGAATGTCATTGAGATTTTTATTGGAATAGCATTAAATCTGTATATCACTTTTGGTAGAATGGCCATTTTGATTATGTCAATTCTCCTGATACATGAGCAGAGGATATTTTTCCATTTATTTGTGTCTTCCTGTATTTCTTTTAATAGTGTTTTATAATTTTCTTTGTATAGGTATTTTACCTCTTTTGTTAGGTTTATTACCAAGTATTTGATACACACACACACACACACACACATTTGCTTCAGTTTTAAATGGGATGGTTTATTTGATTTCCACTTCTTTTGATTGGTTGTTTGTGTGTAGAAAGTATACTGATTTTGTGTGTTGATTTTATATCCTGCTACCTTACTAAACTGGTTAATTGTTTTGATCAGTTTTTCTATAGAGATTTTAGGGTTTTCCATGTAAATTATATTGTCTGCAAATAAATATAGTTTTACTTCTTCCTTCTCTCTGTTGTTTGTCTTCTAATGAGTTCTATGCTTTAAGACACTGTGTTGCTGATATTGTCTGGCATTTCTTCCAGGTGTTCCTTCTGGGGTTCTGGGACCTGGTAGTCAGACTGGATCTAATATTAATGTGCCAGTCCTGCACAAGGATTATGATGTTGTGAGTATGGTGATGAGTGTTGTCTCAGTGACTCCCTCCCTCTGTATTTCTACTGTTCTATGTTAGGATATTGGGATTCCTCACTTCCTATTGTGGTTGGGGGATGCATGCTTTTGTTGGTGGCAGCAGCCCCACTGTTGCCTGTTTTTATCAGGGGGGTACTGTGTGCTCTTGTTGGCAATGGCCCTACCCCTGGCCTGGTTTTCAGCTTGGATGAGTTACTGTGTACGAGTAGTGATGGCTTTGTCACTGCCCATCTTCTAACTATGGCCGGGTGCTGTGTGTTGGCAGTCACACCCTGCCTGGCCTCCACTGTCCAGGGAACAACATGCTTAAGGCAGTCCCAGTCCTTCCTGGATTCTGACTGTGGCAGAAACCTGTTTGTTCCAGCAGCTTGCAGCCATGCCTGCTGGAATTTCCGCTAATGGCTAGATGCTGTATGCTAGTAGCCATGCCCTGCCTGGCTTCCACTATAGCAGAGAACAACAATTTAAGGTGGGTTTATAGCTTTAGTGGGGGTCCAGATGTTCCCAAAGGGTTCAACCAGCTGTGGCAAGTAGGCTGAGTTTTATCTTTCTCACAGGTCTTACTCCCACCTTCCTGTCACCACTCAGGGTCAGATCAGTTCCAAGTCATAGGCTTATGACCTGCTATAGTCCTACTCCCCTCCATGCCAATTAACCTGTTGACCTTTTTTTCACCTTCTGGAGTTTTTAGATGCTTCAGTTTCTCCCAGTTGTTGTTTTCATGTTTCTCTTCCTTTCCTTTCCCTGGTCAAGATGTTCTGGATTTGTGGGTCGAGGATGGGAGAAAGGGTCCTGATCAGTATCTCCCACTCCTTTTTTCCTCCATTGCTCTCACCTTCCTTTGGGTTGCCAATTCTGTCCAAATGTCTGAGTCCTGACTGGAGTTTTCTGTAATTACTCCCTTATTTGTTATATCTAAGAGAGAATCTAAGCCTGAAACTTAGTCACCATGTTGGTGACATCACCTTCTATCTAATCTTTTTAATCCACTCATCCATATTGATAGACATTTGGCTTGTTTCCATATCTTGGCTACTGTGAATAATTCTGAAATGAGCATAGGAGTGTAAATATTTTGTTGGAAACTTGTTTTAATTTCCTTTAGGTATGTACCCAGCATTGTATAGATCTACTATATAATCCATTTGTATAGTAGATCTACATGAGATTTTATTTATTTTTGCATAGAATAATTGGAGTGTAGACCAGAGGTACAGAGGATGAGAGGATTTACCAGAGACAGAATGGGCAGCAGAACAGGTGGTTTGACCTAAATACACTGCTTAGGCAGGCAGGGGGTGAGACAGCAGAAGTCTGCTGCACCATATGTGGGTTATCTTCCTGTCCAGAGTTTTAACTCAGGGTGTTATACTATTAGTGCTGAAACTTAACCCCTACACCACCCGGGAGGCCCTAGAGCTATTTTTTAATTAAAAAAATATTTTATTGAAAGAACACTGGTTTTATCATTATATAAATTTTAGACATACAAAATTATAAATCAATATTGTACATATCACATTATGATTTCCACCTAAAGTCTAGTCCCCACCCTTCATCATATAATTTATTCACCTCCCTTCTATTTTAATCTATAGTATAAGAATTTGTTCATTAGTTTTGTTTATCTTCCACAAGAGTGAATACATGCAGTTTTAGCTTATTCCATCTTACTTATTTCTCGTACCATAATACCATCTTGGTACATTCATATTGCTGCAAATACTGGAAAAAAAAACTTATTTTGAAGTTAGTCTGAAATAATAATGCTTAGGTTAAGTCAAAGGAAGTTGGGAAAATAATAATGGCAACAAGATACCCTTATCCCAGTTTATCCAATTAGAAGTCAAAAAACAAAACATAACTAAAATAATTTAAACTGCATAATATTGAGTAAGAAGTGAAACAAAGATTCATAGTAAACCATGTAAATTTGGGAGTTTAAGTATCTGGTAAATGTATCATTTTAAACCAGAGGACCATACTGGACACTACTTCCTGGCAATTGAATGATAAATCAGCGCAATCTTATATAAAAGCTAACAGTGCTCAAATTACCTTGTCTTCAATGATACCACGTTGTTAGCCAGAAGTCGGTTGCAGTGGGAGCATTTACACTACAGAAACTGACAAAATTTTCAGGGATTTACTTCAATGCTTCCCACAGCCCTCACCTTTATCCCCATGACCCAATTTTTACTAACACACTGCCATATGTACCCTTTTGAATAAGCAGTTCTTCTTATAACAATGCATCCTATACAAATTCTCATTCATGTTGAATTGGTTCAGTTGAAAGTAATAGACTGCCCAAACCAAATGAGATTACATTATAAAGACATTTGTTATTTCACACAATAGGAACTCAGAAACCAGACATGAGTTGATTGACTGGTCAGTGGTGTCATCAATGACTGGATTTTTCCATTGCTTTGCCTTGTTCATGGAATTTTCTTTATCTGAAGGCTATTTGTATTTTTATTATGAAAGGACTGCATAGTATTAGAGAGAAATAAACTTCCCTCTTGATCACAGATCCTACCTTCAGTATGACAGAGCCATCTCAGTTACAGTGTTGTCCTGGATAAGAGTCACCTAAGGCTCAGCTCATAGTACCTGCTCAGATTCCGGTAATTTGGTGGATTGTTGAAGGTTCTTTTAAACTCATTTATTTCTCTTAAGTTAAAAGAGAGAGAGAGAATGAAAAGGAAGCTGCAACACAATAAAGATGATATTGCAGGCCACTGATATAAAAAAAAAAAAACACAGCAAAACATCCATTGTGTATGTATGAGTACAAGCAGCTGTCTGTGTGTATAAAGAGTGGGACAAGATCAAGAAAGGGGATCACAATTCCATCAAAGGCATGGGCTCACCCCCAGTGACTGTGTGGGCTCAGGCAAATTATATCTCACTTCTCTGATTCTGTGTCATCATCTGTAAAATAAGGATAATAGTGTCTGCCTCCTAGGACTGGTGTGAGATTAAATTGGAGAGAGTATATATAGAGTCTGTTGAATAGCACTCACCAGATATAAGTGCTATGCAGAACATTGTTAGGGATATTTGCTTTCTATGTAATTATAAATTTTAAATTCAAAGATTTATTCTTTTTATAAAGTGAAAATTAGCATTCCAAGTAAGAAGAGAGGGATAGCAATGACATTAACATTTGTTATGTTCTGAGTATGTGCAAGAACTGGGTTGGGTCCCACCCAGCATACTGCCTGTGGGCTGAGTGCATGTGGGGAGAGGGAAGGAGTGCTTGCCAGCATTCACTCTCTTACCTAACAGTTTCTTTCAGGATAGTCTTAAAGGAGAAGCTTATGCTTTTCTTGTAAAAAAAAAAATGTGAAGGTGCTTTTCTTTTGAAATGGATCATGTGCTGCATGAAGGAATATTGTGGAACTTTTTCTTATCATTTATTGTCTTGAAAAAAATTTTTTTTTTGCTATAGAGAATCCACCACAATCTGATAAAATGTTAACACTCATTTAAAAAAATTATATTCAGTTTAAGTGTAGTACAAAATTATCTATCACTTTCTACCACCTAGTATGCAACATCTTAGGAATACTACTGGTATATATATTTTTTCTTTTATTTTTGCAATCTTAGGCATTTTATTTTTCATTTTCCCCAACACTAGTCCCTATACTTCAATCCTTTCTTCCACCCCTCCCTCCTCACTGCAAACCTTACTCTATTTATTTATTGATTGACTTTACTTTTTATAAGTATTTTGTTTTGTTGAATCATGCACAATGTGGCTAGTACTTGGTTTTGTCATTCTAAGTGACTCTATTACACATGATTCCTTTGAGCTTTTTCCAGCTTGCTTTACATGGCAACATCTTATCTTTCCGATGGCTATTGGTATATCTATTTACTTTTACTTGCATATAAATATTTTTATTTTGTGATATTCAGGTCTGGATATAATTTTATAGATTAGTTTTTGAACATAGTGGCATACTATAAGCACATATTTATTCACCTACCCCGATATGATTTAAAAAACCGTAATATTGCAATGCTGCAGTCCCTGTTTTATGGACCGAAAGGGATACAGAAGTTCTCCAGGTTTTAATCAAAAAAGGTCTTTCCTGCCTGCCCTCTAGAAAGGAAAGATTGTAAATTTTCCTGAAATATTTCCAAGGTATCAGGAGAGACCGCAACACTAGTGTGTGCTGATGGGTGTTTTGTTTTGTTTTTTTTCTCACTCAGTTAAATAAGCAATCGAGTCCAGGGTCGGGTCTAAGGCATTCCCTGCTTGGTGTGCAGCCAGCCTCCTCCGTCTTTGGAAGTGGTCTCGCCTTGGGGAGGACTGAGGGAGGGCGGGTGGGCGGCAGTGCAGATCCCTCTGGCTGTGCTCTGTGCCAAGTCCGTTGTGCACTCTTTGAGCTGAACAAGGGCCATGGTGCAGCTGCTAATGATGCTGTGTTAAAAGTGAAGGAGGACACCATAGTGATGGCAGGTGGTTGCCAGAGAACCTGGGGTGACATCCCCTGAAAGAACAGGAAAGTGACACTGACAAGTTCCTGCCCAAATGCCCATCAGAGAGAAGACAAGGTGTATTATGATCAATATAAAAAGAGAGAGAAAATGCAAATCAATCGTTGTGGAGTGACTAAACAAATTGCATGAAACCAACAAATAATTATTATTTCCAGTATTTCAGCTCATTCTGCAGGGACAACCAAGAAAGCAAGCTGAGTTCAGAGTGGGGTTTGATGCAAAAGTTGGCAACGCTCTGTGTTTTTTCCAAGAATCTGTAATATATTTGTAAAATACATAAAATAATGTTTATCTTAAATGAAGTGTGGAGAAAATTAATGGAAAAATCCAGTGTTCAGTGCTGGGAGCATAATGAACTAGTTCACACTCCTCAGGGAAAAAAGAGCAAGTTAATTAAGAGATTGAAACATTTCCTGAGTGATAATTGGTGTTAACATTTGTCAAAAATTGTAACTGCTCAAGTGCCTTATGAATTATTAGAGAAAAGCTGATTTCTGTTTGCATTATTTTGATGGTAAGTTTATTTTGCTACTTTTGAAGGGCATTTGGAATATACATGAAATCATAAATATTTAATTATCTGAAAATTAAGCTAACCAGACTTCTCTGTTTAACTTTGACTAAATAACTGACTAATAATTAATTTGAATGTAATAGTTAGCATCCTTTTGTTCCAGTTATTTCTAATTTCGAAAGATTGGTATGCTTAGTAAAAAATTTGGGAATCACTTAAAGCTATAACTATGCAGAAGAAAACATCTTTAGCTCCACACCCAACCCAGAATTGTAGTGGGCTAATGCCTGTATGAGTCTTCATTGAACATGCATAATGGAAGAGATGGGTACAGGTTGGACACCCATCCTGTCCTCCCTTCACTCCTTGGAATTTGTGAAATGCACTCCACAAAGCTGATGGGCAGAACTCCACCTCAGTTGCTGAAGTGACAGTTCCTTGATTACCTCTCTCTCTCTCT
>NW_004567145.1:2538195-2554690 GCF_000260355.1 Condylura cristata
CTCTCTCTCTCTCTCTCGTGACACAGTTCCTTGATTACCTCTCTCTCTCTCTCTCTCTCTCTCTCTCTTCCCTCCTCCCAGCCACCATTTCTACTTCCTGGGATCACTTTCCAAGTAAAACACCAGTATGTAAGGTTTAGTTTCATACTCTGCTTTGAGGAAAACCCAAAACTTGTAGAATTAGTATCAAAAGAAACTTTAGCAAACAAGTCTCCCAGGATAGGATTTCATCCCATGTAGGGTGATGATTGCTTATGGGTCAGATGGAAAAAAAGGATAATATTATTTCCTGTGAATGAAGTGGAGATTTCCCAGCATAACAATACTATCCTCTATGGAAAGTTGGGTTTTCATGCAATTGGAAAAGGAAGATTTGGGTTATGCACCTGCAGAAGCATTGGAATGATATGAAAAAAAGTGGAATTTTTCAGATCTGGCTTTTGTTAACACCCTGAAAACATGAAATGAGGTGACATGCTTGTGCCAGCTATTAATTCTAAGCACTCAGAATTCAAAGGGTCTCTAAAGGGATGTTTGTGCAACCCCATCCTTGACTGAACAAAGATTGACATTTAACTGCCAAAGTTGTAGAGCAGCAAAGGAGAATAAAGGGACACCCACCTTTAACAAACCCTACAATACAGGTCCTGATAGGAAAATAAGGACTCTGAGACCTGGTATGGGAACATGTTCATGAGCCTGATACCTTAGGTTGCCCTGAGCTAACTGGATAAAACATAGCAGCCTCTTTTCTAGAGAAGCACAGATTCCCTTTGCTTTCAGACTCTTAAAGACCTCACCTGAGAGGTGAATCAAACTGGAGTTTGTCCTCTTACAGATCTATACCCACCATAATTCCTGTCTCTATAATTACAAATTTAATCACACTCAAAGCAGGAAAATTCATATCCTGCTCAGCAAGGAATTGCTTTGTAGACAAAAATATATTTTTCTGTGAGTAACATAAACTGACTAGTCTTGGAGAACATATATTGTAGGGGATCTTGAGAAAACCAAATGGGAATGTAGACTCAAAGGGAAATAGTTGCTATGTAAGAGCCATGATCATGCCTTGATTCCACAACCTTCTATGGTAATGGAGGCAATCTTAATATACCCCTGGAAAGAATCTGAAGAGTGTGGGTATGGAAAATGAGATGGAATTGCTGTATCCTCTCTCCCCGCCAGTGTAGTACTAAGGGAGATTCAAAGATTCAGGAAAGTAGAAATGATAAAATGTTAAAGTTATCATGTAAGACTAGATGATATAGGAATTATTAAGTTTTCTCATGAGTACCCTAAGGATGTTCATGCTCTAAGATAATAAAGAATATCCTTTAAAGGGGAGGAAACAACCATTTGGCCTATTGAGAAGTTTCTGTTATAACTGTTATCTGGACCAGATGAGAGAGCAAAGTAGCATAGAAACTTGTGTCCATATAAGTGATGATATTAGGGGATGGCATTGTCCTTTGGTAGCCAAGTGCCCATATGTGTGCTCCTTTGTCCTTCTAATTTACTGTTCATTTTCCTGAATTTTGAATTTTTCTGAATTTTTCAGAAATTTAATAGCTGGATCACATGGTAGTTCTAGTTTTAATTTTTTGAGAAACCTCCATAGTCACTATAATTTACATTCCCACTAACAGTGACCAGCATTCCTTTTTTCCACAACCTCACTGGCACTTGTTATTTCTTGTCTTTTTGATAATTCTATCAGGTATGAGGTAATATCTTATTGTGGTTTTAATTTGCATTTCCCTAATGATTTGTGATTTTTGAGTACCTTTTCATGTATTTGCTAGCCATCTGTGTATTCTTTGAAAAATGAACTTTCAGGTTCTGTGCCTTAATTTATAATTTATTCTTTGTTTTTTTTTTCCTTCACTATTGAGCTACACGGGTTCTTTATATATTTTGTGTATTAGCTGCTGACCATATATATATAATTTCAAATGTTTTTCCCCATTTGGTGGGCTGCTTTTTCATTTTGTTAGTAATTTCCTTTGCTGTGTAGGGCTTTTTAGTTTCACGTTGTTCACTTGTTTACTTTTGCTTTTGGTGTCAAAGTCAACAAATTTCAAGACTGATGTCTAGGAAATAAGTGATTATGTTTTCCTTTAAGAGCTTTATAATTTCACTTCATGGTTCAAATCTTTTTTATTTTGAGTTGTTTTTTTTAAAGATTTATTTATTTATTCATATAGAACTGGGGTACAGGCCAGAGATGTGGAGGGTGAGAGGCTTCACCAGAGACAGAGCGGAGAGCAGAATAGGCAGATCAACGAAGTACACTGCTGAGGGGAGCAGCGGGAGGGTCAGGAGAGGTCTGCCGCGCCATGTGGATCTCCTCCGGGGCAGGCGGGAATCAAACTCATGTGGAAGTGGCTTAAGCTTCTTAGTGCTGTGCTTTAACCCGCTGCGCCACCAGGGAGGGCCCTTGAGTTGATTTTTGTATGTGGTGTAAGAGAGTGATCCAGTTTCATCCGTATCCATGTATTCTAGTTTCCCAGCCCCATTTATTGATGAGACAGTTCTTTCTTCATTATTGTAAATTAATTGACCAGACATGCATGGATTTATTTCTAGGCTTGCTATTTTGTTCTATGTCTCCTTTTATACCAACATCATATTGTTTTGATTGATTTGTAGTGCAACTTGAAACCAGAAAGTGTGAAAACCAGCTTTATTCTTCTTTCCCAAGATGAATTTGCTCATTCAAGGTATTTTTTTTTTCGGTTCTATATAAATCTTTGCATTTTTTATTCTACTTATTTAAAAATGCCAATGGAGTTTTTATAGGGGTTTACTTGAATATGTAAATTGCTTTAGTTTGCATGAACATTTTAGCAATATTAATTCTTCCAATCCATGAACATGGAATACATTTTCATTACTCTGTTTTCTTAAATTTCTCCCATTGATATTTTATAGTTTGCAATATATATATGTTTTTACCAACTTGATTAAATTCATTTCTAGGCATATATTTTTTTATTCAATTGTGAAAAGGATTGTTTTCTTGATTTCCCTTTCTGACATTTTGTGTGTAGAAACACAACTGATTTTTATATATAACTTAATAGACTACAGCTTTATTGAATTCATTTATTTCTAGCAGTATTTTGTTGGCCTCTCCAGAGTTCATACCATTTGTATATATATGACAGTTTTACTTCTGTTTCAATATGGGCACTTTCTTCTTTTTCATGACAAATTAGTCTGACTGAGGTTTCTAACTATGTTGAAACCACTTTTAAGTGGTGTAAGTGGGCTTCCTTGTCTTGCTCTTGAACCCTCAGGAAAACTTTCTGTTTTTCACTGTTGACTACATTAATTGTGGGCTTTTATATGGCCTTTATTATGTTGAGATAGTTTACTACTATACCTATTTTCTTGAGAGTTTTTTAAAAATTTTACATTGATGTATTGTCAAACAATTTTTTTCTGCATTTATTACAATGATATACTTTATATTTCATCTTTCTAATGTGGGGTGTCTCATTGATCTGTAAATGTTGAACCATTCTTTCATCCCATTTGATCTTAGCATATATTCCTTTTAGTGTTGTGTTAAATTTGTTAATATTTAATTTGAGATTTATTGGTCTCTGTCCTTAGTTCCTGGCCACAAATCCTTAAATCCTCCCAATTTTCTTATTAATAAGACTAGTAGGACAATTTTTTTGTCCTAATATTTGGGATTTGATCCTGGTTCCTAATGTAAAATTCCTAATTTGCTAGGTGATAAAAGTCTGTTGTTTTAATCATGTGGCTCTTAGTGAGCTTAGGGTGAATGATCATCCGAAAGATCAAAGCATGATAGGGATTTAGAATTTTCTGCCCATACCCTTCACCTGGGAATGTGAGTGGGGCTGGAAGATAAAGTCATAATTTATCATGCCAATATAGAAGTCATCATCAAAATCCCCAAAGTAGGGGATTTGGGGAACTTCCAGTTAGTGAACACATCTATATGTCAGGAGGTTGCATATCACAACTCTATGGGAAAAGAATTTCGTGTGCTTTTTGACCTTTGTAGATTTCACCTATATATTTCTTCATGTGGATATTCATCTGTATCCTTTATCATATTATATAATATCATGTTATATAATAAACCAGTAAATATGTGTTTTGCTGAGTTCTGAGGACTATTCATTGATCAAACAGGAGGAAGCAGTCATGGGATCTGATTATTTTTGCTAAATCAGGCAGAAGTTCTGGTAATTTGTGGACCCCTAGCTGTGAATGGAGTCAGAAGTGAAGGGATGTAGTGTGGCACTGAGTCCTTAACCTGTGACACAGTCTGCACTAACTTCAGTTACTGTCAGAACTGAGTGTAAAGCATCAAGCTGTGTTGGAGAATTGCTTGGTGAAAAACTCACATCTGCTGTCAGAAGTTTAGTAAATGTGAGAATGAAGAAAAACACAGTGAGTTCATTTCTAACACTTTGAGAGTAAACATTCAATACAAAGATAAACTCCAGCTGCATTATAGAGTTCCAATTGTGAAATGTAAGTCAATGAAATTTCATAGTTAATAACAATAGAAGAAGAAGAAATTTCATAGTTAATAACAATAGAAGAAGAAGAAATTTTTTTCTTAAATGTTGTCAGTATTAACAATGAGGGAAAAATGGAAGAAATACAATACCAAAACACCTAAGGGAGTTTTTGCAAGCCACTGAGTCGAGAAGATATTTTTATCACATGTAAACAAAAGAACTTGTATTGAAAACAAAAGGAAAAAACTCCTAAAGTTTATTAAGAAAATTGATCCTAATTAGAGTGGGGGTAGAATTTTGTCTCCCTAGTGGTCGAGGAGTTAATTCTCAGCACTATGGCCTGAGTTCAATCCCTGCCAGGGAGCTAACCCACATGGCACAGGAGACCTCTCCTGTCTGGCCCACTGCTCCTCCCAGCAGTGTATTTCAGTATATCTGCCTGTTCTGCTGCTGTCTATAGTGACAGAGACATATCTCACCCTCCATAGCTCTGGCCTATAACCAGTTCTTCTACCAAAAAAAAAAAAAAATCTTAAAAAATGTAACAATTCTTGGGCCCTCCCTGGTGGCGCAGCGGGGTAAAGCACAACACTGAGAATCTAAAGCCGCTTCCGCATGAGTTCGATTCCCGCCTGCCCCGGAGGTGACCACATGGCGCGGCAGACCTCTCCTGACCCGCCCGCTGCTCCCCTCAGCAGTGTACTTCGTCAATCTGCCTGTTCTGTTCCCCACTCTGTCTCTGGTGAAGCCTCTCACCGCCCCTGAGCCTCTGGTCTGTACCCCAGTTCTGTATGCACAAATAAATAAATCTTTAAAAAAAAAGTAACAATTCAAATGTTCAATAAAATGTGAATAGATTCATTAGTCATGAGGGAAATGCAGATTAGAATCACAGTAAGATTTGCGGGGGACCTTGACCAGCAAGGCCGGAGAGTCGGGGCCCCAGGTCCGGCGAACAAAGGAAGCAGTCACACGCGTGTAGCAGAACAAAGAAAAAGCTCTTTATTGGGTTTTATCTCAGCTTTATACAGAAGGAGAGGGATGACAGGAAGGGAGAAGGCCAATGGACACTAGACATGTAGCAGTGTTTGATAACATGGTTCTCGCGAGGGACAAAAATGGGCGAGAATGGAGCAGTGTTTTGATAATAGGTGGGTGAGAAAAGAAAGAGGAGAAGGAAAAGGTGGGGGCAAGGGAGTTCTTCCCACATGCCTTTTGCAA
The DNA here is from genome assembly GCF_000260355.1 of Condylura cristata. Taxonomy (NCBI): domain Eukaryota; kingdom Metazoa; phylum Chordata; class Mammalia; order Eulipotyphla; family Talpidae; genus Condylura; species Condylura cristata. The sequence continues at coordinate 2,543,925 of NW_004567145.1, forward strand.
CCCAGATAGTTTTCTCTATCCGGACTCCATTTCACCTTTTTATGGCTGCTGACAGACGCCAGATGCCGGCCTCGGTCCCCAACAAAGATTCTGCCACACACCCCCTAGAATGTCTAAGTTAAGTAGGCAACAATGACATCTACTTGTAGGCAATGGAATTCTCCTATACAACTGGTAGGGGTATAAATGGGTATGGTCATTTTGGAAAACCTTTCCCATTATCTTTTAAGACTGAATTTATGTATACCCTAAGTCATAATTTCACTCCCCAATTTAAACTCAACAAAAATGCATACATATGTCAAGTTATGTGCGCAAGAAATTTTATAAGAACATTATCTTTAATGGATAAAATCTGAAAACAAATAAAAATTCCACTAGAATTATCATGAATGAGTAAGTTATAATATGGTTATATAGTATATATGTGTATATAGATATATATGTATATATATATGTATAAACACCTACACACATATATATTTCACCATATGTGTGTATAGTATATATGTATGTGTGTGTTTGTGTATATAAATATATATATATATATACACATATATATATATTAATAAGGATGAGCTAATTTTGGTTTTTCACAACCAAGCCCTCTAAATCTTGCAAACATGATGTTGAGAGAAAGAAACCAGGCATAAAAAATTTATACTACATGAGGCTATGGCACATGGGTGAATTGGTTGTGGGAAGTCCATGGGGATTATAACCAAGATGAAAAAATGCACAAAATGAAGAATTATATATATATATATATGTAATATTTTGGGAAAATACATCATTCTTCATTTTGTGCCAAATTGGGAAAAAAATAAAAATTCCCAAATTGAAAAACAAGTTCAAATACAGATAAATTTAACCTGTGATATGTGACATTTGGAGTCAGGTCACTAAACAATGATTACAAGTTGGTTAAAGGGGCAGTCAGGGTGCTGTCTGGTCCAAACTTTATATCATGATGGCCGCTGACTTCATAATATGTCCCTTTGTAGAAATTCATCCTGTTGTGCATTTATATAATTAATTTTACTGAATGTATATGTTATTCTTAATAAAGGTGTCCCAATACAGGAAAGAAAGAAGTAATTTACACATGTATGTAAGTTAAACATTTAGGGGTAGAACTAGTTTCAAGTTCAGGTAAATCTCATTAAGAAATCTATTGAATGTAAAAGGGTAATGCTATCTGTCATCAGTGTTAAGATAATAAGTCAGAACTTGGTAAGTGGCTTAAATTTATGCAGTTGATTTTCCAGCTGAGCTTTCTTTATTTCTACCTAACTTATATCCCATGGGTAAACTCATCCAAGCCTGTGGTGTTAGTTACTACTTACCTGTCTATGTCTGCACAATAGATACTAACTGAGAAAATTAGAACAATTCTTAAGTCTCACTTACTCAAGAGTCATATTTTTGCTTTTATGGGAAATAATTTCTTATGCTTACATTGTTTGCATGAAATTGCATAAGAGATACTATTTGGTTGACACATGACCTAATGGGCTGCCATCTGGCTACAATAATTTAGTTATGGCTTTTGCTGTCCTTTCTCAGAATGGATCAAAGTTATTTTTGTGTAAAGGTTCCTCAAGGATCTTTTCTTTCAAGCATCCTGTGCCTGAACTTCTCAAGAATGTTTTGTAGCAAATAGCTAGACTGAACATAAATAGTATCTCTCTCAGGAGCAGAGGGCAGATTTCTTTGTGTCTACTGTAACAGAGCTAATGTCTCCATTGTGGAAAAGGGGAGGCAGATTTGCTTACAGCCAGCTTAAAAAAGATTGGAATTGTAAGCTTGGGGTTCTTCAACTATGACGTGAATCCACAGCAAGCACAAGATCACTTGGTCCCCTTACTCATTATCCACTGGGATTTATGGGACAAGTGGAATTAGCCAACGTGAGGCTCATGCTGCTTGCTATAAGTAACAGAGCCTTTGTTTCTGACCCAAGAGTCTTGTGGTTTTTTTTTTTTTTTTTTGCCGGCAGACATGATGCTGTGACAGGTTACCTTGTTAGCTTGTATGTAGGGTAAGTTCTCAGACCTTTTGTAAAAATGACATTCTGTGTTTAATGATTTCCCAAATAAGTTGCCAAATATAGCTGGGATAAATTACCTAAATAACATAATGATAAAATGATTGAATTTTTTCCTTTTGACTCAGAGGTGTGTGGATTTAATTATCATTGTATTAGTAGTCCAAAAACCTCATGTTCAGTTTGGGGCTAAGATTCTATACCATTAGCCTGTGTTTGTCTATAGGAGCGGAGTTATACTGTTTCTCAAACATGTTTCTTGTGTAACTCCAAACAAGGTTCTCAGTAAGTGATGAATGGGTTGTTGATTTTCTTTGGAAGTTGACAAAAAAGTTATTCCTGAGCTTTTCCAAGCACTTCCAAGAAATTCCTGATCAGCTTCCAACACTGAAGAATGAGGTGTCACCATTTCTTCCTTTCCATAATTCTTATAGTTCCTACCCTTATTATTTTTTTAATCATTCTTTGTAGGCTTTGAACTAATCTCTAACTTTGAGAAGCTTTAAATAAAGCTTGTGAGCATCCCAATTACAGCCTTTGTCTTTGCTTTCACAATAGACTCACTCTGGGTTCTGTGGCATGAGTGACAGAGATGTTGGGGCACATTTGAAAGTATATTAAACATATTTTCTAGTCACACGTGTGTTTCCAATCTACTACTTTCTTCTGACCTGTCAAGCCATTTATTTGACTCCATGACGCCCATCTTCACTGAAGGCACTATGGGAATCTAAAGTTTACCAGTTAGAAAGGCCACCCATTGTTGCGCTCCAAACCTGCTCCTCCCTTTGTGGTCCAGTCCCAGCCACTGACATTTGGGTCTATTCAAAACAGATTGTGTGTCAGTGCTGACTGAAAAAGGGTGAGTAGAATGCTAATGTCAACTTCTCTTTCAAAAGAAAAGGAAACTAAACAACAAACATGGTCAGAGCTTTGTTTTTAAGACTGAAAGTGAAGGACACCCACTTGAGAGAATTTCTGTATTTTTTACTTATCTCAAGTTGCAACTAACAGTATCAGTGGTTCTTTTGGTAACTCTTCTTAGTGACGATAGCTGGAAATATATTGCGAGATGAGTTTATTTTCTAGAAATAAAAGGAAAGAATCAGCAATAAAAAAAACTTTGTTTTTGTTCCCTCTCTCTACTTGTAACATGTCATTTACAACATTAAGTATTTGCAGGTTTCAAGCATGCAATAAACCATATTGAAGTTATATTACAGAAAGTATATTAAGAATTATCTTTCCTGATTTTAATTTTTTCTCTGAATTCTCATTTGGAATGTGATTAGAATATTGTCAGCTTGTATCAGTTATCTTCATTAACACTTTATGAATATCACCTTTGGTTCTCATAAAATAACCATTCTGTACACAAGATATTTTGAATATAAAAAGTCATAGTTATTTTCCAGCCTCAATGTAGAATAGATTAGTAGATTTAAAACTCATTTGAGGCCCTCCTGGTGGTGCAACAGGTCAAAACAAAATATTAAGAAGCTAAAGCCACCTCAGCACGAGTTCGATTCCCACCCTTGGAAGTAACCACACGGCATGTCAGTCCTCTTTTGACCTGTCTGCTGCTCCCTTTAGCAATATACTTTGTTGATCTGCCTGTTCTGCTCCCCACTTTGTCTCTGGTGAAGCCTTTCACTGCCCCTGCAACTCTGGCCTGTACCCCAGTTCTGTATGCATAAATAAATAGATCCTAAAAAAAAAACTCATTTGATTATACTCTTTAACAATCAACTCCTATCCAGAAAAAAAAAAGAGTGAAATAAACTGGGTGGAAACAATAAATTCCATTAAAATTCATCCAAATAAATGTGAATATCTGTTAGTGGTATGCTGGGCTTGGTGCTCTCCATGAGTGAGTGATGTTTTGGACTGCCCCCTATCTTTGTGCTTGACATCTAATTGCAACTCTCAGCATGCCATGAACCAGACTTCCTGAATAGGGTCTGCTGTGGAGGAGGAATGAGGGAGGAATTTCTTCATGTGTACTCTGCTCTCTGTTCAGCTGATGGTGTTTGGAAAAGTAATATGGTCCCATTGGCTAGTAGCTTCTGTGGCTGACAGAGTGTTGGCAGGGAGGTAGTGTGGGTGACAGCGAACAGGATTCACTCCACCCCTCAGTGACGACCTCTGCTACATTCATCCCTTACTAGTATTCTTTCTTTCCCTCCCTCCACATTCCCATCTAGTTAAACTCTTTTATGTAACTTCTTTTATAAAAGTTTCTTTTATGAAACTTTTTTTTTTTTTTCCTGAATGCACAAGTAAGGAGTTAGGAACCTGGCATTCCCCTTTATTTACAGGGCCACTTTCAGTTTGAGCCCTATGTGAGGCCATCCATTTGTGGTTGACTCGCCCAAGAGACCCTTCCTTGCATTGACCGCCATAACATTTTTTGATTGTTGGAAGTGTAGCATGATTTTTCCCCCCTTTGCTGTCTCTAATTTTAAAACTCGGTTTTAGAGATCTGTGTATATATTTGATTTAGACATGGCTTCAATCCTTAATGTAGGCTTTTTTTTCTCTTTTCCTTCAACTCCTTCTTTACTTTTTCCTTTAAATATTGTTTATCTAATGAGGACTGTCATGGGAAAGTTGGGTCTTCTTATGGGAAATATTCTGTTCATACTTATTTTGTTCATTCTCAATCACTAACCTAATATCTTGGCTTCTGAGAGACTTCTTGGTTGTGTGGGCATATGTTCACTATGCTTTGCTTTTGGTTTGAGAGTAGCTGAGCCTTCTATTCATACCAAAAAACTGCTTGAGAAGATTCTCATTGCCCTCCATGAATTAAAGTTAGAAAAGTCAGAGGCACATCTGATAGCACAAAGAAGGAAACAGACTTTTCCTTACCCTGAAAACTATTTTCCAGAGAAACCTCTGGAACCTCTGGAAAATGCTCCTTTCATTGGAGACTTTAATCCCACACTTGGAAAATGCCTTTTAAGATCCCAGCTCCCTTTCTGGGAAGGTTATAGAGTTCCACAGGCTTCATTGCTCTCCCAGATAGAATAATAATGACATCTCCTTCTTTTATCAGATAGGACACCAAATTTGGCCAAAGAAGCTACCCTGGGGTAAGGTAGTTCCCTCTTTGCCCATTCCCAAGAGGAAAATTGAATTACCAGGAAACCAGCAGGATACTATTGGCTATGCATCCTCCTTTTCACCAGAGAGCCCTTTAATTGGAAAAATTCCATCCTTCTATATCAATAGATCTTCAGGGAAGACTTATTTGTTTCCTTCTACTTTTATCTATTTTCCTGGGTGAACATACATATAATCCATGTTACATATAGCACTGACATCAGATTAACAGAAAAGGATTTTAGGGAAGGCTAGTGAAAAGGTACATAATCTATAATAGGAGGGTCCAGAAACTCCAGAACCAGAAGAGACTGTCCCAAAGATTGACCCTAACTAGAACCCCAGTGAAAGGGTAATGGAAAGGATAGAATACTAGGAACAGTACTTATTAGTAGAGTTAAAAAGGGAGAAGAAGGCCAAGATGATACAGTAATATTCTTGAACTTACTATAGCCATGACAAAAATTGCTCCAGGAAATGCCCAGTGATTAACACCATATTCATTGGGCAGAATACTATAGATATAAGGAGGAAGTTAGCCAAGTAGAAGGTACCATGGGGACAAATTCTTCCTATCTGGTGGATATAGACTTTAGAGTTTAGAATGCAAGAAAAGAAAGGTCTATTCTGTAACCATTTTAACAGGGATAGAAGATAGGACAAAATATAAGAAGAACAGAGAGGTGCATGGACAAGAAATAGAAGTGAATAGTTAAGGAATGATTATTTCTTACTGCAAGGAAATGGGACATTTAAGAGAAAGATGTCCCAGATTAGAAGCAAGAACAGTGAGAAAGAATGAGAAAGTGAGGAAAAAGAAAAGGAAGTACATGACAGCTCAGAGTGAGGATTTATTCCTGAAGAAGGAAATATAGGTAGAGTAGAAGAAATGAAGAAACAATGGGGAGTGAAGTAGACAAATGGTATTTCAATATGGGGGCTCTTTTGGAAAATAAGGAGAGAGAATTTCCACTGGATTAGGAAAGGCATAGTATGATAATAATCACTTTGGAGCCCTGGGTAACTCTTCCTGTGGGGTATCAATTGATTGCATATTTTGGTAAACACTAGAACAACGTCTTCTGTTTTAAATTCTGAATTAGCTCAGGCCAGCAAGAAAACTTTTCCACTCAGTATGGAAGGGCAGTAACAAAAAGCTTCTCTATAATCTCTGGGATGCCAATTTGTGAAATAAACCACCAACATAGCTTTCTATACATAGAAGAGAGCCCAATCCGCCTCCCCCCCCCACACACACATGTAATGGTCATGCTTTCTTAAGTAAACTTAATACACAGATTATTTTCTTACCTTGTGGTAAAAGGCTGCACCTATAAGTACCCCCAGAACAAGCCTTGTTATTCCAGATGGTAATCATTCAGGATACTCCACAAGAAGATGAAGTGCTGTCTCTAGAAAACTATAAATGAGTAAATACAGTGGTTTAGGCTCATGGAACCAAGGGATGTGCACAGAACAAAAGTGATTAAAGGGAGCAGAGTCCCAGGGAGAAAACATCCTCTAAAAGAGGGGGCTTTTGATTAGAATTAAGCCAGTATTGAAAGTTTCGTCCTCTGAATGCATTAGGTCCTGCTGTTCCACTATAATGAACTCCAATTTTTTTTTTTTTTAGTAAAGAAACATCATAAATGAGTACATTTTGAAGGGTATTAATGTGATTGTCCAGAACAACTATAATTAGGCCAAACACTTCAATCCTGCTATCTGCCATAACTTTTTCTGCATCCTAGAAATGCCTTTTTTCTACATCCCAGTGCATGTCTGGGATCAGCTATTACTGCTTTTGATTTTCAGAGCTTGAGTCCAAATACACTCTGCAGGAATGTTGTATTTTGCTTCTATTTTGGGAGAATAGTGGCCAGGAATATCTTAAGGTAAGGTATGAGGATGATTTACTACTGCAGGCGCCAACTATGAATATTGTCTGCAGAAGGCCATCTTTTTTCTGAAACATATAGCAGAATTTGGCTATAAGCTGTGACCTCAGAAGGCTTAGATATGCAGACTGAAAGTAATATAACTAGGCAAAGCCTCATGACAGAGAAACAGGTGATTTCTGTTGTCAAAGTCTCCAACAATTGGAAGTAATCATATGGATTTTGGGAAATAGCTGGGTTTTGTAGAATTTGTACCCCTGACTATGGGTTAATAGCTAAACATCTATACCAAGCCCTCAAAGGCCCAGACTCCCAACTTCTCTTTTGGCCTCCTGAATATCTACCAAACTGTATAAAATAAAGGTGAAGCTGAGATCATCCTTTCTGACTCCATGTACACAAGAGTCAGAGGATCTCCCTATAGTTCTAACCCAACTATTGGAACCATAAATTCAACTTCCTGCCTACCTCTCCAAACAACTGGATCATACTATTAAGGGATAGCTTTCATGTTTATGGGCTGTAGCTGCTATAGTAACCATGTTCATGGAGCAGAAAATTGTATCTTAGTTCATTCCATTTTTGCATATGTACCATGCTATAGTTTGACTTTGTAAGAACAGAATGATAGAAATTTGTTGACAGCTGGGTTAATGGAGAAATAGTAAGCATCTCATTTAATAATCCAAATATGCAGGTGTGAATTTTTAGTAATTCAAATCAGGCTAACTTTTTTTCCAAATAATTAAGAGTCCTGAGAATGGAATCTTAACTTTTAGCTGTCTAGAATCTGTTGAAATAGTGTTTGACAACTGACTTTTTCTGATCAGCCTCTATTAGATATAAAGTAGGAACTGTTTACAGATGAGAACAGTTTTATAGATCAAGTTTCCCAGTGAATATAATTTCAGTGGTGATACTTCATGTCACCTTAGAATTCAAGGTCCTCCCCTGAGGGACATCAGGACAAAAAAAAAAAACAAAACTGAATTGATAGCTTTAAATCAAGTCCTAGAACTCACTCAAAGTAAGAGGGTAAGCATATACACTGATTCAAAATTTGGCCTGATGGTTCTACATACACGGGCCATGTGGAAAGAAAAAAAAAAAAGCTATTCACAGACATTAAGCACCCACTAGAGTTCTTGACTAGCTGAAATCAGTACTTGTCAGCTGTAATAGTGATGCATTCTCTTGGTCACCAAGTGGCAAGGTCTGAAATTGCAGAAAGATAAAGAACAGTTGAGTATGTGGCAAAGGCCACTGGTGGCCTTTCACCCACAAGGGTACACTCATCCCTCTCATGGACTGATTTAAATTTGCTTCCAAATATTGACCAGGGTGAGGAAAGAGCTCATGAATTGCAATTTACTAACTCTGACCCCAGCTCCACTTGGAGAATGAACTTCCACAGAAATATATTCTTTATAGAGCCCCTAGTCTACCTGGCATTGAAACATCCACATGAAGGCCCTATCTTGGAAAGATACCTTATGAAAGTACATGAATGAATAAAGCTATGAATTTCCTCTATTTTTTTAACCTTCCAAATGCTAACCTATATAATATTGCATTTGGAACTATGTGTCCTCTACTTTCATACTCAGTCTGGGAATTTGACTTTGAATTGATGGAAAGAACTACGCTTTGATTATGGCTTCTAAGTTTTATAATTTTGAGTTTTGTAAGGTCTTCGTATAGGGCCTTTTCTTTATTTTTCCTGTTCATCTCCATGTAGACTATTTTTTGCAGGTATACATGTGATTTAGGTGAACAATCAGTGAGTAGAACTGTTTTTTCATTAGGGAGTGAGGAAAAGTATCTAGTCTCAGAAAACTAGAGTTGTCCTCCTATGGAAACAAGGAAAGTTCTCTATCTTTGCCAACATGAATAAAACTGCAGCTGCATAAGATATTCTATGTGGGTTAAAGGAAGATTAAAGGAACAATCAGTGTTTATATGTCATATGTCTGTATGTCTTCTCCTGTATGTCTAGTATTTTAGATTCTGGAGCATAAACTTTGATATAAGTAACAACTATAAAATTTTTGAATTCATAAAGATAATGGGAGCTGGTGCAAGTGCTCTCAGGAAACAAGACATTGGATATTTATTGATAAGTGAGAATGAATTTACTGGTTTGATATAAAGCAAATATGTCTAAAAAGTTGTCTTGAGTGTATATTTTTTCTCTTCTATCTGTGCTATTGGTATTAGTTAATTAGGGTTTTTTCATGCCACACAGATGAAGCAGTCTAAGGTAAATAAGTCAACTTCATGATAAAGGGCATTGGAAAGCATTTTAAACTTAAAATTTCAATTATGGAATAAGATCTTAGGAACTCTATATTGTGCTGGTTTATCTTCCCATTGTTTGTGTCTTCTTTTATTTCATAATTTTCAGCTCCTTCATTAAGTTTATTCCCAAATATTTCATTCTATGATATGATCATGAATGGAATTGTATTATTTTCACTTCATCTTATACATTGGTTCCATATAGAGTTGTGTATTGATATTTTATTCTGCCAGTTTATTATTTATAGAAGTTTTTGTTAGAGTGTTTTGGTTTCTTTAAATATATTAAAATTCCATCACTTTTTGTGCTCCAATTTTGAATTCTTTTATGTATTTTTCTTTCTTAATTGCTTTGGCTAGCACTTCCAAAAGTATGTTGAATAATTATGGTGATAGTGGATATCCTTATATTTTCCTGATCTTAGAAATGGCTTTCAGATTTTCACCATTGAGTAGAATATTTCCTATATTTCATACTATATGATTTTATAATGTTGAGATAAATTTCATTTATTCCAATTTTATTACATTTTTTAATAATAAATGGTTCTTGAATCTTGTACAATGTTTTTCAGCATCTATCAAGGTGGTCATATGGTTTTTGTCCTCCCTTTTATTAATTTGGCAAATGATATTCTTTGATTATGCATTCTTAGGATGTAGCCTACTTGATCATGGTGGATGATTCTCTTGGTATATTGCTGTATTCAGCTTGCTACGAATTTGTCAAGGGTATTTGTATCTGCATTAACCAGAGATTTTGGTCTACATTTTTTTTTTTCCTGCACTGCCTTTGTTTGGTTTAGAGATTAGGGTAATATTGGCTTGATAGAATGTATTGGGGAGTTTTTCTGATTTTTGTTTTTAAAGAATTTGAGTAGGATAGGTATTAGATTTTCTTTGAAGTTTTGACTAAATTCATTTGGAGAAGCCATCTGGTCCTGGGTTTTGTTAGGGAAAATTTTTTATTACTCTTCCAATTTCAGCCCCTGTACTGTTGAAATTATTATTTCATCCTGATTCAATCTTGGAAGGTTGTATGAGTTTTAAAATTTGTTACTTCTAGGTTGCTCAGTTTATTTGCATAGAAACTTTTGTGTAATGCTTTCTTATGATTCTATGCATTTCTGTACTCTCTGTAATTTCACTTGCTTTTTTTTTTATTATCCTATAGATTTGGGTTTTCTTTATTCCTTTATCCATAAGCCTAGTAGTGACTAGGCTTGTATATATTTTTTCAAAGAATCAACTCTTGATCTCACTGATATTTTGGACATCATTCTTGCTTTCTACTTCATTTATTTGTGTTCAAATTTTATTATTTCTTTATATTTACTTGTCTTTGGATACCTTTGTTCATTTTATAGTTCCTTCAGCTGTAGAGTTAGATTATTTATTTGAGAATTTTATATATATAT
>NW_004567145.1:2554790-2575890 GCF_000260355.1 Condylura cristata
ATATATATATATATTTAAATATGTGACTGTATTGCTATAAACTTCCATGGTTTATGCTTTCAGTGCACCCCCATAGGTTCAGGTAGCTTGTCTCTGCATGTTCATTACTCTCTAGATAAAGTTTTTTTTTAATCACTTCTATGCTTCTATGATTTCTTCATTGACTCCAGATTTGTTCAGAAGCACTTCAGTTAGTCTCTACATCCTTTTTGCTATTCTGATTCTTTTGATGGTTAACTTTGAGCTTTATTGCATTTGCAGTCTGTGAAGGTGTTTGATAAAATTTCTAGGATATGTTTAATGTACTAGTATTATCTATTCTTGAGAATGTTCTATATGTACTAGAGAAGAAAGTGTATTCATTTGTTTGAGGATAGAAAGCACTATGATTTTCCAACAAATCCACCAGTTTCTAACCCTTCTACAGTTTATGTAAGTCTTTGTTTCTTTGTTAATTTATTGTCTGATCTATCCCTTCCTATCAGTGGTGTTTTGAGTTCTCCAATAGAGTCATTTTTTTGTTGATATAATATTTTAGATCTGTTATAAATACACTGTATGAGGTTAGTACCAGTCCTAAGAGCTTGTGGTAGGGAGTTATCTGGAAAGGCTTCTCTATGTCTTCCTTTCTGGGATCTTGACCTGTGGAGCATCTTAGCTGCTTTGTAAGTGCTTCACCTAGTTAGAGGTGTGTGTCTCTACACAATTTCTACTCTTCCCACTTAGAGCTCCTGGCTGGGCCTTCAGTTGTATCCCACCCTGGACCAATGCCTGAATCTATGAAGTATGAATCTCCTCCATGTCCCCTCTTGTGCAGTATATGTTGGCACACCTCTGAGGTAGAGGGAGTGCTCAGTCTTACCATGAGCCATGGGAATATCTCAGTGTAGTGCCTCTCCCATGTTAGTTCAGCTCCTCTAAACTCAGTTGTGACCTCTTGACTTATTGCCTAGTTCCTTAGGTTGCTTCAGAAATTTCCATCTTAAAGGTATTCTAAAAATTTATTTTATAAAAAATTTACTATATTATATCGATTACATGCATTATACCTTATATTGATTATCAGTCAGTAGAGAAATAAAATGAAGTGTTGAGGATATGAAACAATTCCTTTTTAAGTGCCTATGCTGCTTCCTGGGTGGAAGTACAGGTTGGAGTGGTATTTTAGTCAGGGATTCTCTCACTTCTGGATTGCAGTGCTTTGGCTCAGGCAGTGAAGCACATGTTGTGCATTAATTGTGTTTTGAAAACTGTACCAATTGGTGATTTATTTAGTAAAATGGCTTCCAATTTTTGGTCTATGTTGATTATTATCTTTAATTTTCAGTTATGATGCAAATGTTCTCCTGTTTGTTCTCATGAAAATTTTAATGGACATAGAGTGATATCATTTACTTTTGCTTCTGGGAATTCTTTTAAATAACAAGTAAATAAAAATTTACAGTTTTAGATTTTTTAAAATGCATTTAAAGACCTCTCAGTGGATTGTAAAATTGCACTACAGACTTTTGAAGCAAAGCTTGAATGTTGCTCACTGATATGTGATGGGGACCACATTTCTGCTCACTACATAGATCGAAGTCTAATATATGTTATATCATTGGGTAAAAAGTAAAAGGAGAGGATAAGAGACTGATTTTAGGTTTTTCTATTGATTTTCAATGCAATCAAAGTAAAAAAAAGTTATGCAGTATTCTGTTTTTCTTAACTCTCAAGAAGAAAAGACTACAATCAAGATTAGTGGTTATCAAAGTATGTTCCAGGAACTTGGTATGGGAAACCCCCAACAGTCTATTTGTAAGGTTAAAAAAGTTGTCATAATAATAATAATGTTTGTCTTTATCACACTCATTTCTCACAAGTATAGTTAGTTCTCATAATCATTATTATTTTAGACAATAATTTAGACACCACTGGAGTTTTCAAAATCCACATGACATGTAGTATTGCATCAGCTTCACGTTAGATCAGATAAGAAAATTCAGTTGTCTTCTTTTAAGCAAGACATTCACAATACTTGCAAAGTGGAAAATAATATTTTCCTCTTCATCACCTTTTTGTTAAAAATGTAATTTCTTAAATAGCTATGTTATTTTAATGATTAGTTGGTTTATTATTGATGTACTAAAACAAATTAGTTTTTAAAGTTCTATTTTTAATTTGAATATATAAAATGCCTATATATGTATATATGTAATATGTATACATATTTATAGGTACATATATATTGTCATTGTCTATGGTCTAGACAAATACCTCACACAAATATTGATTGAATTGGTTTTTCAGGTTCAACTAACACCAAATCATTAATTCACCCATTTGTTCATTCAATAAATACTTATCGACTGTCCTCAATTTACCATGTACTATTGTGCTTTTTTGAGAAAAAAATAGATAATAACTTCAGCTTTCTTAGAGCTTACTTTCTAATAAGGTGAAATAGAGAATAAACTAGAAACAAGAAATAATAGATAACTTACATAGAGTATTGGATGTTGTCAACTCTATGGAATTAATATAAGTTATAGCTTAATTTATTTTTTGCAAGATTTATTTATTACTACCAAGACAACAACTACATGCAAGTATGACATCCTTGCACAGGGGTTCACAGTCTCAGGCACAGTTCCTTGCCTGGTGGTGTCTGGACTTGCTTAAAGTCTCTGAGAGTGCTGGAGCTGCCTTTTTTTTTTTTGCCCAAATACTGCCAACAACCCCTGGTTCACTAACATGGTCTGGCACTCAGACACTAAAGCTGGGCTGTAGGCCAAAGGTGGGGAGTAGACAGTGAGAGGATTCACCAGAGACAGAGTGGGGAGCAGAACACGTAGATTGACTGAAATACATTGCTAAGGGGAACAGAGGGTGAGACAGGAGAGGTCTGCTGTGCCATGTGGGTCAACTCCCTAGATGGGAATCAAACTGCTGCTGCAGTGATTATGGTTGTGGATAGATTCATAGTACTGAGACTTAGCCCCTTGATGCTGATACTTAACCCTTTACACCACCAGGGAGGCTGTAACATAGGAGACTAAAGTACACTTCAATATGTAGGGATTGGTTGGTGTTGTTAAAACATACAGAATTGCATGTTTAGCAGCAAGCAGCTTGTAGGGTTGGATGGGTGCTGTAGGGACTAAAGTACCTTCTGCTTTATAACTCAGAGTAAGGTCTTGAGTGACATGAGCTTTTCCTTTTCAACAAAGGCAAAACAAATATCACTTACATTTTCTAAGGGTTACTCTGGCTGCCATGCTGAGAATAACAGGGATTGGGGGCTAGCAATCTAGGAGTTACTTTGTCCAAAATACAAGTGAGGCATGATGATGTGTCAGATACAAGTTCAGAAGTAGGAAGAAGAGGTAGATACTGGGTATGTATTAAAGAATAAACCAAGGCACTAAGTTTCACCAAGGGACAATTCCATTTTTGTAAAAATCTCATTGACCTTCAAATAAAAGTGAAATGTGGGCTCTCCCTGGTGGTGCAGCAGGTTAAAGCACAGCACTATGAAACTGCTGCAGCCACTACAACATGAGTTCGATACCCGCCAGGGAACTGACCCACGTGGTGTCTCTCATGTCTTACCTGCTGCTCCCCTCAGCAGTGTATTTCAGTACATCTGCCGGTTCTGCTTCCAACTCTGTCTCTGGTGAATCCTTTCACCCCCAAATCTCTGACCTGTACTCCAGTTCTGTATGCATAAATAAATAAATCTTTTTAAAAAAGTGAAATATTTCCTTTCTGCTTGCTCTGTTTTGCTTTCAGAAGTGCTGTACTTCTAGACTTAAAAGTAGCAGACCTGACCAAAAAAAAAAAAAAAAGGCAGATCTGAAAGTGAGAGGAACTGGTAAATAGCTGTCCTTGAATAAGTGCTACATTACTCATAGTTGAAAATGAGTTTGTGCCTTAGGGCGTCTGAGCTAAATGGTAAATGATTAAATGCCTGTGATTGCCAAATGATTTAGGAAACACTTCAATCTGATAAAGTACTTTTCTTAGGACTTTGAATTGTCAGCAATTCTTGCATCTGTTCAAATCCAAGTTGTTAGTTCTACGTGGAGAAAGTTCAATTATTCAGTATCAAAACCAAGTAAATACATAATTTGTTTGCCTTTGCTCTGATGTTTTTAGAGGAGGACCTGGTATACATTTGGATTTAATGAACATTTTCACTTTCAGAGAAGATCTATAGAGTTAAGAAGTGGCTGAAACCATAGGAATTAAGCCACTAGTGTTTCAATCTTTACACTGTTCATACCTTTAGCGAATTACCTAACCTTTGTCTGAATTTCCAGTTCTGGGAAAGAAAGATATTACTACTACTACTTCTACTACTACTACTACTGTTGCTGCTACCATCATTGAATTTAATTGGGCATATTCCTATATTATGTGTGGGGTACAGTATGGCACATAGCAAGTTTACATGTGTTATTGCTATTATAAGGTCACACTGAAGAGGTCAAGAATACGTATTCATGCACAATGTAATGTTAGTGCAGTAATGGGTCTATTAGTTCTTTCAATTACTTTTAGTGGCATTAGTCAAAAGACTTGTGGCTAAATAATTCAGCAGTATTTTAGAGGAAAGAAATGGTTGGTAATTATTCATTGACTAATATCTGAAAATCTTCCACATCACTGAGAATATTTCATACATGTATTGGAGGAAAATTTTAGTCATAACTATAGTGAATATAGTCAGGTAGGAATTGCTTTTTTTTTTTTTCTGGGAGAAAAAAGACCCTTTGTGAAATCTAGTCAATAGAAAATGATACAGGAAAACTTCCAGGGACCATATAAATTCCTAGGTTATTCTTTTCTACCTAGTTTCATTCTCTTTGAAAATAATCTCCCCCCAATCTCTTCTCAAATCAGGGGAATATTTCTAGAGAAACTATATCTTTGCAAAGCAAAAAAAAAAAAAAAATTCTTCTTCACTTTGGAACTAGTTGTAGTTTAAAAAATGTTTTCTCATTACATCAATGTTTCTCACTCAAAACAATAGAGAAAAAGCTTAATGAGACTACATATTTACATATGTTTGAAATTTTTTAATTTTCTGGAACTTTGTAGTATATATTTGCAACTGTGTATTTTTGTCTTTGCTAAGTACCAAGATACAACATAACATATGCATACATTGGTATGTTTAAATGCCCTTATGTATGTAACAATATTATTGAAATTATTTCTGAAAAGTAAAAATGAAAATAGTTAAGTTAAAAAATATGATTATGAATGATTAAAACATTTTCATGGGACCAAAAAAATGCAGCATATTAAAATCATGACCAGGAAAGAAAACACATCCTTCTTGCAGAGTCTGCTAACGCAGACCATCACTGAAGGATATCTTCTTTCAATTACTGTTGGTGCCATGAGCCAAAGGAATCCAAGTTTGTTTGAACAAATTCACAGAGGAACTGCTGATGGGAATCAATTTCAGACTTTGGGGAAAGTTCTTCAAAAGCCAAAAATTCGGTCTCGTGCTGGGTATGGGATTTTGAAGTCATGTTTTGTAATGTGGGAATGATTTTATACTGACAAGAAGGAAATGAGAAGTAAAAGGGAAAGTATTTTTCCTGTACATCAGCGAAAATCTTAGTAGCTCCATGGTTTTACAGACCAGTCAGATACAACATCCTGTTTCTCCACACATATATCTGTTTATCTGAGATGATTAGGCACCCTTACCAAATGGAGTTGTACTTTAAGATGCAGCAAAATCTAAGACAACTAACTAGCCTCCAGACAGACTACTGTGGCTGTCTGATTTGCTCCACCAGCTGTGATTCCATAAGACTTTTTGTTGTAGCCAAATTCTTCTAATTGTGAATGAGGAGAAATCTGATACAGCAGCTTTGACAGTATTTTCCTTTATCTGTATTCTTTTAAAAATGTAGTTTTATTTCCAAGAACACCAGTTTGCTTTTGGTGCAGAGAAATTTGAAGTTTGGAGACCCGTTGGGCTTTCACAAGGTTTTGGCAGACATCCTGGTTTACTCTGATGTCCCAGTATACTTCAGAAATGAAGACAGGAGAGATTAAAGTGTTTCTGCTAAAGCCACAGCGCCATAAGGATCATCACTCACCAGACTTGGGCCCACACCCTTCAAGAGGCCTACGCACATATTTCAATGTTAGTGACTTATCTGCAATAAATGCAGTCTAAAATTTCCCCATGCCCATCATGCATCTGACAAGTCAAAGAAATTTTTAGATACAGTGCAAATTAGTTGAAATATTCAAAATGATCCAAAATTACCATGCTCATGGCTTAAATAATTTTTTTCCCTCTGTTTCTGGTATTTCCCCAAATTGGAGTCCTTCTTTTGTGGGACTTCATGAAAGATTAATGCCCATGAATGTCTTTGAGAAGCAATTATTAGAATGAATATATTTGAACATAAATGAAAACCAACACCAAAACGTGTCTCTAGGTTTATCTATCAAGAAATTAGGGAAAATGTCCAAGTGTCACAGTTAAATATAGACATGAGAATGTCAGGTGTAAATGTAAAAAAATTAAAAAACAAAAAAGCAAACAAAACAAAACAAAACAAAAAAAACACAAGTATATCACTGTTTCCCTTGCAGTCCTTTAGAGAACTGAATGAACTGTCTACTAATTTAATGTCAAATCCTTGCTTTAATATCACAAACTCCTTGCATCTTACTGTCTTAAGTTAACATGAAAAGTCCCGTATTATCAGCTAATAGAAGATTACATAGTTGCCTCCATCACATAAGCCCATTAAAATACTAAATAAAATATCTGTTGACACATCTTCAACTGTAACATAGAAATATCAATGTGAAGAAACAATGTGAATAAAGCAGCATCTTGATCTGGACAGGTGTTTCTCTTTCCTTATCTGGTGTCCACACAGATGTTCATAAATTTACTTCTCATTCTCTTGGAAAATTAATTTATAATCTTGAAATGCTAAATGATGTTTTGTTTCTTTCTACTTTATGTTTTTTTTTTCAATTTACCTTC
This sequence comes from Condylura cristata, assembly GCF_000260355.1. Taxonomy (NCBI): domain Eukaryota; kingdom Metazoa; phylum Chordata; class Mammalia; order Eulipotyphla; family Talpidae; genus Condylura; species Condylura cristata. Next base: position 2,561,800 of record NW_004567145.1, read on the forward strand.
ATTTTGGTAGACTATTTCTAAGCATCATTATACAGAACATATATGATAACAATTTTATATATCTCTCAATTAGGTGCCTCGCATATGGGATGTGTGTGCATAGCTCTTTTTTGCTGAAATTTTATTATTTTCATAAAAAATTTCCTCTTTAAAATTTTTATTGAAGTAACAGACAGTTTAGTATTTATATATATCACAATTGCTGTAAAGGTAGCCTTTGGAGCTCAGATTGGTAGGCTCTAAATCTTTCTCCAGGCCCTCCCTGGTGGCGCAGCGGGTTAAAGCACAGCACTAAGAAGCTTAAGCCACTTCTGCGTGAGTTTGATTCCCGCCTGCCCCGGAGCCAACCACATGGTGAGGGAGCCAACCACATGGTGAGGGAGCCAACCACATGGTGAGGCAGACCTCTCCTGACCGGCCCGCTGCTCCCCTCAGCAGAGTACTTCGTCCCTGTTCTGCTCCCCGCTCTGTCTCTGGTGAATCCTCTTACCCTCTGCATCTCTAGCCTGTACGCCAGTTCTATACACATAAATAAATAAATCTTTAAAAAAAAAATCCTGACTTCTCCAATTCCTGTTGGCATGATATGGTCAAGTTACTGAAATCTAATGTTTCTCAGTTTTTGTTTAATATATTTTTAAATGATAACTATTTCATTATTTTGGAATCTGCTTACTATACACTATGTGTGTTTACTTTTTTTTGTATCCCCTTGTATCTTTTCCTTACCTCTTCCTCTTAGCCTAGAGCTAATTCATGCTCACTGTACTTTTATTTTTTTATCCATTACAGAATTCTCTATTATTTTAATGTCCAGTATTTGTATTTTTTTTTATCATTCAGACTTATTTTACGATTTATTTATTTATGCATATAGAACTGGGTTATGGGTCAGAGGGGTAGGGGTGGTGAGAGGATTCACCAGAGACAGAATGGAGAGAAGAACAGGCAGATTGAGGAAGTACACTGCTGGGGGGAGCAGTGAACGAAGCAGGAGAGTTCTGCTGCCCTATGTGGATCATCTCCCTGGCCTGGTATCCAACTTGTGCTGAAGTGGTTGTGGCTGGCTTGGTAGTGCTGTGCTTTAACCTGTTGCACCATCAGGGAGGGCCCAATTTGGACTTACTTTGTTACATATAATAATCTCAAATTTTCTCCATTTTGTTGAAAATGACTGCATTTCATCCTTTCTTATGTCTGTCTATTACTCTAGCTATACCATGTCTTCTCAATCCAATTGTGTATGGACATTTAGGCGCCTCCATTTCCTGAGTATTCTGCAACATACGGATTTTTGTGTTGATGGTTTCATATTTTTTTGCAGGTATGCATTAGAATGGAATTGCTGGGTCATACAGTGTTTCCACTTTTTAGATCAAACCAGATTGCTTCCCATAATGGTAACACCAGTGTACAGTCTCACTATCAGTGTGATAGAGTTTATTTTCCTCTGCTTCCTCTCCAACATTTGTTGGAGACCTTTTTAATACCTGCCATTTTCACAGGCATGAGATGGTATCTTATTGTGATTTTAATCTATATGTCTCCTATTAGGAGTGATGATGAATAATTTATCATATGTGTTACAATTTTCAGGATATTCTCTTTGGTTAATTGCCTGTTCACAACTGCTTCCCATTTAGTAGTTGGGTCATTGTTATAGTTTTGTTGTTATTGAAAATTGTATTTTTAAAATATAACTTGGGTATAATTCCCTTGCTGGCATTATTTCGTATAAATATTTTCTCCATCCTGTGAAATGTCTTTTTAGTTATCTTGTATTTTCTTTCACTAAATAGGAGGTTTTTTTAACTTGAAGGAATCACAATTGTTTGTTTTACTTTTAATTCCTTGCCATAGAGTCTGTGTTGTGAAAAATAGCTTTATCATTGACATGATGAAATGTATCACCAATATGTTTCAATGTTGCCTGTCATATTGAAATATTTAATCCAATTGGAGTTTGTTGTTCTATATAAGGTCAGAAAGTGATCTAACTTCATTCTTTTGTGTGTGGCTTTCCAATATTTCCAGAAGTATTTATGAGACTCATTTTCCCATGTAGCTCATCACTATTTATGATAGATTAGAGTTTGATATTTATATGGATTTGTTTCTGGGATTTCCAATTTATTTTATTGATCCATGTATCCATTTTAATGTTAAAATTATATTGTTTTATAGTAAAATTTGAGGTCAAGTAATGTGATACTTTTATTTCTCTTTTCTCAGTGGTGCGTTTGGAATTCATGACCTTTTTCAGTTCCATAGATATTTCAATATTTTTGTTTACATTAAAAATATTGCTGGTATTTTAATGGTAATTGAAATATATACACATTCAAAATGAAATATATATATGTGTACACACACATCTGCAAACACACACACATATATACATATCTATATCTATATCTATATACCTATATAGATATATATACATACATATACATATAGAAGTATTCAGAGTATACTCTTATTAGGCAGGGTAATTATTTAGATTATATTGATTCTCCCCAGGAACATGGGGAATACTTTCATCTCCTTCTGTCATTATCTAAGCCTTTTGTTAACATCTTGTATTTCATGTTGTACAGGTCTTTAACTTCCTTAGGTAGAGACCATTGTATTAAATTATTCTTTTAGTCCATTTTAAATGATGTTTTCTTAGTGTCTTCTGCCTTCCCACCATTGTTTGCATATAAAAATTCTATCAAATTTGCTTTCTCTGTGTGTGTATAATATATATGTATGTATATATACACATATGTACATATACATATGTGTATACATACATTACATAATTGTTTATATTATCACATATATTACATCATTACACACACACACACATATATATAAAACATCATTGTTCATTAATGTATAGTTTACTTTCTACTCTAAGGTGTAGTCCCCATAAAGTTCCCACCACAAAGTCACCTGTCCCCAAAGTCACCTGTGAACCATCACCATAGTCTCTTGTATATTTATGCCCTTGTTTTAATCTTTTTCCCTCTCCTTCTCCTGGTGAATGTCACCAATTTTAGTTGCCTGTTTATTTTGTTTCTTATTTTTAATTTTTTCCTGATCCCTTGTATTGTTACTCTAGATTCTTCCTGTATGTGAAACCATCTGATATTTTACTTTTTCCTCCTGACTTACTCCACTGAGCAATTTTGTAAGTGAATTTTATAACCTGCTACTTTGCCCTATTTATTTATTGTTTCTAATAACTGTCTAATGGATCCTTTAGGGTCCTCTATATATAATGCCACATCATCTGAAAATATGATAGTTTCACTTCTTATTTTCCAAGTAGATTTCCTTTGTCTTATAGCTCTGTCCTAAACCTCTAACTCACTCTGATGGTCTACATTATTACTTTCCTCCTCCTCCTGTTCTTTCTCCTCCATGTTAAGTGACTTAGGTGTCTATGCCTCAATATTTGTTGTCCTATTGCTTTATAAAGTCCCCTTTAGAAGTGTGTCTTGGTATTGAAAAATTCCTTTAGTTTCTGCTTCTCTATGAAGGGCTTTACTTTTGAACATTCGTCTTGATGGATTAAGGATACTGGATTGGAAATATTTTTATTTAAGTATTTTGAATATCTCTTTCCAAGTCCTTGAGTGTGATTGATATAACTGCTGAAAAATGCACCAACTATATGGTGTTGCTTTATAGGTTACCCATTTTTCTCTTTATGTGTTTATTCTTCTGTCCTTTTCATTGGTTTCCCAGAAAGCTTTATTATAATGTGTCTTAGTGTGAGTGTGTCTGGTATTATTTTATTTGGAACTCTTTGGGTCTCTTGGATTGAAATTCTGGTTCATTTCCCAGATTGGGATATTTTTCTGTAATTATTTCTTTAAATAAACGTTCTATTCCTTTTTCTTTCTCTTCTGCTTGTAGGACCCTTCCCTTGTAGGACCAAAACAAAATATGAATATTATTTTTCCTTAAATTTGTCTCAAATGGTTCTTACACTATTTTCTCTTTATGTTGTTCTTATCGTGTGTTTTTACGTCACTGTGTTTTGGAGTATATTTTAATTCTCTTCATTGTTTCTGTCTGTCTGCTGTTGAGACCCTCGGTCTATTTGCAGCTAACTCATATTTTCTTCATTCTTTTAATTTTGTATCCTCTGTTCTCTCTGTGTGTGTGCTTCATAAATATTTTCTTGAACTCCTGTCCTCTGCTGCAGTCCAGTTGTATGGCATTGCTCTCAGGGATATTTGGCTACTATACTTTTGGTATATTTTTTTGTCTTCTTATTTTTAAATTTTTATGTGGCATAATAGGGGTAGATTTTCACACGTATCTTTGCTGGTGCCAGTGAGGAGTAGTAGGCATGCAAAAGGACTGTGGGCACCAGAGAAACATAAACCTAAAAATTCACATTTCATGCTATTCTGTGGATGCCAGGATTACAGGTTAGGGGTTAACCGTGATCCCTTTCACTAGACCAGCTCCTTACCCTTAATGCCTCTTATAGTCTTGTAACCTTCCACTTTCACTCTAGGCTTTTTAAACATAAGACTCACTATTAGGAATCGTTTGTAGTTGGTATGGGATCATAGAACAGGAATTGTTCTCTTTTCTCTTCCAACAGAGTCTTACATGGAGTATTTGCTCTTATTAATGACAGGTGCTTGAGATATGATATATTCAAACATTTCTTTGTTTGGATTTTAATCCTGGGGTGAGGGGGTGTAAAAGGCATTTTAATTACATCAGGCTGGGCTGATGGGTTGTTATGTAAAGACACCTGGGTGGTCTGACCTGCTTCCCTCTGCTGATTTAGGTTCCAACAACTTTATATTTAGAGCCTCTGGTTTAAGCCCATAGTCCTCACCCTGTACCCTACTCCTGCAGTTGTCCAAGGGTGCACCCTTCATCCTATGTGACAATTCATCATGCCTTTATCCATTGCAGTGCTGGATCTCAGTAGTCCCTGATGCTGCCTTGTGCTGTAGTCAATAGGTGAAGGGAACACTGCACATTAGCTGCTTCTCCCTCCTGTTATCACTATAAACAAAACTCACTTTAAGTTTTTCTTACGCTTTTCTTATGTCCCTCTGCCCCCCACCCCCGCCCTAGTGTGTGCTATGGCTGTTTTTCCTTCAGGTTTTTTTTTTTTTCTTTTTCGTCTTTGCTTTACTGCAATTTAATTGTAAGTATCTGGAGAAGGCAATCCTTGAATCTTCACTCTGCTTTCATCTTGATGGGCTCCTCAATTTCTCGTATGTACTTTGGTTTCAACATCCATAAAATGAGGGGGAAAATGACAGAATCTACCTCCAGGGCTGGTGTTTAGGATAAATAAGTCAAAATATTGAAAATACCTGGGAATATTGTCAGGATTTGAAAAATTATAGCTATTATGATCATTATTTTTATATCATTGTTGTTTTCATGGTGGATTTGAAAGTACACTATTGCTGGAAAGATTTTCCAAAGTAAACAATTTAACCCTTGAGGGGGTCTAATCTGTCAGAAATGCTATACTGGGTTTGGACTTGTCTAAATCTGCTTGAACTTTGCTCTTTTGTCTTTTTTGTGAGACAAATACTTTTTAAAATGAATAACTAGGTAGATAAGTGAGTAAATAAAGTCTTTCATGTCACTTTTAGACTTCTTAACTTTTTCAGAGAAAACAAGCTCTGGTTTCTTCTGTAGTAATTCTTAATGTTTATATACCTTAGCCACTTTCTATTAACTGGGTACAGACCAATGTTTTCACAGTGGGCTTCCCCAGACAGCACTTGCTATAAAAGTGGAAAATCATATAGCACCTGAAATGGACTGCATTGGAGCTCAGGGTTGGAGGTGTCTGCATTTATTATTATTATTATTACTAGTTGAGTACTGTTGTTTTACCTCTTTATTTATACTATCCCAATATATGATTTCTCTTTTTATTATTATTTTAAGGATTTTCTTATTTATCCATAAGAACTGTGTGTAGGCCAGGGGTTAGAGAGTGGGGTGACAGGTGAAACAGGAGAGGTCCACTATGTCATGTGCACTGGTGCACTGGCCAGGGGTCTGACTCATGCCTCAGTGGTGGGTGATAGCTTGATAACTCTGAGACTTAACTCTGTACCAACAGGGAGATCCCCAGTTCCTTGAAGACTCTTATTCTGGGTTCTGCGGGGCCTGGATGCCCGGGATGAACTTTTGCACCCACCAGAGGGAAGCAAAAGGCAGCAGAGCTAAGGCAGAGGGCAGGAAATAAATACCAAGCTGGCCAAGAACAACACCAAGTTCAGATCAACTCACAGAGGAGAGGGCACAGCCCATATTACTCATAAACACCGGGTCAAGTAAGGGATGCAGGGTGTGGGTGGACCAGTGGAAGCAGATGCCTGAATGAAGAATGAGGAGTTGAAAATGAATTACACTGATGTAGATGTCAGCTAACCAAGCAAGGCATGTTGATCATTGAAGGATGCATTTCAGATGCAAGTAAGGACTTCTAGAGTTTTCTCCTCAGGGATCACTTTATATAGTATATAAATCCAACTTCACTACTTGCATTTCTAATTCTCAAACTTTGGGGTAATATTAGCATCATTTTGCAATGACATTATGTCTCTTATGTCTTTTACTGGCCCCTTCGCTTAGTTTTTAGCACTAGGAGTCATACAGGTTGTAAAGAATAAAGAACACTGGAAAAATGTACTTTAAGAAATTTCTCCTTTAAAGTAAGGCACTATTTTTTTTAAGTCAAATGCATTGATAGATGAAAAACTAGATTCACGCCCTCAAAGGATATCATGTACTGTTTCTACTATGACTTCAGTGACTTGACTTTATATCTGAATTTCCAGACTAGACTGTCAATTCTTCTGAGGTATTCATTATTTTGTGAAAGTCATGTGGTTACTAGAAAGGGTCATCTTTGGGATATAATAGATTGGTCACCTTATGTGGGTTGCTAGCTAAACAACTATGGGTTATTTATTTGTCTGTCTTTGTCAGCTTCCTTATTAAACTTGAGACCAAATCCATTGCCAGGTTAAGTGGAACAGTGTAAGTGGAACACTATGCACCTGGATTTCTCTTTCAAGAATAAGACTACCAAGGTCAATAGAGGACTCAGTAAATCAAAGCCTCAGAGCTAAACATTGTATCATTTTTCTATTTGAAATTCTTGATGACTTCAATCTCAGTCATCATAAAAGCTCAGTCCTTAAAATTCCTACCAAGACCATGACCTGATCTCAGCTGCCAATTACCACTCCTCACACTCATGTCTTCTGCTCTTACTCTTCACTTGGGGCTACTCCTTCAATGTTACACAAGTTTCACCACTAGGGGCACCTCCCCACCCACTATCTAAAATTCCAACACTCCCATATTTATCTCTTGCTTTATTTTTCCTCCTCACAATTAATTATCTAATTTTAAATTTATTTTTCTTGTTCACATTGATTATTTTCCTGCTCTGATACTATAAGATCTGTGAGGTTAGGGATTTTGTCTCTTGCTTACTGTTCCAAAAAAAATCTCAATGTCATTCTTCAAATAAATAGATACTAGAAGATGCTCTGATACTATAAGATCTGTGAGGTTAGGGATTTTGTCTCTTGCTTACTGTTCCTTCTCTAGGTTTGAACACCACCTGGCATGAGGAGGGAACTAATTTGTTGAATGAAGTCACTGGTGTGAGGTGGTATCTCATTGTGGTTTTAATTTGCACCTCCCTTATTATAAGTGATGTTGAATATTTTTTCATATGCCTGTTATCCATTTGCATTTCCTCTTTGGAGAAATGTTTTTTTAGTTCTTCTGCCCATTTTTTGATGGGGTTATTCACTTTAGTTTTGTTGAATTTCATCAGCTCTTTGTATATCTTTGTGATCATTCCTTTGTCATTAGTATTGTGTGCAAAAACTTTCCTCCAATCAGTAGGGTGTCTCTGTTTTGTTTAATGTCTCTTTTGCTGTACAGAAGCCCTTTAACTTGATGTAGTCCCAGCTGTTTATCCTCTTTTTCACTATCCTTGCTTTGGGTGATGCATCTTTAAAAATGTTACCAAGGTGTATGTTGTGTTGTATTTCACCCATCTTTTCTTCTAGATATTTTATGGCTTCAGGTTTATGTTTACTACTTTAATCCATTTTGAGTTAGTTTTAATGCATGGTGTGAGGTAGTATCTAGCTTCACTTTTTTTTGCATAAGAAGCCCAGTTTTCCCAGCACCATTTGTTGGACAATTTTTCTTTGTTCCATTGCATATTCTTTGCTCCTTTTTAGAAGATCACCTGTCCATAAACCGGTGGGTTTATATCTGGGTTTTCTATTAGAATCTACTGGTCTGTGTGTCTATTCTTGTTCTAGTATCATGCAATTTTGATTGTTATGGCTTTGTAGTATAGCTTGAAGTCTGGGCGTGCGATGCTTCCATTGTATTTTTTTTGTTTTGTTTTGTTTTGGTCAGGAGAGATTTGGCTATTCAAGGTTTTTTGTGGTTGCATATAAATCTCATCAATATTTGTTCTATTTATTTGAAGAATGACACTGAGATTTTTTTTGGAATAGCATTAAATATGTATATTGCTCTTGGTAGGATGGCCATTTTGATGATGTGAATTCTCCTGGTTTGCGCAGGAGATGTCTTTCCATTTTGTTGGTCTTCTTGAGGTTCTTTTAACAGTGTTTTATAATTTTCTTTGTATAGGTCTTTTACCTCTTTTGTAAGGTTTATTCACAAGTATTTGGCTTTTTTGTTTCAATTCCCACTTCTTCTGATTGGGTGTTTGTATATAGGACATCTAGTGACATTTTGTGTTGATTTTATACGCTGTTATCTTACTAAACTGGTTAATTGTATTGAGTAATTTCTCTATGGAGTTTTTAGGGTTTTCTATGTAAATTTTCATATTGTCTGCAAATAAAGATAGTTTTAATTTTTGTTTCCCTATTTGGATTCCTTGTATGTCTTTTTCCTGTCTTATTGCCCTGGCTAGGACTTACAGTATTATGTTGAAAAGTAGTGGTGTAGGTAGACATCTTTGATTTCCTCATTGATCCAATGATCCTCCAGTAGTGTGGGTTTCAATCTCCAAGAAGTAGATGGTTTTCTTGCATTCTTCATATGGTTTATTTTTAGTTAGATTCCTTTATGGTTAGAGAAGATAGTTGTCATTATTTCAATCTTAGTGTATCTATTGATATTTGTCTTGTGTCCCAGTATGTGATCAATTCTTGAGAATGATCCATGTGGATTTGAGAAAAATGTGTACTCAGATTTATTGGGGTACAGTGTTCCATAGATGTCTGTTAGAACCATGAGTTCTAGGTCCTTGCTTAGAGTTTTAGTGACCTTGCTTATTTTTTGTCTTTTCCATTGTTGAGACTGGTGTATGGAAGTCTCCTATACATACGTATTTTCTCTAATATATGTTTTCATAGATGACAATAGTCTCCTGATATATTTTGATTGCTTCTTCATCTGGTGCATATATGTTAATAAGTGTTAAGTCTTCTTGCTGTATTGTTCCCTAATACAGAGGCTGTCTGTGTCTCTTTTAATCTTTTTTAGTTTGAAGTCTATCTTATCTGATATAAGAATAGCTGTTCCTGCCTTCTTTTTTGGTCCATTTGCTTGTAGGATTGTTTTTCATCCTTTTACTTTCAATCTATTTTTATCCTTTGTAGTTAGATGTGTTTCCCAGAGACAGCGGAAGGTTGGGTTCTGTTTCCTTATTTTTTTTTTTCATCATTCTTCATTTTGTGCATTTTTCCATCTCAGGTGTAATCTCTATGGGCCTCCCATCACCAGTTCATCCATGTGCCATGACCACAGTCCAGTGTACTCTTCCCACCCCAGTTCTTATCCTATTCCCCCTCTCACTGGGTTCTGTTTTTAATCCAGCTTGCAACTCTGTGTCTTTCTATTGATGAGTTTAAACCATTTACATTTAGAGCTAATATTGATATACTGGCACCTATATTTGCCATTTTGTTTGTCTTTTCCTGCTTTTATTCTTTGTTTTGATCTGTTCTTGTTTATCCCTCTGATGGCTTTGGCTTAAGGACTTCTTTTGGTATTTTTTTGGGGTGAGGGCTTCATCGTGACAATATTTCAGAGTTTTTGTTTGTCTGAGAATGCCCTTATTCTTTCTTCGTAAAGGAAGGAGAGCTTTGCATTTTATGTCTTAGAGTTTGTTGAATATGTCCCTCCACTCTCTTCTTGCCCATAGTGTTTCTTCAGAGAAGTCTGGTGTTTTCCTTTATAGGTTATTTCTTTCTTCCTCTTGTGAATCACATTATTTTTTCCTTGCCTTGGATTCTTGGGAGCTTTACTACTATGTGTCTTGCTGTAGTTCTTCTTTCATCATGGTAGTTTCTTCTTGTATATCTGTTTTCATCTCCTTCTTCATATTAGGGAATTTCTCTTCAATTACCTCTGTGAATATTTTCTCAATTCCTTGGCCTTTCGCCTCACCTTCTGGGAGGTCTATAACTGATATTTCCTTTCCTCATTGTGTCAGATAGCTCTTGGAGTGTTTCATCATTCCTTTCCCTTTTTGCTACTTTTTCCTTTACTGTTTTGATTTTCTTTATTTCTATATCTTTGAGGGTGCTGATTCATTCTTCCATCTCATCTATTCTATTTTGATTGATTTTCCCATAATCTTTATCTCCTCCAGTAACCTTTTAATCTCCTGCATTCCTTTATTTCCTTTTCTAAGATTTCATTTCATTTTTCAGTTCATTTATTACTTGTCTCATATCATTTTTTTTCCTTTTAATCTTCTTTATGTTTATTAATCATGATGATACTAAAATCTCTGTCTGACAGGTTGAGCAGTTCTTCTACACCTTTTTTGATTGCTGGTGACTGATCTTTTTGTGATGAAATTTTCCCCTGTGGCCTGCGTGGGTATTTGTGTTTTTCTTTCCCTCTCCCCCAGTTATTTGTTTCCTAATCCTTTCTATGCATCGAGATACTGTTTTACTAGTACTGGCTGGCAGTTCTTCTAGGTTCTCCTTCTGGGGTGGCTGAGAACTGGTATTCAGACCAGGTCAAGGACTAATGTACCAATCTTCCACAAGAGTGATGGTGTTGTGAGTGTGGTGGTGAGTTTGAGTGCCATATCTGGTGACTTCCTCCTCTGTGTTTACACTGTTCTAAGGAAGCTGAGTACACGCTCTCATGCCCTGCCTGCCACCAAGTTCCAGGGAGCCAAAGCACAGGGAGAATACTGAACAGCAGAGTCCTGCCAGTTTCAGAAACAAAGGCAGGTCCTGGCCAAGGTTAGTGGCAGGTATTGTACATCTAGTTGCCATTTCCTGCCTGGCTTCCACTATCAGAGAATCATCACTCATAGTTGGAGCACTGCCACCCTTCCTCCAGCTGTGTCAGGAGCCTGGATGTTTCCACAGGCAGTGACTAGCCCCCTGCTCTTCCCACTACAGTGACAAAAAGGCTGAGTTTTATCCTTCTCACAGGTCTCACAGCTGTGGATCTGTATTAGTCCCACTCCCCTATACACAAATCAACCTGCTGACCTATATTTCTCTCTCTGGGGTTTTAAGATGTTTCAGAAATTTCCCAGTTGCTTTCAGGCTTTTTCTCCTCCTTTTCTTTCCTTGCTTGAGGTTTATAGGTGGGGGAGGGAGATGGGGTCCTGGTCAATATCTCCCACTTATTTCTTTTTCTGTTGCTTTCACCTTTCTCCTGCTTCCCCTGGGTCACCAATCCTGTTCAAAACATCTGAATCTTGGCTGGAGTTTTCTGCAGTTGCTACCTTATTTATTATATCCAAAAGAGAACTTCATCCCAGTGACTCTTTACATCCACGTTAGTGACATCATCCTCATTTTTCTTTTTTAAAAATCTATTTTATTTATTTATGCATTGATGAACTGGTGTGTAGGCTGGAGGTGTGGGGGGTTGAGAGGATTCATCAGAGACAAAGTGAGGAGCAGAACAGGCAAATCTAGTGAAATACACTGCTGAGGGGAGCAGTGGATGGTACAGGAGAGGTCTGCTGTGCCATGTGGGTCAGCTTCCTGGATGGGGATCAAACTCATGTCACAATGGCTGCCAACAGCTTGATAATGTTGAGACAAACTGTGCACCACTATGGAGGCCAACATTAATTATTTGGATGAAAAAGTTGTTCAAATAACAGGGTAATTTTCTTCTGAAGTCTAAACTTATATAGTATGGCAAAGTGGAAACTCTGGTATGTCAGTGTTGACTAAAGATAGAACAGATTTTGGAACTGGCATTCACTTGGCATGGCTTCAGTAAGCTTATTCCAAATTCTGCATGGGTTCAGTAAGCTTATTCCAAATTCCTCACGGTTGCAGCATTAGCTTGACATCAGAACACAGAACAAGGAAGGAATCCAGGAATATTCTCAGCTTAAATACCCCTTTTTACACATGCATCTCTCCTTACACCAATCATTTAATTTTACATTTGAAAGTTCTACTTCAACTTGGCTTGGATATTCATTCTATCACTCAGGAGATCCTATTGTAAGAGGGAGGAGAGTACAGACTGTTCTGCTGGAGAACGTAGTTTTCACTCCACAAGGATGGGCAACTTCACTTTCAACTAGTAAGCATAAGTATACATAGTTTTTACTTTGACATGCAAAGATAATGTTTATTTGAAATATTCTAAAATATATGACTTGCTTTCATCTTAAGCATTGTAAAAAGGCAAAAAAAAAAAGTAAAAAAAAAAGTAAAATGTTCCTGTTCTGTTCAAACACATGATGTTAGAAACCCAAGTGCCTCATGCACTGAGAAAACTTGTGTGAGCATCTTAAATTAGGGTTCGTTGTCAGGTATTACATTCTGTGAAATATTTTCAAAATTTTCCATTGCTCGTCATTACTATTGTTAAACCTCACAGGATGGACTTATTCTGATAAATCATCTTCAATTCATTCTGTTTTATCTAGTACAGTTTCCTTTGCCAAATTACATTTTTAGTCAGGTTTGAGAAGTCAGGTGCTCCCATTGAAAAGGTGCTTACTGGGGTGCAAGAGCATGTGTATGCAACTACTGTGGGTGCTTGAATTTTATTAGTGATCAAAAAAGGTGAAGAGCCTTACCTTCATGGAGGTTGTGTTCTAGCTAACTAGAAAGTCCTGTGATTGTTTTTTAACATTATTCTCAGTTGAGCATAAAACACCAATTTCCAATAATTATGACGTTTGTGTTTGTTCCAATATCCTTAATGTTACAGCACTTTTATTTATAAAACAAAATACTTTTGTAATTAAAAGTAGTTTTAGCAAAGGGATTTTGGTGCTCTGTGCAAACTGCATTCAGTACCTATCTTTGAGGACTTTCTTGTGCCAGAAAAGGTATTAGATATTGGGGGGTAAGAGTTATGTAGAGACGCAAGTTCTTTGTAATTTGTGGACTAGCAGAGAAGGTGACAAAGAAACTTAAAAATAATATAAACTTCTCCATTACTTATATCTACCACATTTTGTTTATCCATTCATCCATCCAGTAGATACTTGGGGAGCTCTGTCCATTGTCATCAGTCTTTAGGTAGATATGCACCCAGGCAGGAATATGAAATCCCCATGCTCAAGCCCTGCCCACTGCATCTAACCAGCCACCCTTCCGGAGCACCTGGGAGCTCCAGCCATTGGCATTAATCCTAAAGAACATAAACGCCCAGCCACAACAGTCCAGGCACTAAGCAATACATCCATAACCCAATAAAAGCACCGAGAAATCATGCCTGCCAGCACAAGTGGCATTGTGACTCTACACATAGGAGAAATTTGAAAGCAAACAATGAGAAGAAAGCCCTCATGGAAACTATACATCAAAGAAAGAAAGTCAACCTCCAGGACCCAACAACACTGACACAGAAGAATTTTCCTGCCTGAAAGATAAAGAATTCATAGTCACTTTGATGCAAATACTCAAAGATTTAAGGGAAAACATGTAAAAGAAGTAATACTATGAGAAATATAATCCACAAACAGAAGAACAAGATTGAATCTTTAAAAAAAGAAAATAAAGGAAATTCAGGATATTAGAAGATCAATGGAGTTACTAAAATATGGGAAAAATCATGAAAATAAAATAGGTGAGATGGAATAAT